>NC_073304.1:154095812-154397478 GCF_027595985.1 Sorex araneus | reverse complement strand
TACAGCCTAGGGTGCTTGCTTTACATGCAGCAGACCTGAGTTAAATCCCCAGCATCCCATATGGTCCCCCTGGGCCCCGCCAGGGGTGATCCCTGAGCACAGAGCCAGGAGTAAGCCTTGAGCACTGCTGGGTGTGGGCCAAAACCAAAACCAAATCGAGCCCCTGATGCTCCGTCAGAGCGCGGTGCTCTGGGCTTTGTGTGTGTCCCAGACCGGCTCGTCCGCGCTGGCCCGTTCCGGAGCAAATCTTGTCCTGTCATTCTCCTGCCCCATCGCCGTTTGTTGTGAACGGGGGATGATTCCAGAAACCCACCACCTCTTTGGGAGAACATTTGGAGAGACAGGTTCCCGGCGCTCAGAAGCATCGCACCGAACAGCGCCCTGGTAGCGCAGCCCTCCCCCGGCCGTGGGGCAGGGGGGGGCTCGCGGAAACCTGTGGAGACACCGTTGCCCCGCAGCCACCACCCTTCCTGAGCCCCAGCAGCCTTTCTTCTCCCTCACTACCCACCAGGTGCTGCCAGTTCAGTTTGGTTTGGGGTCACACCCTGCCATTCCGGAGACTTGACTCAGAACTCGGGGTTGCTCAGAGAACCATAGGGTGTTAGGGTTTGAACCCGGTACTCCTGCATGCAAAGCCTGAGCACCAGCCCCGGGCGCCGTCCCTGGGCCCCTGCTGCCTGTTTCTACTCAGGCGAGGAGCAGAGCGTGCAGGGGTGTCCATAGCGCACGCTCCGGAGACGCGCAGAGCCCCACCTGCCTGCTGGAGGCATCTGTTGCCTGGATGCTGGGCCGAGAGGGTAGCGCCTGAGGTCACGTGGGTGTCTGCCTTGCTGGGGCCGGGGGCCTGGGTGCCGGTTCATGCTTCCTTTTCTAATTTGGATACTGTTTGTTTCTACTCCTTGCGTAATTGTTCTGGCTGATAGTCCCAAAATTAGGATAAATGAAAATGTGACAAAGGTGGTGAGACGGGTTTCCTCCTCCTGTTCCTGATCTTCAGAGAAAGGTTTTCGAGCCCCCCCGGGAGTATGACGGAGGTGGGGAGTTTGTCCCTCACAATCTCGGTTCTAGTCAACATGTTCCCTCTGGGCACAGGCAGTGCAGAGTTTTCAATCGTGAATGGAGAATGAATCTTGGGAAGGTTTGTTGCATGGATCACTGAGATGTAGGATTTCTATCCTTCCTTTCGTCCTGGTGTGGATCGTGCTGACTGATGTGGAGATGTTGGCCAGCCGTGCAGCCACGGCCACTTCCCTCTCGCCAAAGTCACGTGCTTCTTGGGGAGTGTTCTGTTGGGTATGTCCACAGTTATGCTGTTGGGGATACTGGTTTATAGTTTGCTTCCGGGACCCTTGTCTAGTGGGGTCAGGGTGAGACTGGCCTCACACAAACATCGTGTCTGATCTGGGGAGTAACTTTGAGGACACAGTGTCCATCCTTTCACTGTGCTCTAGAACTCTCTGTGAGACTCTCTAGATGACCCTGAGCTCGGGCTCAGAAGTTTCAGCTTCTCTCTCCCTTCATGGTTCGCTCTTTCTTCATGTCTTGTCAACGTGTGGACTGCCATTGTTCATAGTCATTTCTGACTTTTCTTCATATTTTGTTTGGTGCCAGTTATAATGCAACCACTTTGTTTCCAGTTTTTTTCTTATGTGGGTCCCCTCTCCTTTACTGAGTGAAGTGAGCCAGAGATTTGTCTGTTTATCTTTGTTGTTTATTCAGTCACATTGCAGCACTGTTGTCCCGTTGTTCATCAGTTTGCTCCTCTAAGGTGTCCTGTGTGTCTCTCTTTCTCTCCCTGGTCTTCCTTTCTCTCCTATTTCCTTAATGAAACTATTTTACTCCAGATGCAAAAAGTGAATACTAGGAACTGGAAGGTACTGGCTGTTAAGTATCTATCAGCACATAGCTTACAAAGGGTTAAGGACTGGCTGTAGCAGATGATCACAAACTTGGTACATTTAGAAGTCACGCATTTGCTCTTGTGGTCTGGGACCTTTACCCAGAGTCGGTGTCGCTGAAGTTGGTGCCAGGAAGACTGTTCCCTCCGGAGGCCTCCGGGAAGAGCTCATTCCCTGTCCTGATCAGCTCTGAGCAGCCCTCCATGGCACACAGCCCTAATTTCACCTGTGTTGTAAACCATGTGTTGGCGGGCACTTTGCTTTCTTCCATATCCACTCTCTGTCTTCCACCCTGTAGACCCCCTGCTCGAGCTGATGGCTGCCATCCAGATAGCTCTTCTCTCTAATATTCTTCCCCTAAATCACTGTAACACTGTCCTACCATTGTTCACTGATTTGCTCGAGCGGGCACCAGTAACGTCTCCATTGTGAGACCTGTTGTTTCTGTTTTTGGCATATCGAATATGCCACGGGGAGCCTGCCAGGCTCTGCCGTGCGGGTGGGATATTCTCAGTAGCTTGCTGGGCTCTCCAAGAGGGACGGAGGAATCGAACCCCGGTTGTTGAAAATATTAACAGTGGGGCTGAAGTGATAGCACAGCAGGTAGGGCATTTGCTTTGCATGTGGCTGACCCGGGTTCGATCCCCAGCATCCCCCGAGCACCAAGCACCGCTAGGAGTAATTCCTGAGTGCATGGGCCAGGAGTAACACCTGTGCATTGCCAGGTGTGACCCAAGAAGCAAATAATAATAATAATAATAATAATTAATAGTGGAATTGGAGCTATAGCATAGTGGGCAAGGCCCTTACCTTGTAGGCAGTCAACCTGAGTTTGATCCCTAGCATTCCATATGGTCCCCCAAGCACTGTTAGGAGTAACTCCTGAGCACCACCAGGTATGGCACAAAAACAAAAACAATTGTTAGTTTAGTATGATTTGTTGCTATTTTGTTCACTGTTTTTGGTGAGTCTTTTGCTCCTCCTTCCAGTTGTCTTCCTTGCTGCTTTGATGATTTTTCAATAGTGTTTTGCTAGCGATTACTTTCTTTCTCTCTTTTGTGTATATAGTATAGGTGTTTGCTTTCTGATCACTATGAAGTGATATAAAACAATAACAGTATAATTAAACTGTAGCACTAAGGTTTAAATGCCATAAAACACTAAAGTCTTAGCCCCACCCTCTCCCAAGGATTTGTTTGTGTGTCTGTTTTAAAGCCACACCCAGTGATGCTCAGAGGTTACTCCTTGCTCTGCATTCAGGAATTACTCCTGGCAGGGACCATATGGGGCCCCAGAGATTGAACTGACATTGGGGGTGCAAAACAAGCACCCTCCCTGCTGTACTCTCTCTCTGGCCCATGTCTTTTGTTTTTGATTTCTTGGTTTGTTTCTTTTTACCTTGTGTAGTATTATTGATTCTCAGCTCAAGGGCAGTTTGTCTGTTATTGATTTCTTTGTCATATATCACTTTTACACCATTCTTTTAATTTAACTTTTCACTGCAATTTTTAGATGTCTCTTATAAACAGAAATCAGTTAACTGTTTTTTCTTTTCGTATTTTGAACCACTCCTAATTGAGCTCAGAGCTTGCTCTTGGCTCTGTGCTCAAGGATCCCTCCTCGTGGCACTCGGGGACCCTGTTTGGTGCTGGGGCTTGAACCTGGGTTGGCCGTACACAATGCTAGCATCCTACTCACCCTTATCTCCTCAGCCCTTATGTTTTTTAAAGCCTTGACATTTCAGCCTGAGTGCTGTGCTGTGCCCCATCATACACCACCTGTATGATGGTGGCCCAGACGGTGATGCCGTGAGCGTGAAGGCGACTGAGCTCAGGTCTGTATGACATGCTCAGTGCTGGTCTGTGCAGTGTCCTCAGTGCTGATCTGTGAGTGCTCCAGATGCGTTTCTGCAGCCGTGCCTTTGATGCATCTCTCAGACCGTGTCCCCTCACCAGGCAACGCATGTCTGCGTCTGGCCTTCTGCAGCCAGGGCCAGTAACAGCTCTGTATCCGACTGGAACATGCAGCTGTGACCCATGATTCCCTCAGACATGCTCTTTTTCTACTTTATTTGAAAGTTTAAAAAGTATTGCTTATTGCAGTGCTCATTTATACTGAGCCAAATATTCATCGTTTAAAGAACTATTCTTGGGCTGGAGAGATAGTACAGCAGGGAGGGCACTTGCCTTTCATGCTGCCCACACAGATTTGATCCCCGGTATCCCATGTGGTCCCCTGAACCCGCTGGGAGTGATCCCAAGAACAGAGCCACGAATAAGCCCTGAGCACCACCAGGTGTGCCCCCAAAGTCCCTTCCTCTTCCCCCCACACATCCACGCAAACCCCTATTTGTTCTGTTACAAATATTCCTTTTATCCCCTGCTTGCAGTATAATATGAAATTCCATTACCTATAACTGGTTATTGCAAACCCCATATTTTGGAACTGTATATCATGCTTTTATTGTCTATGTTCCTTTTTTACACTTTTTCTCTTTAATTTATCTTTTTAAATTTTAAAATTTTATTTTCATAAAGTTGTTCACAGTATTTTTTTACATTCAATATTTCAACACCAATCCCACCACCATTATTTTGAATTTTCACACCCTTCCTTCCCCATAGGCAGGTGCTAAATTATTTATTTTGTATTGGTTGTTATGAATAGTATGAGATGTCTCATGGACACTTTTGTGGCCATGCACTCCTGGAATTCTAAAATTTTTAAATATTTGGAGTCCAGAGCATCTCTGACTTGTGCTGCTTTCTTCTGAGATTCATTTGTGAGTCTCTAAATCATGGCCATTAATGCGCTTAAAGAGTGTGCAGGGGGTCGGAGCGATAGCACAGCGGGTAGGGCGTTTGCCTTGCACGCGGCCGACCCGGGTTCGATCCCCGGCATCCCATATGGTCCCCCAAGCACCGCCAGGAATAATTCCTGAGTGCAAGGCCAGGAGTATCCCCTGAGCATCGCTGGGTGTGACTCAAAAAGAAAAAAAATAGTATGCAGAGGCAGTTTGTGAACATGACTGCCAGAAAAACAGAAAGGAGGGGGGATGAAGAGAGGTTGCCCATCCTCGAGTCCAAGAAGCCTAGAGCTTTTAGTCACTAGTCCCACATACCTGGGTTTTTAAGTGTATTCATTCTCATGTGTGGCGGGGGGTGGGGGCTTGGGAAGAGCCCTGTAAAGGTTGGCGTGAGCATGGTGGCGATTGGGTTCTGGAGGTTTGCGGCTTCACGGGTTCATTTAGGGCAGGTGGAGGAACACACCTAGCCCCCTCTAAGATGCCCTGGTAAAGTCAGCCAGGCGCCGGATGGGGAAACAGGTCTGAGGTGAGCTGCTTTCTTCCAAGACTCATTTGTGAGTCTCTATGTATGGTCTCTTTATAAAATGTAATTTTTTATTGACTCACCGTGAGAGAGACTGTTATAAAGCTGTTCATGATTAGGTTTCAGTCATACAGGGTTCCAACACCAGTCCCTCCACCAGTGTACCTTTCCCAGCACCAATGTCCTCAGTTTCCCTCCCATCACATCCTCCACCCCAGCCTGCCTCTAAGGCAGGCATTCCTCCCCCCTCCCCATCTCTTTCTCCTTTAGGACACACTGGTTTCCAATACAGATACTGAAAGGTTATTGCGTATATCCCTTTATCTACTTTTTTTTATTTCAAAGACCATTTTCAATATATTTTAATAAACAGTGTTTCAATATAAAAATCATAAACCAATTTCACAAGGCGTCTTAATTTGTAGCAGAGCAAAAATAACTTATGAGAAATTTTTAAAATGCAAAACAGACTGCTTTCCTACTACTCTTTATCTCTGTCTCAGTTTTGTCTTATGGAGAAGCTATCTTGGTTGAGCTAGATGGCAAACAAAGAAATATTACCTTTGTGCATCTTTCTTTTTTCATTTTCTACATTTATTTCTTTTTTAAAAGTATTTATTATTATTATTATTATTTTGCTTTTTGGGTCACACCTGGCGGTGCACAGGGGTTACTCCTGGCTCTGCACTCAGGAATTTCTCCTGGCAATGCTCAGGGGATCATATGGGATGCTGGGAATCGAACCCGGGTCGGCCGCGTGCAAGGCAAACGCCCTACCTGCTGTGCTCTCGCTCCAGCCCCAATTTTATTATTATTTTTTACAAAGCTGTTCATGATTGGATTTCAGTCATACAGTAACATCCATTTACCTACTTTTAACACTCAGTTCTTGTCCAGCATGATCATTTCCAACAGTTATTGTCATATTAGTCCCTTCTCTATCTTACCTAGCCTCCACTCCACACACACTCGTGGTAGATTCCAACCCTTGACCAGTAATCCCAGCCCCTGTTTTCACAGGCCTTGGATAGTAGTCTTCTACTCTATTTTTTTTATAAACCTCAAATGAATGAAGTCATTCCATCTCTGTCCCTCTCCTTCTGATTAATTTCACTCAGCATGATACTCTCCATGTCAATCCATTTATAGGCAAATTTCATGACTTCATTTTACTTAACAGCTTACTTACATTTTTCTTAATGTGTAGTATTCCATTGTGTAGAGGTGCCATAGTTTCTTTATTCATTTTGTGAACAGTGCTGCAATGAACGTAGGAGTGCAGATGATGTTTCTGCTGTGTGTTTTTGGGCCCCTAGGGTATATTCCCACAAGTAGTATTGCTGGGTCAAATGGGAGCTCAATTTCTAATGTTTTGAGGAATGGCAAAGACCAGTTTTAAAAACTTGTGTCTTAACTGGCTGGAATTGAAATTTGGAAGTTGTTTTCTTTCACATATAGCCCACCGGCTCCCCCAGTGCCTTAGGATATTCTCCCCCAGTCTTATCCCTTGTCTGTCACTGATCACTATTGCCTTTGTATTCAGGTTCCTGCCACTGGACTAGAGTCTGACTGGGACTAGCCTCTATTCATTCTTCTTGCAGTGTGTCCTGAAGTTTGTGTGTTCTCAGTGTGCACCTCTTAGGCATTCCTCCTGTGGTCCCATTTTCTCAGTCTGGAATTCCAATTTGAATTTTGTTTGGCTTTTCCCTGTGTGCTCTAGATCTGTGGTTTGCTTGTATTTATTCCCAAAGCAAAGATAATTAAATTACAAACAAAAGAATTGGAATCAGGGAACATGGAGTTAATGCAGAAAATAGAATGTACTACAAAATATTCATTACTATGCGTAGGGACATCTTTGAGATGAGACTTGCATGAGATAGGAGTGTGACATTAGGAGAAAAAAGATGATCACAGAATCAAAAAGACCTTTCTGATGTGACAGTCTGTACTTGAAAGTGACAGACCAGCAAGTACAGTGCTTGCTTCATATGCGGCCAGCTTGGGTTTGATCCCCAGCACCACATACGGTCCCCTGAGCCTGCCAGGAGTGATTCCGGAGTACAGAGCCAGGAGTCACCCCTGAGCACTGCCAGGTGGGGCTCCAAAACGAAACAAAACAAAAAAATGAAAGCAAAAATTAAACCTCAGAGGTGGAAGGTCAAGTTGAGGAAATTTCCTAGAAATAGTATAAGCTAGTTACATAGAAAATGTGAGTCACAGAAACAGCTCAGTCAGGAGTGAGTTAGACTGAAGAAAGTCTGAGGGAATGTAAATTGCTAAGGTGTTCAGGAGTCCCAGCATCTTACTAACCGTTACAAAAGGAGAGAACAAAGAGTAGAGAACATTATAGATAACGTTATGTGTAAGTAAATAGCCTTTAATTTCCTTCCATTTAGGGCAAGGGTAAATGCTTCTTAAGAAGTGTTTTGAGTTTTCTTTTTGTTTGTTTTGGGGGCCTCCTAGGCTAAACTTATGCTTTTATTATCTTATTTCAGTGAGTCTCAAGAGGCTGTAGAGTGTCTAGGATTGAGCCCCCAGACCCACATGTACCAGGTGTGAGCTTGAGCCCTCTCGCTACCTCCCAGCTTCAATGATGGGTTTTAAAAAAATGTCAGGAGAGAGCACAGCTGTAAGATTCCTGGCCCCGCGTGAGCCCATGAGCAGCACCAGGTGCATTCTGGGATGCGGTCCTGGGCCCCAACACCACAGCTTGGGGATCCCCGACACTGCGGGGCCCGAGCTGCAGCTGATCCTGGGGCCCTGTGCTCACCTGGGACACCTCTGTCCCAGTGTCTGGGAATCATTAGTGGGGAGCCCTCAGCCCCCCGAGGACCACTTGGGGGCCCCCTCACACTCATTATAGTTCAGGAAACTATTTTTTTAATTTTTAAAAAAACGTTTTTGTTTTTTTTTTTTCTTTTTGGGTCACACCCAGCGATGCACAGGGGTTACTCCTGGCTCTGCACTCAGGAATTACCCATGGCAGTGCTCAGGGGACCATATGGGATGCTGGAAATCAAACCCAGGTCGGCCGCCTGCAAGGCAAACACCTACCTGCTGTGCTATTGCTCCAGCCCCCCAAAAAATGTTTTTATTTTATAAAGTAGTTCACAATATTTTATTACATTTAATATTCAAACACCGATCCCAACATCGTTACACCTTTCCACCACCATATTTTGGATATTTACATCCCAAACCCCAATCCCTGCCCCAAAGCAGAACCTGAAATAATGTATTCTGTATTGTTTGTTATGAAAATATGCTTAGAATGCTAGAAAAAAGTATCCTTAGAGGGAAGAGAGTGAGGATTGTTGTATTTTACCAAGGGGTCATTAAGCCCTTGTTTTATTTATTTATTTATTTATTTATTTATTTATTTATTGAATCACCATGTGGAAAGTTACAAAGTTTTCAGGTTTAAGTCTCAGTTATACAATGCTCGAACACTCATCCCTTCACCAGTGCACATATTCCACCACCAAGAATCACAGTATAGCTCCATCCCGCCCCCCACATCCCTAGCCCCTCACCCCGCCTGTGTAACTCAATAATAGTGAGTTTTGTGTTGAAATATTGACTGTAATGAAAGTAAAGTGAAAGTAAAGTGAAATTTATCAGTTACAAAAGCCCTTCTATAAGAGATCACTAATATGATCTCTTGTTAAAGGTTGAGCCTTGTGTGTTTATATGTGTGTGTGTGTGTGTGTGTTTGTGTAAAAAATGTATATTTCTCTCTAAGATTGGTTGCCTCCTATTTTGAACCCTGTCAAACGTGGTGCAGTAATCCTGGAGTATGGGTAGAGTATTTGGTTTGAAGTATTACACAGCCAAGAACGTGGCCGCAGTGCAGGAATAGATATACTTGTGGGTGAGGCTCGGCCCAAGCATGTGGAGAGTGGTCTTTTTTTTTTTTTCTTTTTGGGTCGCACCTGGCGATGCACAGGGGTTACTCCTGGCTCTGCACTCAGGAATCACCCCTGGCGGTGCTCAGGGGACCATATGGGATGCTGGGAATCGAACCCAGGTCGGCTGCGTGCAATGGAGAGTGGTCTTGAGCATGGTGGCGGCTGAGTTGTCGAAGTTTTCGGCTGCTGGGGCTGGGTCCCTTGGGGCAGGGAGCGGTCTCACCCATCCCCCTCCAGAGCCCCCCTCCCTCCAGAAACAGCCTGGCATGGGGTGGGGTCTGGTGGCATGGTTATGGCGAACGTCATGTTGCTTCCTTTTGGGAGAGAAGGACATGTGATCTGGACGTGATTATTTGGCGCTAGCCAGAGGTGGGTTATGGGCATGACTGCTGAGTTGCCAGAGATAGGGGGGTAGGGCGGGGGATCTCCGTACTGGTCCCGTTGAGCTCAGGGAACTATTATAACAGCTTATGAGAAGATACATGTTTTTAGAGTGAAATGCGGGCTTGCCCTGTCCTTGGTGCTTCCAGAGCAGCTCCTTCCGCCCCAGTCTGGGACTTACCGAGGGGGACCTGGAAGGGAGTGATTAGAAAGGTGCAAGGAGCAGGTTTAGGACAGACGGACTGTGCTGTGGGTGACACACAGGTGGCCCAGGTGCGGCAGAGGGAGGGAACAGCTGCTGGGTGGAGGCAGGCGAAGGGTGAGAGCCATCAGATTGCCACCCCTGTGTCACGTTCTCACTGTTTTCTGGCTGCAGACTTAGTGATGCATGTGCTTTGTTCCCAGCCAGATATGCCCATTTTGGTCATGGAATTCTGGGTCGGCTGGTTCGACACCTGGGGGGGCAACCATGCCACTCGAAACGCCAGAGGTAAGTGTGTGGTGGGGCTGCAGCCCTGGCTGCTGTGGCCACAGCTCACGGGGCCTCACACTTTCCGGGGCTAATCACTCAGCTCTGGCCGCCTCAACTACTCTCTCAACCCCTGCCATGTGGGACTGCGGGGGGCTGTGGGGTGTCAGTGACACAAATGACCCGGGGTCTGCCCTTCCAGTATGCCATCACACCAACCACCTCTACCAACAACACACAGTCATGCTGAACCACCAACCCAGCACACAAAACTCCACCATCGGCAACACACCATTGTTTCTACTTATCACCACCACTACCACCACTACAAAAATCATGCTTTCTGTTTTATATGTCAGGCATTCTATAGGGCAAGTTTCTTAAGATTTTATGTCACTTAGGAATTTGTGACATAAGTGATGTCATGGGAATTCAGACTTTCATGAACAGATAAGGGAACAGTAGCATGGGGAGAGAAACTGATATTCAGGGTCATGCAAGCAGGAAAGAGTAGAGCCATGCTGAACGAGTGATAGCTCATCCACCTGGCTTCCTACGATAGCCCGAGAAAGATGCTCACTCCTGTTCGAACAGCCATGAGAAGGGCAGGGGAGATGGCTGGAGGGCATGCAGGAGCCCTGCAGTTGATCCTCAGCACCAGGGAGTGTGGGCTCTTCCCCCTCCAGAAAGAAAGAAAACATATCAAAGCAGCAATGAAAGGAGAGTTTCTGTGCCTCGAGATCAAGAGCAGAGACGTGGGGGCTGTTGCAGTGACCCTGAGCAAGTGTCCCCAGAGAAGGCAGGAAGGAGGGCACACAGCAAGAGTGTGGTTTCAAAATAACACCCCGCGAGCATGTGAGGCTTACGGGGCTTGGAGTCAAGTTATACTCAGAGGTTTGGAGAAACAATTTTTCAGAACACTCTTGGTACTGATAAGTCTTGGATTCCTCGAGTAATTTGCTCGATTTCGCCCATTTTGGGGTTAGAATTTTAGTGGGAGTTAAAAGATAAAACAATGAAGTTAACTGTGGGACTGGGCTGAGAAAGAGGATTTCCCCAGAGAACCCTGCCTTCATCTTTAATTTTCTCGGTGTTCTCATCCCCCTTCTCTGCAGATGTTGTATGTGCTGCAACTGAGTTTCTCAAATACGGCATCTCCTTCAATACATACATGTTTCATGGTGGAACTAACTTTGGGTTCATGAATGGGGGTGTGAGCTCCTCTTCACACCAGAGTGTGGTCACCAGCTACGGTGAGTGTCGTGGTGGAGCTGCCCACGGTGGGGCTGAAGAATGTTCTTGTCTCCTTGGGCTTCCTGACATACAGCCTGTGCTGAGCATTACATATCTTTCCTCCCTCTCTTCCCTTCTCCTTCCTTCCTCCCTCCCTCCCTCCCTCCCTCCCTCCCTTCTCTTCCCTCCCTCCCTCCCTCCCTCCCTCCCCCTTCCTTCCTTCCTTCCTTCCTTCCTTCCTTCCTTCCTTCCTTCCTTCCTTCCTTCCTTCCTTCCTTCCTTCCTTCCTTCCTTCCTTCCTTCCTTCCTTCCTCCTTCCTTCCTTCCTTCCTCCCTTCCCTCCTCCCTCCTTCCTTCCTTCCTTCCTTCCTTCCTTCCTTCCTTCCTTCCTTCCTTCCTTCCTTCCTTCCTTCCTTCCCTCCTTCCTTTTTTGGTTTTTGGGCTAACCATGGTGATACTTACTTAGGGTTTACTCCTGGCTCTGTGCTCAGGGACCACTCCTGATGGGGCTGGGGGGACCATATGGGGTGCCGGGAATTAAACTCATGTCGGCTGCATGCAAGACAAGCACTCTCTCCGCTGCCTTGTCTCTTAAACTCCTCTATTTACCTTTCTTCTGTGACTGACTGGTAGTTTCTTTGGCCCCCAGGACTGCCTATGACCTGGAGCCAGGCTCCACTCATCACAGCCTTCTCTACTGGAACTCTCTAAAAGAGGAACCCGGGGCCAGAGTGATAGTACAGCAGGGAGGGTGTTTACCTTTCATGCAGCTGACTCGGGTTCCATCCCTGGCATCCCATATGGCCCTCCGAGCACTGCCAGGAGTGATCCCTAAGTGCAGAGCACCACTGGTATGGGCCCCAATACAAACAAAGCAAAAAACTAGAAAAAGAAAAAAGGAAAAGAAAAGCTCAGGAACAGGATCCCTGGGGGAAGCTTCCTGAGCACCGGAGTGCTCTATTGGGGCAGTCCAGGTTAGGGAAGAAGGGAGTCCACTAAGAAAAGGACCATACGATGTCAGGAAGCCTCTGAGGCTGAGAAGTTTGAGGAGAACGCCCCTCATGGCGCTGTTCGCCATCACCCTAATTTCCCCAACACCCAGCCTGAGTAACCCTGGGTGCTCAGTCTCAGGAACAGGGAGGCAGCATCTCCTGGCCTCTGCTGGCGGAGCCCACCAAGGCCCTGGGCCAGGCCCACTGTGGAGGGGGTGGGGGCCTGAGCAGCCTCGTGTCTTGCAGACTATGACGCGGTGCTGACAGAGGCTGGGGACTACACGGAAAAATACTACGCTTTCCGGAGACTCTTCAGGACTCTCGGTACTCCAGCTACGCACTGCTTGTTTTGGGAGGCCAGGGTACTGCTTGCAATTAGTGTTCAGGGACCTGGAGCCACTTGTGGAGATCCTCAACTGACAGGGGTCACCCCAGTCCAGAGGGCTTGGGGCCTTCAGGGGCACAGCAGGCGATGCCGGGAGACCCTGTGTCCTGGAGAGCTAGCCATGTGCTAGCTCCCGACACGCCCGAACCCCTGTATTAGCTCTCCTGGCCCGCCACTGGCCAGTGACCCCCAGTGCTCTCAGCCAGAGAGGCGTCGCCCTGTTTCTGTGAGAAACCCCAGGAGGGTTTGGGGTGCCTGGGAACAGGAAGCCGGAAATCGAGGCTTCTCACCCTTGCCAACTGTCAGTTACAGGGCTCTCTCTGCCCTCCTTACCTGCGGAGAGTGCTAAGGCCCGGTACCCGCCTGTGAAGCCCTCCCTCTTCCTGTCCCTATGGGACGTTCTCCCGTACTTGGAAAAGGTGAGTCTGGGGGTGGCTAGCAGAAACTTGGGGTGCCGTGAGGCCTGGATAGGCCTCAAGGTGGCTCCATGGGGAGGTGAAGCCCAGGGGTCTGCGTTTTCTCCAGATGTAGACTCGAGGGGCAGACACCTGCACTCACACTGGCTGCACTGTGGGGGTGATGGGAGGTGGAGGCCACAGGGGACCCCCATTCCCAGTTCCGATGAGCCTCTGTATGCAGCCACAGGCCCGGTGGGACAGGCGTCCTGCGGTGATTGCCCTGTCGAGGACAAAGCTCAGATGGTCTCAGGGGCCGCTCTCCCCTCCACATTAGGGAGAAGGTGACGCCATGTGGATGTTGCTCTGACTTTCCCCCACTCAGTGCTTCCGAGAAAGAGTGTGATGGAGCTGGGGGAGAACTCCCAGGAGGCACATGCCTAACATGTGTGAGGCCCCCACTTGGTTCCCCAGAGCACAGGGGTCCCCGGCCTGTACCAGGTGTGTCCCTGATGACCCCCAGGAGCACAGCCAGACCCGAGCAGCTCTGTACTGCCAGGCTCATGTGGCCCTGGGGCTACCAAGCACCACCAGGCCTGTTCTGTCCTGCAGACAGAAGTAGCGATGGGGGGCACTGTGGTGGGCATGCTCCAGTCACCTCTGCAAATATGTTAAGAGAAACTCATGGGATCCCAGAATATTGCAAACCAAGGACAAATCAGTGAGAATGTGACAATAGCAAAGCCCCAAGGCACCGTGAGCATGAGCTCCAGGAAGCCGCCGGAAGCAGAGCCAGGCCCGGGTGAATTTGCTGCATCTGAAAACCTGTGAAGAATGTGACAGGGCCACTGGGAGAGAAAAACCATGTGCAGGACGCTGTTCCCACGAATAGTTCCTTGGCAAATAGATTCCTTGGAGATGAGCAATGGTGGCAGTGATGAGGGTTGTGGCTGGTGCCTGAGTCTTTGCTGGATGTAGTCGGGTCTGAATGCTGCTGTCCTTACTGTCACCTCAGCAGCTGCACCCTCCACCATGCTCCCACCTCCTTCCAGGGAGAGGAGAGGAAAGGGGAGCACTGGCAGGCAGAGCCCAGAGGGAGAGGCTTCGGGGCAAAGGGGCTGAGCCCTGTTTCTCTCACAGCCAGTCCTGTCCAAGGGCCCCATCAACATGGAGAACCTGCCCATCAACAACGGCAATGGCCAGGCCTTCGGGTTCACGCTCTATGAGACGACCATTTGCTCTGGAGGCTGGCTGGAGGCAGAGGTTCACGATGTGGCACAGGTAAGGAAGTCTTTGGCCTCTGCTGCTGGCCCGGGTGGTCACCGTCCCAGCTTGGAAGTATCCTGCCACCTGTGCTCTGTGCAAGGCTTCGGGCATGTAAAGTCACCCCAGAGATGCCACTTTCCGCTCTGTCCCAGCTCCAGCCTGCTGTGGCCTCTCGGCCTGCCTCCAGCCAACACGCGAGCCCAGGCACCCCGTGTCCTGCTCAGTGTCGGGCCTCCTGAGCCTGGCCTCCGGCCTCCCCTCCCCTTTGGACCGACAGCCTGACACTAGCCCCTGTCTCGCAGGTTTTTCTGAACCAGACGTACATTGGTGACTTGCACGATAGGGCCAAGGAGTTGATGCTTCCGGACCACAAGGTGCGCAGCACTCGGGTCCCCCGAGCTATATGTAAACTCCACTTGGTGTCCCCCAGCATGTGGGTGTGACTCTTCCTTCAGGGAAGGCCCAGCATGAAGACCTTAGGACTGGAAGCAGAGCTACACCCGCCTCTGGGCCCGGAGAAGGTCCTGCTACCCCTTTGCCCCGAACCGGTGCCCTGGGACAGTCTATCCTCAGACACAAGAGGGTGGCGTCACCTCAGTCAGAGCTGCAGGAAAAGGGGGCTGAGTGTGGATGAGCGAGGGGGTACTAAAGTAGGTACTGAAGAGGGACTGAGGGGACACTGAAGGAAGTACTGAGGAAGGATTGAGTAGGGGGCTAGGAGACTGAGGGGAGACTGAGGGAGGGACTGAGGGACTAAGGGAGGGGCTGACAGAGGGACTGAGGGACAGAGAGGAACTGAGTGGGACTGAAGGTGGACTAAAGAGGAGACTGAGGGAGGCTGAGGGGTTCTAAGAGAGGGACTGAGGGGAGCTGGGGGCTGATGGGGGACTGAGGGAGAGACTGAGGGGATACTGAGAGGGGGATGAGGGAGGATATGGGGCTGATGGGGGACTGAGGAGGGATTGAGTGGGCACTGAGAAAGGACTGAGGGAGAGAATGAGTGTGGAGGGATTGAGGGGATGCTGAGGGGGATGAGGGAGAGACCGAGAGAGGGACTGAGCAAGGGACTGAGTAGGGACTGAGGGATGAACCAAGGGAGGGACTGAGAAGAGATAGTCTGAGGAGGAAGGGAGAATGATAAAGAGAGTCTGAGGAGGAAGAGTTTGAGAAAGGAGGGAAAGATAATCTGAAATGGGAGGGAGCAACTGAGGAGAAAGAGTGAGAAGGATGGACTGAGGAGGAGTAGTCTGAGGAGGGAGGGTTAGAGGAGGGAGAGTCTGAGGAGAGAGGGTCTGAGGAAAGAGGGATGGATAGTCTGAGGAGGGAGGGATAGTTTAAGGAGGTAAGTCTCCTGAGCTTCCTCTTCTCTCTGGTCATTGGGTCATTGTCTTCCTGTCCCTCCCCTGGGATTTTGAGGACAGATGGCAGGGGGGCACTAGAATCCAAACCTCTAGGGTCCAAGAAGGCCCTAATATCTCTGTCCCAGCAGGATTGTCGTCGTCTCAGGATCCTGGTGGAGAACCAAGGACGAGTCAGTTATTCCAGGAAAATTCTAACTGAACGGAAAGGTGGGCACTCAGCCTGTGGTACCGCAGGGGTCTTTCTACCTGCTTGGTGTGTGGGGCTTATGGGGCAATGGCGGGCAGGGCTGGCATGGGGGAAACAGTGGCTAGAACCAGCTGCAAATCCCCTTCTCCCTGACATCTGGGCCAGGACGTGTGTTGGATCCTGCGGAGCTCTAGCAAAAGTTTCAGCACTGCATGGGGGACCTGGCATAGACTCTGTGGGGCTGACGTGTGCTCCTGCCAGCAGGAGCCCTTCTCTGGCATCCACGGCCTTCGGGCCTTCATGTCCCAGACACTGGTCTCAGCTCACTGGCTCTGTCTGCCCTCCCACCACAGGCATCATTGGGCCGGTGAAGGTGAATAAGCGGCCTCTGGTGGGCTTCACCATCTACTCACTGGAAATGAAAGAGAGCTTCTTTAACAGGTATGCTCCTACCCACGCACCCCATACCACCCAGCACACACACACACACACACACACACACACACACACACACACACACACACACGCACACACACACACACACACTGAGAGCCCCAACATTCTCTGGGAATGGGACAGAGAGCTTGGAACCAGCCCTGAGTCTATCCTAGATGAGAGGCTGGAAAGGGGCTTCCCTCTCCCTCAAGGCTTAACCTTTCTTTCAGGCTCCGGACTGCCACCTGGATGTCTGTCCCCAAGAAGTATGTGGGCCCTGCCTTCTACCTGGGAACCTTGCATGCTGGCTCTTCGCCCAGGGACTCCTTTCTGGACCTTCAGGTAAGATGGCAGCCCTCTCTCGGTGGGTTCCGGCCATCTGCTCTGGAGGGGGGATCTGAGGGTCCTGTTCCCCAAGACGAACTCGCCTCCTGCCTTCTTTTCTCTTCTTCCTCACACACAGCAAGCCTGCCAGCCACCTCAGTGCTCGTTTGTCATTATTATTATTATAATTATTTGCTTTTTGGCTCACACCCGGTGATGTACAGGGGTTACTCCTGACTCTGCACTCAGGAATTACTCCTGGCGGTGCTCAGGGGACCATATGGGATGCTGGGAATCGAACCTGGTCGGCCGCTTGCAAGGCAAATGCCCTACCAGCTGTGCTATCACTCCAGCCCCTCGTTTGTCATTATTTAAAGAAGAGTAGATTAGGCTGGGTGGTGGCTCAGAGGGACAGAGTGTGTCTCGAAAGACTTCTTCCGCCTTGGGGTTCAAGCTCCGGTGTTTGATCCTCACACACGATGAGGGGTAGCACTGCTGCTCCCTGGCATACCGCAGCAGTGTCTGAGTGTGACCGCGGAGGCCTACACTCTCCCTGTAGAATCGTTTGAAGTGTGAATTAAATTACTTCTAGGCTAAAGCACTATTTGGATTTTCTGTTTCTGTAAAAGTTATTTCTGATAAAATCTGTTTTTTTTCTGGGAATTTTTCCATTTTATCTATAATTTCCAACTCGTCCTTCCCAACAATGCTGCATTTGAGGCTCTTTCAGGGGCAGGGGAGACCCAGCCTGTTACGGTTTTTGCATATGAATACACCATGGGGAGTTTGGGAAGGACGAGTAGAGAGAGGCCTCTAAAATCTCAGGGCTAGGGGCTGGAGCGATAGCACAGCGGGGAGGGCGTTTGCCTTGCACGCGGCCGACCCGGGTTCGATTCCCAGCATCCCATATGGTCCCCTGAGCACCGCCAGGGGTGATTCCTGAGTGAAGAGCCAGGAGTGACCCCTGTGCATCGCCGGGTGGGACCCCAAAGAAAAAAATCTCAGGGCTAGGACTAATGGAGATGTTAATGATAATGATGATGATGATGATAATGATGATGATGATGATCTATAATTTGAAATGTATCATGTTTGGGGGGAGATGGTGTGGTTTGGGTCACTCCCAGCTGTGCTCAGGGCTCACTCCTGGTTCTGTGCTCAGGATTACTCCCAGTGGGCATCAGGCAACCATGTGGTGCTGGGGCTTGCCATATGCAAGATGGTACCTTATTCACTGTATTATCTTTCTAGCCCTGAAATATTTTAAGTTTAAATTATTTTTAAAATTTTTAATATATTTTCTTGGGTGGGAATCCAAGCAGTGCTGAGGAGGTTATAGAACCCCACCGGATCAACTTAGCCCATGCCAGGGCTGAGGCTGTGATTCTACTTGGGCCCAGTGATGCCAGGTGGGCAGGGATTGGGAGACTCCAAGACCACACCCAGTGTTGCTCAGGGGCCTCCAGGATTGCACCCCATGATGCCTGGGGACCATGAAGGCAACAGGAATTGAATCCCTACCATTGTACTATCTCCCAGTTACAAAACATTTTTATCACCTTAGAAAGAAAGATAAGAAGAGGAAAAAAAAGGAGGAAGAGGAGGAGAAAGAGAAGGAGGAGGGGAGGGAGAACAGCAGGAAGTTGTCTATTATCTTTTTCTGTTGTGGTGGTACTGAGATCGAACTCAAGACTCATATATGCAAAACATGGCTTTGCTATGTGCCACATTTCCGGCCCTTTCTCACTATATTTGATTTTTGTCATTTCAATTCCTCTGTATCTCTGTCATTTGTGTTTATTTTGGGCTTTCTTTTGTGGGGGTAACTGATTCTGTGCTCAGGAGTCACCTCTGGCCCAGGAGACCACAAACCATGCCAGGGACCCATCCTGGGTGGGCTATGTGCAAGGCAAACACCTTAACCCTGTGCTGTCTCTCCTATGGGGTCACCCTGCTGGAATAATTTGGGCTTCCTAAATTTGGGTGTCCCGCTCCTTTCTCAGTCTGGGAGCTCTCAACTATTATTTCCAGTAAGAATTTTATCTCTTTCTTTCTCCTTCTCATCTTCTTCTGGAATCTTCTGACATGAATGTCCTGCCTGATGCCGTGCCATCTAGTTCTGAGCATTGTTTTTAATTCTTCCCCGCCTGCTTTTTTTTTTCCTTTTTGGGTCACACCTGGCGATGCACAGGGGTTCCTCCTGGCTCTGCACTCAGGAATTACTCCTGGCGGTGCTCAGGGAACTATATAGGATGCTGGGAATTGAACCCAGATCAGCCGCGTGCAAGGCAAACGCCCTACCCGCTGTGCTATTGCTCCAGCCCCCCACCTGCTTTTTTTTGCTCGTCTTTTTAGGTGACTTACACTTCTTGGAGCCCACTGAGTCAACTTTCAGCATCTCCCATTCAGCTCTTGTGGTCTATACTGTATTTATTTTATTTTATTTAATTGCTTGAAGGCTACAGTCTTTAGCTCTTTGCTACTGTTGGAACTTTTCTCAGGCTTTCCTACTTTCTTCTCTCTGTGGAAGTTCTCTTCCACTGATCCATCCTCAGTGAGCATCATTTGGACCCTTGCCTTGAAGTTCTCTTTGGGCTACTTGAGCAGCTCTGCTGCATGCAGAGGTTTTGCTAGATGATCTTCTTTCTCCACCAGTGTGGGGGAATTTCTCTGTATCCCTGTTGTTTCTGGTGGACTCCAGGGTCTGTGCTGGAGCAAACTCAGGCAGAGACGCAGGCATCTGTGGTTAGTCACAGATGTCAGATTCCAACTGTGCTCTGGTGAGCCTCAGAAACAATCAGCTGGACACTGAGTTTAGGGGGACCCTGGGTGATGACAGAGAACCTAGGTCCTGTATATGGTGGCACTTGTGGATTAAGTTTGAGTGGGCCTGGGTGGCAGCTGGGAATTCAAGGTCACCAGTGCCCGGCAAGCACAAGGCTGCTGCAGTTCCACAGCTGTGACACTGGCTGGGGACAGGGCCAGCTGGGCCTTGAGAGAAGGCTGGACCAACCTCTTGTCCCAGATGGGGACTCATTGGGAATGGAAAGGAGCAGAGTCTGGGTGGACCTCGGCAAAGAAGGAACAGAGCAGGGGTTTGTGTGTGGGGTCCTGCTGGCTGGCTCTGGGGAGTCTGCAGGGGGCTTTCTGTCTGTAGAAATGCTGCTTACTGTACACAGTGTCCTCAGAGAAGCAGAGTGGCCAAGGAGATCATGGGGCCCTCCCACACTCTCCTTTTTCTTTTCTTTTCTTTCCTTTTTAATGTAGGAGTATTGCTATTTATTCAGACACTGATTAAGCTGATTGAACTGGGCATGAATTCCACATTACTTTTTTTTCTTTTCTATTTTTTCTTTTTATTGGATCACTGTGAGATACAGTTACCAAGCTTTCATGTTCGAGATTCAGCCATATAATGATGGAACACCCATCCCTCCACCAGTGCACACTTAACACCACCAGTGTCCCCAGTGTATCCCCCCCTCCAATCCCAGTCCTCACCTTGCCTCCATGGCAGGCAATTTACCCAATTCTATCTCTACTTTTGGGCATTATTTTTTTAATGTATTTTATTCTTTAATTAGTGAATCACCATGAGGGTACAGATACAGATTCACACATTTTCAAGCTTGTTTTTCCCCCATACAGTGTTCACAAACACATCCCTCCACCAGTGCCCATTCTCCACCACCAATAAACCCAGTATCCCTCCCACCCCCAATCCCATCTCCCCCCCACCCCACTCTTTTGATCTCTAAAAATATGGAACGCTTCACGAATTTGCGTGTCATCCTTGCGCAGGGGCCATGCTAATCTTCTCTGTATCGTTCCAATTTTAGTATATGTGCTGCCGAAACAAGCACTGGGCATTATGTTTAGCTCGAATTTTCCCACCACCATTCAAGCCTGACTACCAGGGGCATATGCTGGATCATTTATTGTTCATTGTTCATTTTGAATATTTTGAGTGCCGCAGTCACGCGCTTCTGGAATCCTAGATTGTAAATGGTTGGGTTCCAGAGACATTTCTGTTGGGCACTAATCCATTTTGGGATTCAATTGGGCAATGAGGGCGGGCGGGGGGGAGCCGGAGAGGGACAGCCCAGCGCCTCTGCTGCCACATGGCATGGAGATTTAGTCCTGAAACCCGCATACCTGGGCCTTGCTTGTGGAAGCTCTTGGTCACCGGGATTCCATCTGGAGTAAGCGGGGAGACTGCACCTACTCCATCTGGGGTGCCTCAATGAAATTGGCTCTGTATGGGGCTCGGAGAGATCTCTGGTTCTATGGTGTCTTCTGGGACTCTTTGCTGTGTCTTTGGACCAGGGCTGTTGGTACGCTAAAATGGCGCCTGGAGGCACATTGTGAGTGTGACAGTCAGGTCAGGCCAACAAGCAGGCAGGGAACCAGAGAGGGACAGCCCGGTGTCTGTGGCATGGAGATTTAGTCCTGGAACTCGCATACCTGGGCCTTGCTTGTGGAAGCTCTTGGTCTCTGGAATTCCATTTGGGGTAGGCGGAGAGACTGCACCTGCTCCATCTGGGGTGCCCCGGTGAAATTGGCTCAGTATGGTGCCCGGAGAGATCTGAGGTTCTGTGATGTCTTCTGGGACTCGCTGCTGTGTCTCTGGCTTTTGATCTCTTTCGAGATTTATTTATGGGTCTCTGAAGAAAGGCCAGTAATAGAGTTTACAGGTGGTTCTGGAGCTAGTTCGTGGGGGTGACTGCCAGTGCTTCCATGTGTATTGGGAAGTGGGGGGAGATAGCCCACCCCAACTTCGTGAAAGCCTGGAGATTTCAGTCATAAAACCCGCATACCAGAGTTTTCAGCAGATAATATCTTGGTGAGGTCCATCCTGAGATGGTAGAGTCAGACTGGGGGCATGGCAGTGATTTTGGATTGTGGAAGAAAGTGGCTACTGGGGGCTCTGCTTGGGCAGGCACAGGCCAACCCATCCCCCTCCAATTTACCCCAGTCTGTTCAGTCATGTGCGGGTCTGAGATTAATTGTGGCTTTTTGTCTCTTTTGAGAGTTATCAATGAGTCTCTGAGATAAGACCAATAAATGAGCTTGTATAGCTGAGCCGCAGGTGATTTGTGGGTGTGGCTCCCACATACCTAACTTTTGGCCATTTAATTTCTTGGTAAACTTGGTCCCAAGTTGTTGGGGGCTGGCCAAAGGCACAGAGGCAATTATGGAGTGTCAGGAAGCCTGAAGGCACCATCTGGCTGCTGATGCACTCATCCTGCAGGTACAGGTTGACCTGTTGGCAGCATCATACCCCCAACTCTTCATTTTCTTGCCTTAGATCTTGGAAAGATCTTCCTTGAAAACAGCTTCAGTTTGGAAGGACGGACACCAGCATGGGCTGGGGAAGAGCTTCAAAGAGAAGGGCTGGTGGCTGGGGTTTTGTCCAGTGGAGACAGAATGAGATCACAGCTTCTACATGTTTTAGTGGTATTTCAGGAAGTCATGCAGGAGCACATGAGCATGAGCAGTCGAATGCCACGCAATGAGCACACGTCACATGAGCAAGAAAGAAGGATTGGAGAAGCATGGTGGGGTGTGTGTTTAGGACAGTCATGAAGAGCAAAGAGACTAGAGGTCAGGAGGGCCCCCCTGCAGTCTCCACTGGCCGGTACTGGCTGGCGGGGCTGGGGTCTAGTCAATGTAAAAGTTCATCAAGTTCCCACTTGGCCCCCTCAGAGCTAAGAGAACACACTGAGGGGGCTTCTCTTCGGGGAGAGTCACACCTCAGACCACAGACTTGCTGGTCTCGTGTAGCTCCTCCTTATCACAGAGCCCTGCTAAGATATTTTTAGGGGCAGGGAGAGGAGGGCAAAATGGCAAAAATACTTTGATAGAAGTTCAGTGTGATGGGTAGAGGTTGACTACCTGCCAGGAGATACACTTGTCATCACCTCACTCCAGGAACAAGGAGTGAAGTGACATGAACCCGTGTATCCAGCCAAAGACCAACTGTTTCTAGATCATTCTTCCCTGGAGCATAGCCCCTCAGTGTCACAATCCAAGGTCCAGGTTATTTAAAAATAGTCCCCCCTAAAAATGGGAGTTGCTGGAGCCATAGTATAGCAGGTAGGGTGGGGGTGCAGCCAATCCAGGTTTGATCCCCGGCATCGCAGGTGGTTCCCCCCGAGCACTGCCAGGAGTAACTCCTCAGCACAGAACCAGGAGTAACTTCTGCGTGTCACTGAGTGTAGCCCAAAAGCCAAAGGAAAAACAAAAGTCCCTAGAACTCAGATTCTGCTCTCCTAAACTTGTGAGGTTGTAAAAAGAACTGCTCGTTCTCAGCCCTCACTCCCCAAGGAAATGACACTCTGCGGGAGAAACGGCCTCGATGCCGCCTGTCTCTAGGTTTTCTCTCCTTGGGTCTTGGACCTGTGGCTCCATGCTGCATCACCCGTAGATTGTAGAATCATACAACTTACTAGCCACCCTCAGCAATTGTGCTCATCTCTGCCCCCTTATTTCCAGAAGCAAAAATATGCTTAAAGTATACAGCATTCTTTGCACATGGCCAACCCACGTTCATTCCCCAAGTACTACAGAAAAAAGGTCCCCAGCACCACCAAAAATTATCTCTGAGTTCAGGGCTCTGAGCATTACTGGGTGTGGCTCAAAACAAGCAAATATAAAAGACAACCTTATACAGCACAGGGTGAGACAAATGGTAGCACCAGCATTCAAGTTTGGCTTCTGGGGGGCCAGAAAGATAGTATAGCAGGTAGGATGCTCATCTTGCACACAGCTGACCTAGGTTTGATCCTCAGCACCCCATATGGTCCCCTGAGCACTCCCAAGAATGAATCCTGAGTACTAAAAAGCAGGAGTTGCCCCTGAGCATCCACCAGGTGTGGCCCCCATCCCATTAGTAAAAACCCCAAAACGAAAGAAATCAACTGAAACTCTCTCCCACTTCCCAAACCTAACAACGACAATAAAAAACCCGATCAAATTTGTCTTCTGTTTGTATCTGTCATTTGGAGACTAGGGGCAGCCTAGAACTGCAGAACGTGTCCCTGTAAGCTCACTCACGTCTCCAGTGTCCCCAAACAAGTCAGTGTTGCCCTGTTACTCAAGTCCACTCACTTTTCCTGCCATAGGGGATCTGCTCCCAAGTCTCTAAGTCTCCATCCCTTTCAGAGCTGGAATTATGGATTCGTGTTCATCAATGGACATAACCTTGGGAGGTATTGGAAGATTGGGCCGCAGAAAACACTTTACCTTCCTGGTGCCTGGCTTAATCCAGAAGACAATGAGGTGAGCCGCCCCCTGCCTTTCTGTCCCTCTGACGTCTGGCTCTGATCTCACTGCCAGATGCGATCACCATGTCTCATGATCTGGGTAGGCACTTCCTGTTTCCCAGCTAACCATTTTTTTCTTTCTAGATCATACTGTTTGATAAAAGGGAGAGTGGCTTAGACATCAGAACAACAGAGAATCCCAGTCTGGGTAGATCTCTGATTTGACACAGTTCTTGGATTGCTGGAGTTCATCCAAAAGTAATATTTCAAGTGGAAATTCATGTGAAGACTAGTAAACACATCAAATACATATTAGCAATAAATTTTACTATTACTGTAAATGATCTACAACAGCAAAGATGTAATAAACTCTAAAAAAAAGAATATATGCTACAGTCTTTCTGAGTGATGAATCATTTTAAGCTTTAAAATAATTTACAGCTGGGTTTGAGTGATGGTATAGCAGGTAGGGTGCCTGTTTTGCATGTGACTGACCAGAATTTGATCCCTGGCTTCTATATGGTCCCCAGTCCAGCTAGGAGTGACCCCTGAGTGCAGACCAGGAGTGATCCCTGAAAACCGTCAGATGTGGCACTAAAATCAATAAGTAAAACATTTTAAAAAGATTGCAAACTGATTTACCTAATTAAATGCTTAATATTTAGCAGGTTCTTATTCTCAAATCAAATATTCTGAGACAAATATGAACAAAATTTTAAAGTTCTTTGACTCCCCATACTCAGATGGGAGACAGGGATGGTTCTCTCCATGCTGGAAAGAGTATTACATGTGTTCATGTGTATATGTATATGCTGACTGGAAACTCCCAGTGTGTGTGTATGTGTGTGTGTGTGTTAATGGGACAGTGAATGATGTTTTCAGGCATTCCCTATATCCATTGTATCTCTGAGGTGACCTCATGCTCACATCTCGTCAGGGAAAGAGCAGCAGCTTTCTCATTTGGTTATAGCATCAATGAGAGCAAATTTGGAGTACTCAGCCCTGCCACGTCCCCACAATTCCACTCAGAGCTCTCACTGATAGTGGACAGAGATCAGAGAGACAAGCTACTTGGGCATGATGAGTAAGACAACGGATTTTCTCAAGTGAGAGCTTTAGAAATCCACCACATTCTCGTTTTCTTCAGGGGAGTGGGTGTGGCCACACCCGGTGGTTCTCAGGGCTTACTATGCTCAGGATCACTCCTGATGGTGCTAGGCGAGTGGTGTCTGGATTAAACCAGGTCGGCGTGTGCAAGGCAAGCACCTTCCCCATTGTGTTATCTCTCTGGTCCCTAAATCTATCACATTCTTTCAATCAAAACATTTGACCCAAATCCAAACCATTGCACTATAACAGAATTTTATCACTTGACAGATGTAGTGTCTCAGGCCTTCAAGAAATAGAACAAGTATGGGCGCAGAGACTTAGTACAGCAGGTAGGGTGTTTGCCTTGCACATGGCTGACCCAGTTGTGATCTCCGGCATTGCATATAGTTCTCTGAGCACCACCAAGACTAGTTCTTGGGTGCAGAGCCAGGAGTTAACCCCTGAGCATTGTTGGGTGTGACCCAAAAAGCAAAAACAAAACAAAACAAAATAAAAATAAAAATAACCCCAAAACAAAAATGAAATAGAGCAAGTAATCTAGAGTCTAAAAAAGAAGATTTCTATGTGGGATGAGCACGGGAGGTGTGCCTGTCGGGGTGTTAGAGATCTTCGTTCTTACTGATTGGAATGCTTGGCTCCCTACAGAAGAATTCCATAATGCTTGTACACATATCTTGCATAAAACTTTGTTCTCTGGGGCTCTAGAAACAAGTCATAACATATTTGAATAAACTCCAGACCAGCATTTCTCAATGGGGGGATGCTGTGATCCCTGTGAGCCCCCAGGCTATTTTAAGGGGTCTGCAGGTGAAAAGTGTATCAAAGGGAGGCAGGGGGCAAGCAATGAGCAAGTGGGACAGGGCGAACAAGGTCAGTCAGGAAGATCCTGTAGATCAAAGGACCTGTTTTCTGTAGATCCTTTGATCTATAGAAATGTGCTGTAGATCAAAGGAGAAATGGAAAAAGAGTGATTGTGAAGATTATGATTATGCATGGACTGTATTTCAGATGTGACATGCACTCCTCTTTGAAACTTAATATTGATGTGGTGACCCATTTGACAGATAAAGCATTTAAGGCTCAAAAAGTGTTTGGAGACCTGTGTCTCTGATTCACACTTCTTTCCTCAGTATACATCACTTCCATACCTATGTCAGTCTTTTCCAAATACGAATGCACCCAGGAGATAGGCTTTTGGTGTGCTTAGAAGAAAATACTCACAACCTAGAATTCTTACCCAGAAAACTCTATCTCAAGTAAAACAAAAGAAAGGAAAATTAAACAAAGCAAAACAAATCCTTTTGACAAAACACAAGAGAGTTTATCACCCCCAAATCCACACATTAAGGGGGATTCTGAAGCAGACTTTCTCAACAGGGGTTATTTATGTGAACTGAAATAGTCACTGTGAAGGGTATTCAAGTATAATAAAAAAGAAATGCATTCAAAGATTGTCGGAATGTTAACTGGCGAGACAATTTTGGAAAACAACATGGAGCTTGTGCAAAAAGGTAAAAATTGTATTCTCATATAAATTCTCATGTAAATAGAATAAAAATTTGATTATTTAGATAAATACAAAGAATGTAAAATTATCAATGCAAAGATGCATTTCTATTATATTGCAGCATTATTTATAATAGCCAGGATATAGAAACAACTGAGTGTCCACTGGTAATTGGATTGCTAAGATTGGATATATAACCACAGTAAAATACTATTACACTGTAAACAAGATGAAATTCTGCTATTTAGAGCAAATGGAACAAACTTAGGGGACTCATGGAAAGCAAAATAAATGAGACAGGAAAGATAAATACTGAATGAATTCACCTGTGTGTGAAATAAAACCAATGAATGAACAAAGCAAAATGAACCAGTTCACATTGTCAACTAACAGAGGGAAGGTGGGATGGAAGAGAGTGTGGAGAGGGTTTGAAGAGGGTAGACTGTAGGGGTCTGTGGAAACATGGAGAGGGAGACAGGCTGTGTGAAGAGCCATGAGCATGTGCTGGGGGCGTTGCAAATGGAGAGAGGGAGTTAAGGAGCCTCCTTCAGTTTCCACAGAAAACTTCTGTCTGCATGAAGGAGTGTTGGTCTAAGAAAGAGGTCGGGGGGGGGGGGCAGAGAGAGAGTACAATGGTTAGAGCACATGTGCCCCACCCAGGATCAATTCCTAGAGCCAACTGGTGCCTGAGCACTATCAGGGTGGCCCTGGAGCCCCCAGCACCACTGGTGGGGCCTGAGCAGCACCACATCCTCTGCCTAAGCCCTCGAATTGAACTGAGAACCTGGTTGCCTGGGAATCCCAGGGGGCCCCCAGATCTCCTGAGCACTGATGTGGAGCTCCCCACCCACAAAGAAAAAGAAAGCACGCTTTGCTCCTGTGCTCTCCACAGCTTCTCAGGGACTTCCTCCTCCCAGATCCAGACCCAGTGGGGAGGGCCAGAGCACCGCCTCTCTAAGGAGACGAGGGATCAGGGTTCAGTGGAAAAGAAGCCCCCGAAGAGGCAAGGCTCACACCAGGGCAGGCTCATCCTCAAGGCTCTCAGACAGGCTCAGAGTTGGGGCAGCCTTGGCTGTCACCAAGGTTTTCTTTTCTTTTTTTTCTGGCCTTTGCACCACACTCAGTGGTGCTCAGGGCTGCCTCCTGGCTCTGTGCCCAGGGATCACTCCTGGCTCTGTGCTCAGGGATCAGTCCTGGTGGCCTCTGAGGCCATACGCCACGCTGGGCATCAAAGCAAGCGCCCTCCCTGCTGTACCAGCTCTCTGGCCCTGAAGAGCTCTAGCTTCTCCCAGAAGTGAACCTTTGTCTCCTGCTCAGGGTCTCAGCTGCATCCGCGGGAGAGGGGGTCCCAGCGGACATCCCTCACCAGGCCAGGTCAGGGAAGCAGGCAGCACGTGAGTTTCCAGACTGAGTGAGCAAATGTGCTGACCGCTCACCTGCCTTGGCCAGGGCCTGAGAAACTGATGCAGCCAATAGAATTCATCCCAGAGGAGGAGGTCAGAGAAGGCCTTTGTCAGGATGAAAAGTCCTTGTGTTTCCGAGATGTGGTGCAGGGGGCCCAGGAGGCACAGGCGAAGCCAAGGCGGGGTGGCTGGGTTATTGTCATTCACCCCTGCCTTTCCCTTAAGCAGCACTGTGACCGACCCTGGCCCCCTCTCGGCAGTGCCCCCCACAGGAGTTGCATTTCCACTGCACCTGACTGATCGCTCTCTTCTATCAGAGTAGCTTCTTCCTAAGACGTTCTTTCTGGCTTCCTGGTGTCCTAAATTACGGTTAGAATTTGGAGCGAGGAGGGTTCAAGCCACATCCAGCTGTGCTCAGGGATCACTCCTGGCAGTGCTCAGGAGTGCCAGTGCTCCATGAGGTCCTCTCTCCCACCAGCTCCAGCCCCGGGGGTGTGAGATGCTGCTGAAGTTCTGGTTTGCATCCCCTAAGAATGTGGCCTCTTAGACCTTGAATCCAGGATGAGTTTTCAGGCCCCAGGGATGCCAGAGCTTTATTGTCTTCAACTCAGTGACAAGCTGAGGGTCTGCGAGGCGCTGAGAAGGGATGGTAGAGTAGAGGAGCAGAGAGGGGGAGGGCCTCAGGGTCACCTGGGGGCTCTGGACTGCATGGAAGGAAGGAGGGGCTTAGGGAGGGAGGAAGGGAGGGAGATGTGGGCAGAGCAGAGCTGCTGAGACAAGGGCTCAGCCTGAGCTCAGGCTGACCTTGGGGTCTTGTGGGTGGGGCTGCCACAGTGCACTGTGCAGAGGGGAACCTGGGACTCTCTGGGCCCGGGGAACAAGGTGTCTTGTCAAGGTGGGGGGAGTCACGGGACTGGGGTCAGCTTCCCGCTCGGGGGTGCAGGGGAACCATAGGGTTCAGGGGGACAGAGCTCCTTGTTGAGTGTGGGGGAACCACTAGGCTTGGGATGCAGAGATCCCCGTCACCAAGTGTGGAGACCACAGAACTTGGGTTCCTTGTAGGGGACAGGGGACAGCTGGACAGAGGCATCTGCAGACCCCAGGTAAGGGGAACCACCTACCCCCACGCCCCTGCTGTGGGGGAGCCCTGGTCACAGGACAGCACGAGCCCAGCGTGAGGACTGAGAGTGTCTGTGGCCCCAGCACAGTGACCGGCGTCTCCGCTGGAGGGTCTCCACTCTGTGGCTTCCTGGGATGGGAGCCAGCCCTGCTTGTGGCCTTCCAGTGGGCAAAACTTGGCAGGTAGCAGCTGGGATGTGCCGAGCCCTGACAGTGTCCACCTGGACCAGGCAGGCACTGAGTACCCCGAGGGCCTGCAGTACCATCACATGGAGATCGAGAGTCACCCTCTGTGTCACCTGTGACAGTCAGGACTGATTGCGTCCAACCAGCTCCCAGATCATCCTGCCTACACCCCTGTGTGTACCCTGTGTGACAGAGCTGGGCGGAGAACCCACAGATCAGGACCCCTGAGCGGGGACGGCCTGAACCCACAGATCAGGACCCCCCTGAGGAGGGACATGTTGAAGCAACTGTGGAACCAGTCTCAGGAGCAGGCTGCAGACCCCCCTCACTCAGACACTCCAGCCCTCAGGAGGCGCTACTTTGAGGTTCCTGCACCATCACTCACTGCTTCCTGCTACCTGGCTGCTACCCCGTGTGGACACAGGACCTCCAGGCGTAGAAATGTCATCTACGAGGCTCCAGATGACACCACATCCAGCTAAGTTATCCAGGTCATGTCCTACTGCTGGAGAGTGAAGAGGAACCACAAGACAGACACACAACTCTACACACCTGAACTCACAAATGAGGAAACTCCACTTACAAGAACTCACAAAGAAGGAAACTCCACACACACAAGCTTACAATGTTGCATATGAGACAACTCTACACACACGAGCTCACAACATCACCGAGGAGGAAACTACACACACACACACACACACACACACACACATGCTCACACTGGCCTCAACGGAGAAAACAGGAATTTCCCACAAATGCTGAGGCAGCGTAAACTGCCAGGGTTGGGGGGAGGGGTGGTAGGAAGTTTAAATATAATGAGTCTGATTAAAATCATGTTAACTAAAATAATAAAAACAATGAGAGTTATAACGAGGAACAAAGAAGTATGAGTAAACTTCAGATAGAAAGGAAGGAATTAAACAATGTAATATCTGGGGATGGAGAGAGAACTGCGGCACTTGGCTTGCTGTGGAGGACCCAGGTCTGATTCCCTAGCACCTCATATGAGCCCCTGAGCCTGCTAGGAGTGATCCCTGAGCACAGAGTCAGGAGTAAGTCTTGAGCACATCTAGGTGTGTCTCCCCAGCCAAATAAGCAAAACCTAAAAACCAGTGGCTGGGTCTGGAGAGGTAGTACAGGGTTTAAGGCGTTTGCCTTGCATGTGGCCTGATCCACCTTCTGGAGCTCTATCCGTTCCCCCACTCTGGCCCTCCACTCTCATCTCCCAGGCCTGGCACTGCGTATGGTTCCCTGAACACAGCCACAAGGGACTCCTGAGCAAGAAGCCAGGAGTAAATCGTGAGCACTGTGGGGTGTGTCCCTCCCAGTGACAATAGCTAGACTAAGGAATGTAACAGTTGACAAGAAGTAGCTGCTAACAACATTGCAGATGAGACAACTCTACACATATCACAGACAAGGAAACTCCACACACACAAGCTCACAACATCACAGATGAGGAAATTCCACACACACAAGCTCACAACATCACAGATGAGTAAACTACACACACACACACACACACACACACACACACACACACGAGCTCACAGTGGCCACAAAGGTGATTTGGATAGGATGGGATCAGAGTATCCAAACAGAACAGCAAACAGAGGACAAATTGGAAGATGTGAGAGCAGTGTAAGAGTCCTCTGGGAATAATTAAGAGGAGCGTCTGTGGTGGAGGGGTCCCCAAGGGAGAAGGGAGGGGAGAAACCTATTGGAAGAATAATAGATGACAGCATCCCTAATGGGGGGGGGACTTAACATCCAAATAATAGAGATTCAACAAAATAAATCCAAACAGACACATCCCATGACAAAGTCCCATTAAAGTTTTTTTTTTTTTTTAAAAATAATAAGACAGACTCTCATAAGCATCTCAGGGAAAACAAATTACATCTCAGAGAACCTCTGTGAAAACACCTTTCAACAGAGATCCTCCAGGACAAATGGAAATGGCAGGAGAGAATCAAAGTTCCGAAGGGAAGGATTTTAACCAAATGCTCCCCCCTGCTAGAGTCTCAGGGTAGAAGGAAGGCTATGGAGTTTAGATTCAATATTGAAACAATTCATCATCACCAAACCGGTCTTGCAAGAAATATTAAAGAGGCTCATAAAATAAAAAGGTTCTTATCTAGAAGTAAAAAACACATAACAATTATACAACATGGGTGGCAGGGGGAGGTGCAGTCTGGCCTCCTCGAGAAAGTCTTCTGGGTTATCCCAGGAGAACACATGCGCCAACACAATTTCACCTGCTCAGCACAGACTGGAAACAGAATCCACGGAAGAAAAGCATGAAGCTGGAGGAGAAACGCAAACACAAGCCGAAAGGCTGACATAAAAGGACAAAAGGAGCAGAGGAGAAAAGCAACATAATGACAAAGAAGGAAAAGCCTAAAAGACAAATAATAAAATCCTATACATATAGTTCAATAATCACCTTACATGTTAATGGTTGTAATTCACTAATTGAAAGGCATAGAATGACTGGGTGGATCAAAGTAAAAAAAAAATCAATTTTTTTTTTGCTGCCCTGGGGAAACGTAAGCTCAAGTTAAAGGATTGGGAGACAGTCCTACAAGCTGATGGTGACTTAGAGAAAGGGAGTACCCGGCTGGGGTGTGTGTGGGGTGGTGGCTCAGAGCACAGGCTTTGCAAAGAGGAGCCCAGGTTGGGCCCCCGGCCCTGTGTAGTGACCCGAGCAATGCAGAGTGACTCCTGAGCATCAGCAGGTGTGGACCCCCTACCACCACCAAAGTAAGCATACGCCTGCCACATTCTTTTTTTTTTTTTTTTTTTGCTTTTTGGGTCACACCTGGCGATGCACAGTGGTTACTCCTGGCTCTGCACTCAGGAATTACCCCTGGCCGTGCTCAGGGGACCATATGGGATGCTGGGATTTGAACCCGGGTCGGCCACGTGCAAGGCAAACGCCCTACCCGCTGTGCTATCTCTCCAGCCCCTGCCACATTCTTTTCAGACCATTTCCAGCTAGGAAAGGGGCAGGGGCTGACACATTCTCTAGTGGCAAAGGGCTTAAGACAGCAAGAAGATATCATACCTATTAATATAGGCACCAGAAGAAGCACTGAGAAGAACGCATTAAGCAGTTATTATTTATTTTGGGGGCCTCCTAAGCAGTGGTCGTGGCCCTTCTCTCCCCGTGGTACCTAGCAGCGAGGCCTGCAGAGCAGTGCAAGGACCTGTGACACCAGGGATTAGGTGGGAAAAGTTACTAGTGATAAGAGCAAAGCGAATAGTGATACAGGCCCTCATAAAGATACAAGAAAAATCACAAATCTTAAACTTTACTGTTGAAGCAACTGGAAAAAGGGTAACAGACAGAGCTCAGGTAGATACTCAGGCGTCAGGTGCTTGAATTGCATCCTGCCCTCACTGGTTTAAATTGCTGGCACTGAAGATGGTCTCCAGAGCACTGCCAGAGATCACTCCTGAGCAAAGCCAGGACTCATTTCTGAGCACCTGTGGGGATGGCCTAAACACCCACACCACATGCTACAAATTTACAGACAACCTAATACCTGTGGTAGAGATGAAACCCTACAAAGTCTCCACTCTCACTGTTTCTGGTTAATTGAGTACTAGAAGTATTAGCCATATCAAGTAGACAACAGGAAGCAATAATAGGAAGTCAGAATAGAAAAGAGGAAATGAAATTTTCATTATTTTCAGATGATAAGATAATATACCTAGAAAACCCTGAGGACTCCATTGCAAAACCATGAAAAACAATGAGTCAAGTAAGTGTCGGGTCACAAAATCATCGTACAAGCATTGGTTGCATTTCTTTCTTTTTTTTTTATTTTTGGGTCACACCCGACGTTGTACAGGGGTTACTGATAGCTCACACACTCAGGAATTACTCCTGGCAGTGCTCAGGAGACCATATGGGATGCTGGGAATTGAACCCGGGTCAGCCACATGCAAGGCAAACACCCTACCAGCTATTGCTATTGCTGTGCTATTGCTCCAGCCCCATTGGTTGTATTTCTAGATGCAAATTACAGCCATCAAGAAAGCAATATCATTTATAATTATACCTAAAAGAATTAAATATTTAGAAAAAATTTAACAAAGGAGGTGAAAGGCCTATATAATGGAAACTATCAGACACCATTAAAAGATGTAGAACAAGATGTAAAGAGATTCAATGGACATGAAAGGGGGCATTAATACAGCCAAATGTCCATTTAGTTTAAATGATTATATAGATTTAATGTAATCCCAATTAAAATTCCACCTTTTTATTTTCGGTGGGGGGTTTGCAATATGTACTCAAGATTTACTACTCTCTCTCTGCTCAGGGATCACTCCTGGCAGTACTCAGGGAATCATATGCAGTGTTGGGGGTTGAAACAGAGTTAGTGGATGAAAGACAAGTGTCTTAACCCCTGCATTGTCTCTCCAATCTTTCAATACTTTCTTTATTTTTAAATTGAGTGATGTGGTTCATGACAGTTTCCATATTATTGCTTCATCCTTGCAATGGCACTTCACTTTCCTCACCATCAGTACCAATAATCCTCCACCATAGGACGAGGATTTCTCTCTTTCCTATTTACAGCCCTAATTGGCTCCTCTTTTGGCAATATGTTGGGGTTTGTTTCCATTGAGGATGGTATAGTTCATTGTTTTGTTTCTTTATAATCCAAATATGAGCAGAATTATCTGGTATTTGATTTTTCTTTCTCACTCACTTCACATAGATGACACCCTCCAATTCCATTAAGTTGCAGCAAATTGCTTAATCTCATCTTTTCTTATAGCAGTATTGTATTCCACTGTGTACGCATAAATGACCACATAAGCCACTCATCTGTTATGAAGAACTCAGTAGCTTTCAGACCTTGGCCTTTGTGAATAATGCTGTAATGAATTTATGGCAATATTACTGGAATTAATGTGTGTTTTTTTCTTTTTGGGTCACACCTGGTAATGCACAGGGGTTACTTCTGGCTCATGCACTCAGGAATTACTCCTGGTGGTGCTTAGGGCCACATGAGATCCTGGGAATTGAACCCGGGTTGGCTGCATGCAAGGCAAAAGCCCTACCTGCTGTGCTATCTCTCTAGCTCCAGGGATTAATGTTTTGATGTTACTGAGTGCTCAAAATAAAAAGACACCCCCCCAAAAAAAAAAGAAAAAAAGAAAAAAGGGAAAAAAAAGATACCCCACTGAGTGGAAGAAAATATTTGTACAACATATATCGGACAAAGGGCTAATTTCCAAGACATATAAAGCATTCACAAAACACAATAACAGGACCAGAGAGATAGTACAATACCAGAGAGAGGGAGAGTACAATGAGTGAGACATTGGCCTCGCATACAATTGATGTTGGTTCAATCCCCGGCTCCTCATATGGTTTCTTGAGCACCACCAGGCATGATCTCAGAGCACAGAGCCAGGAGTAAGCCCTGAGCATAGCTGGGACTGACCCAAAACCAAGTAAATAAGTACAAATAAAACAGTGAACATTGACAGCAGTATTGAGGTTACCTGAGGGGAAAGGGAGCTGGGGCAAAGCTATCGGGTAAAAGGAAAGTGTGTGTGTGTGTTGGCGGGGGGGTCTCTTGGTTAATAACACTGGGTCTGAAAATGTGGAGGAAGGGAAGAGGTTTTTTTTTCTTTTCTTTTTTTTTCAGTCACACCCAGTGATTCTCAGTGGTGACTCCTGGCTCTGCACTCAGGAATTACTTCTGGTGATGCTCAAGGGACCATGTGGGATGCTAGGGATCAAACCTGGGTTGGCTGCATGCAAGCAAACGCCCTACCCACTGTACTAACTGTACTATTGCTCCAGCATGGCCCCAAAACTGGATTTTAGGAGAACAATAGTCGCCGTGGGAATTGCTTCTGTTCAGCTTTTGTCCTGAGTCCCTCCACAGGTGTCCTTAGAGCCTTACTCTCCCTTCCTAGGGCCAGTCCAGTGCTTCTTCACATTGAGCTGTCTCCACTCACTCTACTGATAAGGTCGAGCTTGAACGGGGAAGGTCTGGGTGCACTTGCTCTTCCTCCCACCACCCTGCTGTGAGTTTCCCAGAGACTCCTCACTGGAGTCTTTATTCACTGGCCTGCCCCTTAGGGTTCTTATTATGATTGCATGATGATCATCGTCAATAACTACCAGGAAAATAGTTTTTTATTTATTGAAACTGAAAGTTGCACAGAGTAAGGTGGGGTGTGTGTGTGTGTGTGTGTGTGTGTGTGTGTGTGTGTGTGTGTGTGTGTGTGTATGGGAGGGTCAATATGGGGTAGGAGGGAGCTTTAAGATTATATTTAAAACATAAAGGCAGTAATTTTAACTGTGGGAGAGAGAAAGGAAAAAGAGAAGTCATCCCAAACTGGGCACTTAGCTAAATCAACTGGAATCTGTTGAAGTCAACAGCCCAGCCTCACCCGCTCAGGCAAGAGTGCTCTAACCTCCATTTCCACACCGCTGCCCCTTTGATGTTCCCAGCTCAGCAGGCAGAGCTTAAGTCAGAAATGTGCATTACACAGAAGCAAAGGCAGCTATGGGGCACGGGGCGCACAGCCTGCACAGAGAAACTGTGAGCTGGCTGCACTTTCCAAGCGTCTTTGGCTGGCTGTAAAGCGTGACATTCATTGTCGCTTTCTCCACCGAAGCTTTACAAAGTGATTCAAAGCATGTAGTACCAACCTTTCTGAATGTACTGTATAAAGGGACAGTAAATTTCCAAATATGTTGTATGTCAGGGTATTGGGTTTTGTGCATTTGCCTTGCACACAGCAGACCCAGGTTCGATTCCCAGCATCCCAGATGGTCCCCCAAACACCGCCAGGAGTAATTCCTGAGTGCCAGGAGTAACCCCTGTGTATCACCAAGGGGTTGACCTCCAAAAAGCTGAAAAAAAAGAAAGAAAGAAAATGATTTTCTTTTATATATTGTGTTGAAATGATTTTCTAAATACTGAACTGAAGGTTATAAATACATTAAAAATTTGTCATTCCTAAATAATTTTTATGTCATTTTCTTAACCAGTGGCAATGACATGAAAAATATATTCCCATTTATATTTATATTTATTAAATATAAAATATTTTATAAATATTTCTCACCTTGCCTGGGGTGAGATGTCTATGTGGGGGCTGGAGCAATAGCACAGCGGGTAGGGCGTTTGCAAGCACGCGGCCGACCTGGGTTCGATTCCCAGCATCCCATATGGTCCCCTGAGCACGGCCAGGGATAATTCCTGAGTTCAGAGCCAAGAGTAACCCCTGTGCATCGCCAGATGTGACCCAAAAAGCAAAAAAAAAAAAAAAAAAAAAAGGCTATGTGTGTCCAGACCTCTGATGATCCAAATCTAGTAGGTTACATGTCCAGGGCTGACACTGAGCAAAATGTCATCGAGGAAGAAGGCTTTCTGTAAGAGGCTTTGTGGAAGGAACTTCATATCTGAGAATTCCTTTGACAGAAGTTTAAAATCATTCCAGACTTGAAAAGCAACTGAAAATAGCAGTTGTTGGGAGAAGTATTTTATTTAGTTTCCACAGACAAAAAGCTGTAAAAAATGTTGTCTCCTTAAAATATTGTTCTAAATTTGTCTTTTTAAAGAACCTGGATCAGGGGTGGGAGTAGTTGTACAGCAAGGAAGGTCCTTGCCTTGCACACAGCAGATCTGGGTTCGAGCCCTGGCACCATGATATGACAATATGGTCCCTTGAGCCCCACCAGTAGTGTTCTCTGATCACTGCGCCGGGAGCACTGGGTGTGGATCCAAGACAAAAACCAAAAATAAAATAAAAATAAAGAACTTCGATCAGTGAGGAGGGAAACTGCCAAATTTTCGTTGAACTTGAAGGACTTATTCTAGCAGGGGAGATGGTTCAAAGGTTTTGCTTTGCATGTGGAGTCTTGGTTCCCTCCCCAGCACCGTATGCTCCCCAAGAACCATGCTGGGGGCTCCCAGGCATTGCCAGGCTGAACCCCCCCCAAATAAGTAAGTGAATGAATAAAAGTGATCGCTCACAGATATGGCTGCATACAGGGTACTCACTGTGTTTTCCTCCTTGTAAAATTTTGAAGTAACAGGAATTTCCAAGGAAATCCTTTTCTTCCAAGATTTGACAGGAATAAAATTGAAAAGTAGAATTAGTTTCAGATTACAAAAGATCTATTATTTAATATTATGAATAACCTGAGATAATTCTTAAATAATAAAAATAGAAATAACAATCTTTGTTAACATATTTATATATTTACATTTGTATGTAAATTATTTGGGCTGGAGTGATAGCACAGCAGTAGGGCATTTGCCTTACATACGGCCGGCCTGGGTTCGATTCCTCCGCCCCCTCAGAGAGCCGGGCAAGCTACCGAGAGTATCTCGCCCACACGGCAGAGCCTGGCAAGCTACCTGTGGTGTATTCTATATGCCAAAAACAGTAACAACAAGTCTCACAATGGAGAAGTTACTGGTGCCCGTTCAAGCAAATCAATGAGCAATGGGATGACAGTGACAGTAAATTATTTAATAAGTATATGCATCTATAACATCCATGTTGTATTCTATACTAACAATATAGATTTGTGTTCATTTATTGGATCAAAGGCAATAGCATATTCTTCTTAAACTTAAAAAAGCTAGTGTAATGTATCAATAGTCTTCCAAATAATGCCCAAACAGAACTTTCCACTGTCAGATTATTTCCCAATGGATCTCAGTATTTGCTAGGGCTTTTTTTTGGTGGGTGGGCATTTGGGTACACTTGGTGATGCTCAGGGCTTACTCCTGGATCTGCAGGAATCACTTCTGGTGGCTTGGGGGACTATATAGGATCACAGGGATCAAGCCCAAGTGGGCCATGTGCAAGGCAAGTACCCTACCAGCTGTACTATTGCTCTAACTCCTATCTGCTAGTTTTAACATCATTGTTCTTCTGCATTATATTAATAGTTATTATAATTAATATAGCACAATACTCATTAATTATGACTTTGATTTTAACTTGTCAATAAAGCTTTAATGTCTCACTGCCATACCCCAAGTGCATGTACATATTTGAAAGAGTAAGTGTTCAGACACACATTTCCTCACTGTCAAAAAAGAAGAATGTTTCTATTTGTTAGATTTTTGGAGTCTGGGAACACTATAATTGACTTAATTTGTGTGAAAACACTTTTGTCTATTTGTGTGGTGGGACCACACCTGGCAGTGCTCAAGGCTTACTCCTGGCTCTGTGCTCAGAGGACCATATACATCGCCAGAGAAGGAACCAGGCTTGGCTGTGCCTTAATTCCTGTACTACTCCTTTGGCCCCTATGTGGAAACATTTATGAGTTTCTGCAGACCCTCAGAACGACCTTCCAAATAATACCCAACCAGAACTTCCCACTGTCACATCGTGGGGAAAACTTATGTTAGTGACAAGTCCCAGTTACACGGTGAGTCCCTATTCTGCTGCTGCTCCCCATTTGCACTGGCCAGTCTGTCCGCAGATAACATCCTCGTTCACATCAAGCCCAACTCTTTCATCTGCCGCCAAACCCCAACCTGCATCAGAAATGACTCCAGAATTTCTCCGTGTTCTCTTCTACGTGGGTGGTTTTTATGCCTCTGTTACTCCCGATCACTATCAGAGTGTACCCCTTGCTCTTGCTTCTTGCACTCCAAATCAAACTGGAAGCAGGGCTGGTTTAGTCACGAGGTCAGAGCCTCCAGCTACCACCACGTTAATTTATTCCCCCCAGAGAATGAGTTTCCTCCCTCTAAACTGTTCTCGTCAGCCCTAGCTCTGCCTCCATCTTGCTAAGTGACACTTCTGCTTATTCAGTCTATTGGTCCAATCTCCATTATTTTTGGAGGGCCCCCACACCTGGCAGTACTCAGGAGCGACTCCAGAGGTGTTCAGGGGATCTACAGGTCAGTTGTGTGCAAGACAAGTGCCTTCCCCACTGTAGGATCTCTCAGCTTGGTCCATTCTCTCTTTTTGTTTGTTTGTTTGTTGCTTTTGGGCCGCACCTGGTAATGCTCAGGGGTTATGCCTGGATCTGTCCTCAGGAATCTCTCCTGGTGGTGCTCAGGTCACCATATGGGAAGCCTCGGTGGGTCGCGTGTAAGGCAAGCATCCTACCAGCCGCACTGTATCTATCACTCTGGACCCTTGTCCATTTCTTTGGTCTGACCTTTCATCAGCAGGCATGACTTCCTTCTCCGGATACCCTGGTCTCTCTGTTCCGAGCTTTCTCTCTCCCTGATGTTGCCTTTTAGCCCCACTTTAGCTGGTTCCCCCTTTTTCTCAGTCCTCGGTGCCCAGGGTGCCCCTTGGTATTTCTTTGGCCACACTTACCCCACTGGGGATGTTGAGTAAGGCCATGCTCACCCTTGCCAGTGCCTGAATTTGTTCTCTGAGCCAGATTGCTCCCCTGGACCTTGGGTTTGTCTCTGCCTGCAGGTCCCAGAGATATCTCAGACTGAACCAGCCCCATGTGAGCTGCTGGCAGTCCTGAAAAGGCCCACTCATCACAGTCTTCATCAAGCCAGCCAGGGCAACGCCAACACCACATGCTGCCACTTTCCAGAATCTTAAGTCCTCCCCACCTCTCTCCTGAAACACTCCAAGAATCAAAACAAGCCTCTTTTCTCTGCTTTCCAAATATTTATTAATTTTTTTCTTTGGGGGCCTCACCCAGTGGTGCTCAAGGCTTACTCCTGGCTCCACATTTGGGAATTGCTCCTGGTAGTGCTCAGGAGACCATGTGGAGTGCCGGGGATTGAACCTGGGTTGGCTGCGCGCAAGGCAAGTGCCCTGCTTCCTGCTCTACTCTCCAGTCCCAGATTTCAGAATATTTCCAGAGCTCCCACTTCTCCTCCATTGCCACCAACTTTGAGCCAACATCGCCTCTCTCATGGAGGTCATCACTGTATCCGCTTTCCCTGCCTTTGTCCTAGAACTTCTCTCTGCCTGGAGAACCCTCCTCAGCCCACCGCGCCAGGTTTACACCACCTCCAGCAGATCTCTGCTCAAATTAAAATCTACAGGTGTCTTTCCTGGGCACGGCTCTCTCCACCGTACACTTGATCTCTCTTCCTTTGCCTGCTCCCTTTCTTTTCTGGAATGCACCGTCTGGGGACAGAGGGGGTGACGACCACTGAGTCATGCTGCTAAGGCTGACTGCCCTCTCTCTGGCGGGGAAGTGCTCTTGGCCAGTGACCCCTGGAACTGTGATCAGTATACGCGATTGTTAAACATTTGTTGATTCTTCCCTTTTTACTTCTCAGTTTGGGGCCACACCTGTGTGTGTCCAGGGGCTGATTCTTGTTCTATGCTCAGGGTCACCCCCAGGGTTGATCAAGCCTCTGCTTTGCCCCTGGGGTTGTGGCCCTGGCCCTGTTGGTTCCTTCTTAAGAAGACAGTCCTTGGATTAATCTTTGACTGTTCAGCCTCCTAATGGCTATAATGTCATTTTCCCCCCTCTCTTTTTTTTGGGGGGGGTGGTGTGCCTCCCATGCAGTGCTTAGGAGTCCTGGGGGTCCCTCTGGTCATTCTTGGTCAATAAGAATCTGTCTGTTCTATGCCAGGGCCCAAGGATGTGGTGCTGAGGATACCCTGGCAGTGCTCAGGGCCCATGTGTGCTGGGAATTAAACCTGGGTCAGATACATGCCAGGCATGTGCCCTAACTGCTGTGCTACCTCTTGGCCCCTAAAGTGATATCTTTGGACTTGCAGGACTGAGACTCTCGAGACTTTGGACTCACTGTGCCCATCCCTGCTAGACACCCACCCACCTATACACAGTCCTTCCCAGGACATTCTTCTTTCTCTTCATCTAGGGCAGGTTGAAATGGCCTTTGCTCCCACCACCCCCCACCCGATTTCCCCATATTCCTTAGTTTCTCTAATCACCACTCTCTGGTATCTGGAGGTGTCTGTGTCCGAGGAGCAGGTGTCTGTGGCCAGTGGATGTCCACTTATACGGACCACACGTCACCCCCCACCTCTCGGTGTAATCTCCTTGGTTTTAGACATCCTCTTTTGAAGGCACAGTGCACTCAGAAATAAGATGTGAATGAGCGGATCTACAAACCTATTTGTTACTTATTGAAAATTGAAAGTTAGGGATTGGGGTGACAGGGCAGGGGTGAGGGTGCTTGCCTTGCACACAGCAACCCAGGTTTGATCCCTGTCACTGCATATGTCCCCAAGCACTACCAGGAATGACTCCGAGTAGAACCGTGGGTGAGACCTGAGTACAGCTGAGTGTGACCCAGCCACCTGCCTCCAGCCAGTAAATAAGAACAAAAAGGGCTGGGGAGATGACTCACAGAATCAGAGACACAGAAGGCCCAGGGTCGTTCCCCCCACCACACGTTCTCCCTGAGCACTGTCAGGAGCTCAGAGCCAGGAGGAGCATGCCCCATGCACTATTAGGGGAGGCCCCCAAATAAACAAAAAGTTGAACAGCCATAGAAACTAATTTTGTATGGTGATTTTTTAAATTTGAAATGATTGTGGCTTTTATTCCCTCATCAGTGGCGTTTTATTGCTCGCTGGGGCTGGGGGATGCATAAGTTCTCCAGGACACTTGCTCTCAGAGCGGTGGCCTGAGACTGTCAACCAGGCTTCACTTTTCAATATTAGAATAAATTTATAGTCTGACTGTAGGATAACATTGGTTTGTCCTTCCTCCCTTGCCACAGGGAGCTTAGGTTTAGACACTCCTGGAGACACTCCTGGAGATACCCCCATTCCTTTGTTTATCTGTAAACTCTTCTCTGCACCCTCCTTCCCAACCAGGTAATCACATTTTCTCTAATCAGATTCTGTTATCTTGTAAGATCAGATCCTTCTAAGGACTCTGAACCTGTACTGTAAGTTATTGTCTTTGTCCTTAAAGCAATGTCCTTTGTGTATGGACACAGGAAGACAGTTAATAATATGCTTTGTAACTTGGGAGCTGATTGACTCCAATAATATTTACTCCTGGGCATCTGCTTTCTCAACTCAGTTGCCCTTAGTTCCTAGCACCCCAAAAGCAGGGTCCTGATGAGGGACAGAATGGATCCAGGGCAAGCTGTGAGCTACCCTGGCATCGAAATGGGCCAGGCCAAAGTGCCACAATACTCAATTATAAGTTGAGGGCATGATCATGGACAATTCTGTCATGATCCAAAGGTAACAATGAGACTAGGACTCTGCTGGGGTTAGGAATATTAACCTGGCCTGAGGACTGTGATCTGGAATGTATAGTGAGATGTCCTCAGGAAGAACCAAACTTTATATCTCTTACTGTGCTCATACAGAGTGACATTGCCAGAAATATTAGAAGTAGATTTACTACAACTATGTAAGTGGATTACTAGCTGAGGAAAGAAGAAAGTGACACACCTTTGTTTAGACCCCCACCCTTAGTGGATCTCCTTAGATGAGATTTCCTTAGATGAGATTTTGTTAATCTCCTCGAGAAATGGTCTTACTCTTTGTTGATTTGTTAATGTTCAACCCACCTTTGTGTCACCACCCTATGTAATTTGCTATATAAACTAAGACTGTGGGGCACTGAGGGGGAGACAGGAGAAGAAGAAGAAGACAGAGGAGACAGAAGAAGAAGACAGGGCAGAGAGAGGAAGAAGACAGAAGAGACAGAGGGAGAAGACAGGGCAGAAGAAGGCAGGGGAGACAGAAGAAGACGACACAAGAGAAGACACAGAAGACACACGGGAAGACACAGAAGCAGAGACAGAGCAGTCAGAAGAGACCAGAGGAGAGACTACAGAGATAGAGACAGAGAAACAGACAGAAGCAGGGGAGACACTGAAGCAGAGCTCAAGGCAAAAGAAGTGAGAGTGAGCAGGGGTGAGAGAGAAGCAGAACGGGAACGGAGATTGGAATAAACTGCAACGGAGACTAATCAGCCTAGCCCTCGTTCCTTCCTTCGCCTGCCTCATCATCGCTATCAACCTCCCCCGGGGTGGGGGAAGTGGTGTGAGACTACCGAACTCGGGCAGTGGAAGAGATAGAGCCCCGCTGGCCCCTGTCTACTTTTGTGTGCTTACACAGTCATGACAGTTTTGCATAGTAGCTATTATGCCTATATTCAGTTTATATGTATGACATAGGCATATTGCATTATTATTACTATTTTGATTAGTTTTTTTTTTTGCTATGCCTGATGGTGTTCCGGTCTTACTCCTGGTTCTGTACTCAGGGATCAGTTCTGCTGAGGCACAGGATGTGAGGGATCTAACCTGGTTGGCCATGTGCAAAACAAGCACCTTTCCTGCTATACTGAATAATGGAGATGCCCAGACTCGGATTGGAAGCAGTAAGGTTTATTTGCTAGGAAATAGAAGAAAAGGAAAGGCTCCAGGAGGTAGGAATTTAGTAGAGGACTAAGTATGGCTCACTTCTTTTCTTTTCTTTTTTTTTTTTTTTGCTTTTTTGGGTCACGCCCGGCGATGCACAGGGGTTACTCCTGGCTCTGCACTCAGGAATTACTCCTGGCAGTGCTCAAGGGACCATATGTGGTGCTGGGAATCGGAACTCGGGTGGTTGTGTGCAAGGCAAATGCCCTACCTGCTGTGCTATCACTCTGGCCCCCTCACTTTTTTTTTAATAGGAAAACTGGATCTTTGTGTTATTTATCTGGTGACAAGAATGTTTAAAAGCATATACAAGGATTATACAGGGTCACGCTGGCTAGCTTCAGGGCTTTTGGATTATGTACTTGGCCATTGGCCTTAGATATTACCCATTGTCTTAATCATTTTTTTTCTTTTTGGGTCACACCACGTGATGCACAGGGGTTACTCCTGGCTCTGCACTCAGGAATTACTACTGGTGGTGCTTGAGGGACCATATGGGATGCTGGGAATCGAACCCGGGTTGGCCACATGCAAGGCAAAAGTCCTACCCGCTGTGCTATCGCTCCAGCCCCCATCTTAATCTTCTTGAGCTCAGGGTCTGAAGCAGATCTATGATTCTGGACAACTGTTATTTTCCTATTTATCAGAAAGAGCCCAGAAGAGCAAGAATGTTAAACATTTATGGTGGGGGCACTCAAAAATGGAACTGCTCACCCAGGGGAAACTGAGGCTTCCTCTTTCACTAGCCTGAGGGCAATCAGATCTGCATGGTATCTAGGGTTGGGTGCTTGGCAAGGCTGGAGGACCCAAGTTTGGGTAGGTTCAGGCAGCTACGAAGGACAAATGATCATGAGTGGCCAATAGTGGCATGTACTAGTTCAAGATTCTGGACGTTGACCAGATTCAAGGTCACCAGTGCCAGGTAACCCCTAGGCTTCGGAGACTGTGCAGATGTGGGTTGGGACCTCAGAGAGGTGCCAGCAGCTGGCAGGCCTGGGACCAGCCAGATGTAAGTCCTTGTGGGGCTTCAGGAACCACATGTATCGGGTTTTGGACTGGATTGGCTGCTGCAAGGCAAGCTCCTGAGCTGTCTCCCCTCCCTTCATTTAGTTTCTCTTGCAGTTTCTCCTTTTCTGAGGACTGCACCCTCCCTTGTGTGCTGCCTCGGTTTCTCCATCTCTAATGAACTCAGGATTTGCATCTTAAAGCAATGTGGTCCTCTTGCCTGTGGGCTGCTTCAGGCCTAAGTGATTTCTTAGTTTTATTATTTCCCAAGATCTCATTCCCAGGCCTCTACATCTCTGCGTTGCAGATTCACAAGTCCTGGCAGAGACGTGCTGTGACACAGGATCTCACTAAGCAGCCATCCTGGCCTCTCCTTGTCTCAAGTATAGCACTGTAGCACTGTCCTCCCTTGTTCATCGATTTGCTCGAGTGGGCACCAGTAACGTCTCCATTGTGAGACTTGTTACTGTTTTTGGCATATAGAATACACCACGGGTAGCTTGCCAGGCTCTGCCATGCGGGCAGGATACTCTTGGCAGCTTGCTGGGCTCTCTGAGAGAGACGGAAGAATCTAATCCGGATCAGTTGCATGCAAGCAAACACCTTACCTGCTGTGCTATCTCTCCGGCCTCAAGTATAAATTTCATATTTTCTTTTGGCGGTGGGTTCCCAAGCAGTGCCCAGAGGGTTGGGGGAGCTGCTTCTGGCAGTGCTGGGCCTGGCAGTAAGGGTCGGCAGAACCGTGTTCAGGCCCAGCAGTGCTGTTTGCTCCCACTCCTCTGCCACCAGGGGCCACTAGGACTGAACTTGGGGACTCAGATTTAGACCTGGGGCCTAGCACACACAGGGCATGTGCCTCAGCCTTCAGTGCCCTCTGCCAGCACCAGGAGGTGAGACTGTCTAAAGCAGAACCCCATTCTGGATCCCTGGCCCTCGAGGACCATGACACCTGTCCCAGGAGCACAGGAGCTTCCCATGCACCTGACACTGCTTTGTTCTCATTATCTCCTGGCCGGTCATAGACACATCATCACTGACCCCGGGACTCCAATTCTAGGAACAATTTGGAAGGGACACTGAAAGAGGAGCTTGCTAGTCTTGATTTTGTTTTGTTTGATTTGAGTTTGGGGGCCATACTCAGTTATGCTTACTCCTGGCTCTATGCTCAGGGATCATTCCTAGGGACTGGGGGGATCCTATGGGGTGCCAGGGAATTGAACCTGGGTGGGTCACATGTGAGGCAAGCACCTTACCTGCTATACTCTCTCTCTCTCTCTCTCTCTCTCTCTCTCTCACCCTGTTTTGTTTTTTGCCTCTTTAGTTTTGCTACTTGAGTAAATATTTGTGGAATGTCAGGAAAAGCCCTCCCCACTATGCTCTGTATGTTTATGTTCCTATCATCTTGACAAGTTCAAAAGGACGTACAAGTGGAGGAAAGGCTTCAGAATTTCTTTCAGAAAAATCTCAATTTTGCTATTGAAATGAGTTGGTTTGTGATGACTGGGAAGCTTGTCTCAAATCCCCGACCCCCACTAACATGTGGTCTATGCAGAAATAAAACAAATGAGCTAGTAAAACAAACAAAAAAATTAAAACCATAAGAAGAATAAGAGGCAAGCAGAAGGGAAGGGGTTAAAGGAACCGAATCTGGGGCTGGAGTGATAGATAGCAGATAGCACAGCAGGTAGGGCATTTGCCTTGCATGGGGCTGACCAGGGTTCGATTCCCAGCATCCCATATGGTCCCCCAAGCCCGCCAGGAGTAAAGTAATTCCTGAGTGCATGAGCCAGGACATAGCTGTACATAGCTGGATGTGACCTAAAAAGCAAAAAAAAAAAAAAAAAGGGACCGAATCTGTGGTGAAATATAGATTTTATTTTCTTTTATTTTATTTTTTGGTGGGGGTTTGGGTCACACCTTTGGGATTCAGAGGCTATCCCTAGTCCTTGGGGTGGGGGGATTAGGGTACTGTGCAGTGCTGAATATTGAACCAGGGCTGATGCATGCCTTAACACCTGTACTATCTCCAGGTTCCTAGGATTGGATTTTGCATGGAGAAATCAATGTAGTAAGCAGAGATGCGAATCTTTTGCTTGTTTTGGGCAAATACCCAGCCATAGGGTTACTAGGCTATACTCAAGGTTGTTCTAGGTGGTGGTTGGAGGACGCTGGTCCCTGGGATTACACTTTAGCTCCCACATGCAGAGCATGTGCTCAGCCTGTTAGCCAACACTCCTGTCCAGATGTTGACTTTTGGGGGCACACTAACGCAGGGATCCCTTCTGTTGGGGCTCAGGGGACCACAAGTGGTGCCAGGGATCAAACCCAGGTTGGCCAAGTGCAAGCCAAGTGTCTTACCTACTGTACTGTCTGACACTATGGCCAGATGTTGATTTATTTTTAAGGGGAGGGTACAGCAGGTGGTTTGGGTGGTGGTATTGGGGCATGCAACTCTGAGTCCCCCCTACAGCCCCAGGTGTTAGTTATAATGATCCACACCTGAATTTTTCACTTTATAGAAGTTATAACAAAGGCAACTTCAACCTTAAAAAGGTACATTTTCTGTAAACGTTACTCTATTTCAGAATTTCATTTGCCTTTCTCTACAAGAACTTTCAAAAAGTAAAATGTTGGAAGTTTTGGAGTCAGCACGAGACTCCTGGAGCCCAAAATACTTTGATTCTCCTGCTCAGTACAGCTTTTCCTCCCCGCCAACATTTATCCCCCACCCCCGCCTTGCTATTCAAATGTGAAGTGCACTAAACCATAAAATATATCGAGAGGAAATTCCAGGCTATCTTGGCTTTACACATGAGAGACCAGTACCACCGTGTGTGCGTGTGTGTGTGTGTGTGTGTGTGTGTGTGTGTGTGTGTGTGTGTGTGTGTGTGTGTGTGACATGCAGGGGTGCTCAGGGCTTACTCCTAGCTCTGTGATCAGGGATCATTCCTGGCCGTGCTTGGGAGATCACATAGAGTACAAAGGATTGGACTCGGGTCAACCCGTGCAAGACAAACGTCCTACCCGCTGTACTCGCTGGTCCAGCATTAAAATACAAAATAATAATAATAATAAAATTAAAAAAAATGTTTTAAACTGCTTGTTTGCTTTTGAAAAAGAATAGATGTTTAACTTTAACCGGGTGGGGAAGGAGGGGACTCTCTCAGCGTTCAAAGACTGTGCCAGGATAGGGCATCTCGTGTTCGGTATTTTTGCACCTGTTTGCATATTCTGTGCAGGAAAATAGTGTCCAAAAATGAGAGAGCTTCTCAGAGACCGGGGAGAGAAAGGAGCGAGTTAAAGGGGTCGCCAGGGCTGGAAGTGCCCCGCCGAGGCCCCGCCCCGCTCCTGGGAGGCCCCGCCCCGGTGAGACCCCGCAGGTCTCGGTGAGCGCCCGGCCCAGCTCAGCTCCCGGAGAGGTCCCACCTCGCCGAGGCCCCGCCCCTCCCGCCTCCTGGGAGGCCCCGCCCCGCCTGCGCTGGGCCCCGCGGCGCAAGGGACGGAGCCCCAGCCAGCAGCCAATGAGCGCCGGCGGGCGGGCAGGACGCCGCCCGGTTGCCTAGGCGCCCAGCGCGAGGCTCCGCCCCCACGCCAAGCCTCCCGCGCGACGCTCGGAGAACGTTGAAGTGGTGGCCGGGGTCCTGCGCGCTCCGAACCTACGATGGCCGCGTGGAACTTGGGCCGGAGGCCCTGCCGCACACTCGGACTCTTGTTGCTGGTGATCCTGAGCTTCTTGGTGCTCCGCAGGTGAGAGCACCGCGCGCGCACCTGCCTGGCCCCAGGCACCCACCCCACGTGGGATTGCGCCTCCGCCCCCTCCGGAGGGACACGACCCCGGGGTCCACCTGACCGCGACCCGAGACCCCGCCTTCCCCAGCGGAACAGCGCGCTGTGCTTCCCCCGCTGTGCGTGCTGCTCGCCTGGAGACCAACCCCTGGGTGACAGCGGCGCCCGGATCTGCTCCCCAGCTCCCCGAGGCCTCAGCTGCATTCCCCTGCGGGAGGGTGACACAGCCAGCCTTCAGATCCCTCACGGACCCGCCCCCAGCGCCGAAGCCCCCCCAAGTTCCACGTTCCCCACCCGGCCTGGGGGCGCCTCTTGGATTTCTGGGGTTACAGCTCAGGCAGTCCGAGAGTCCAGAGTCCTGCATCCTAAGCCCTGGCCCTGGATTTTTTTTTTTTTTTCCTTCTGTGTTTTAGGTTCTAGGAGAACTTTCTCTCTGTGCATCAGTCAGCATCTGGCTCTGTCCCACCTCTCTTTTTTGTTAAAAAAAAAAAAAAGTGGTAGAATGGTTTACCTATTGCCCAGGTAGGAGTCTAGTCCAGAACTTTCTAAATGATATCTATTTATAAATAGACACAGCCCTGACCCTGCTTTTCAGGTCGATGCCTGGCACTTTCCATATTCAAAACCTGGGTAGTACAGCACATCTCAGATGCTTTGGCAGCGAGACTTGATGTTGGAGAGGCTGAAGGCCGGCTCTGAGCTAGGGCAGGCCCAGCACCCCTCGATGATACCTTTTGGGACTGTTTCCCCCTTTTTCTGAACTTTCTGGTATGGTCAAGTGGGTTTTCGATGGAGATCAGTGAACTGGGTCTGCTCGGCTGCCCCAGGCTGGCTCTCAGTAGCCCTTCCTGGTTTACCCTGTTGTAGAGACTGAGGTTCCTTCTGTGCTTTGGGGATAGTGACAGTGCCCTGGTGGTCTTGGGGAGAGGGGGACAGGGACAGAGACGGCATCCCTGTCCCCCCAGTTGTCCTGCAGCTCTCTTGCCCCATGGCCGTGTGCTCCAGCCCCCTCCTCTTTGGAGACTCGTGCTGTGGGCTGCGTGCCTGTCCCTTGGGCTGCGCTGATGCAAGCCCCAGGAGATGAACTGAGCGGAGGAGGCACCCCAGGGCGTGTGAGAAGCCTGTGACATGCCTGTGGGCGGGGCAATGGCTGGTGCAGTTCACAAAGGCACTCAGACCAGGAGGGGTGTCCCGGGTGCTGGGGAGGGCCCAGGTCGGGCCCTGTCATAGTTGGCGGACAGAGCAACCGTAGATGGTTGCACTTTGTCTCTGGTGGTCGCTGGGTCCCTCCGCAGTAGCTGTCCCTGAGGATGACTAGACATGTCGGGGAATGACCACAGGGTCTGGAGTGGCTGCACAGGCCATGGGAACTGGACGCATGTGCCAAGGAAGCCCCTTTGCTCTGGCTTTTCTTCCTAGGCTGGGCAGGCAGAGGCCAGAGGAGCTGTGAAGCCACTTCAGGACCATTTTTGAGACACCATGTTTGAGTCTTTTTCTGGGCCACCCTCACAGACCCTTTCTGCCCAGACCCTTCTCTTTATGGGCCGGGCACATGGCCGTGCGGGGACAGCTTTACCTTAGACCATCAGCGAGCAGGGCGGGGTTCGTGGCTGTGGCTGGGCTGTGAACATGGCCATGGCCTTCAGGTCACCCTGTGCCTTAGGCGGGCATGGGGGCTGGCCTGTGTCCTTCGTGATCCTGTGGACACTGTGCTGGGCTGCTTTATATCAGTCAGAACTGATCGATCACTGTGTTCCCGAGAAATGCAAGGGGCCAAGATGACTTTCGGTTTTTGGTTTTGGCTCCTGGGCGGTGCTGGGGCTTCTCCCAGCAGTACTCGCTGGCTCAGGGCTTGGCGTCAGCACGGCTGCGGGAATTGGACTCCGGGCCTGTGGGGCCTCTGCTGCAACCCTGAGCTAGCTTCCTAAACCCCTCGCTTTGCATAGGGGCCGTACTGGCAGTGCTCAGGCGCCCAAGGTCACTTCCCGCCGTGTCAGCCCTATGAGGACCGCTGGTGCTCAGAGGAGTTGGCGTCCACCGGCAGTGGGGAGAGGCTGGCGATGTCAGGGACTGAGCTGATACTCCCCACCCTTCACCAGGCCTCCGCTGCACTATGGAAACCGCAGGACCTGGGGAACATTGAAGCCGTGCCCAGAGGGTCACGCAGAAACAAGAGCTTGATCTGCAAAGCACTGCGGGCTGCACATGTCCCCTACCTGCAGGACCCCACAGATTGGCCTGCAGGCTTCCGTCAGCCCACAGATTCCTGGCCCCTCAGTTCCCCCACCTGCACCTCTGAGTGTCACGGCCATGCCGTCTGGCTGCCAGTGGGTCCAGTGGAGTCCACAAAGCATGTCATATGGGAGGCGTGGAACCGCAGGCGTGGTGCCTGCTGGCTGCCCCCGGGCTGGCTCTTGCTCAGGTAGAGACGCTTCACTAAGCCCCCGTCAGGGCCCACCTGCACCTCCTGCCTGGGGCTCAGCAGGCCAGGAGGAGGTGGGTACTCCAGGTACCAACCCCACGCTGAGCTCTCATCGCTGTCTGGCTTCTCGTGTCCAGCCCCGTGGAGCCTCCGTGATTAGTGTGGGTGACGCAGCAGGACGGGTCTTCACCCCGTCCAGGCTAGCCCTGCCTCCGTGGGGAATGCGGGCCACTTGCGCGTCTCCTCCGGCCCTGGAGGCCACTTTCTTTATGAGCTTCGCTGTGCCAGGCTTGGCCCTGCTGGAGGCCTGAGTCATGGTCTCTGGAATGTTCCCTTTCATGTCCTGGTAGAAGTGCTGGCAGCTGGCACGAGCCGTGTTTGGTGTCTCTGACCCCGGGCCAGAGATGCTATGGGGGTTTAGGAGCCTGACCTGGTTGTGATCCTGGCACCATGCAGGGTCCATCAAGCCCCACCTGGAGTCACCCCTGAGGATAGTCAGGTGTGGTTCCCAAACCCAGACTAATCCACAAAAAGCTCCTGCAAACCACTATACCAGTGTCTGACCCAGTGATGGGGCAGTGGGTCACTGTGGGCCAGGAGGGGCTGGCACTGTCCTGCACATGTCTGGGATTCTCCCAGGCCAGGCTGTGACAGCCAATGGTGGGGGCTGAGGGGGCCTGGGAGCAGGAATGTATGATATCCTGTCTTTGTGCGTGACATCCAGAAATTTCTCTTTCCTTCTCTGCCAAGTCCGGGGACAGCAAAGGTACAGATTACAAGCTTGTAGTGAGAGGACTTGAAGTCCTTATATGCCCCGAGGGAAGACCCTTGTGGGGTCTTCATGTGCGTGTGCATGTACCTATGTGCACATGTGTGTGTGATACCTGTGTGCATGTGTGTGCTGTGTGCATTTGTGTGTGCATGCCTCTGTTGTGCATGTGTGTGTGTGCATGCCTGCATGGGTATATGTGCCTGTGTACATTTGTGTGTGCATGTGCGTGTGCATGCCTTCGTGTGCATGCCTGTGTGTGCATACATGTATGCATGTGTATGTGTTGTCAGGCATCAAATGCAGGCCTCACACACACCAGGCAAGTGCTGGCGTGAGAGCCATGGTTTGGGCCAGAGCCGGATTTTGCAGAACATCAGTGCCTGGACATCAGCTGCCATCTCCAGCCCATCTCCTGGGGACTCCTGGGCTGTGCCCTCCAGCTGTGTCTGCTTTCTCTCCTCTCCATGACCTTTGACCTAGGCCTCTTCCTTGATGTCACCCCCTTCTCTGGCCCCAGCCCAGGCAGGACTTCTCTGGGACCCCAGGGCTTGGGCACGTGGCCAGTTGTGACCGTGCAGTCCCTTTAGATGGCAGCTGGTGAGTGGGTGTGCAGAGGGCTTCTTTGAGCTGGTGGCTCATGGACATGAAGAAATTTTCATGGACATAAAGGTCAGACTGTTCCCTCCCACTCTTGGGAGGGGGTTCTCCACACCCTCGAAGCTGGGGTGTCCGTCACCCTGGGCTGCCACGTCAGCCATCATTTCTCACAGTCCCCAACTGCGTGCATTGGGGCCTTAGAGGGCACCCATGGTGCAAACACTGTCTCCGAGGGTCCGGCCAATTCAGTTCTGCTCCCTTAGTCACTGACCATAGGGGACATTTATTTAGAATCTCACTAGGCACTGAGAGCAAGTTGAGTGGAGATGGGTTAGAGGAAGTTGGGACTTTGGCTAGAGTGCAGGAGGCCCCGGGTCCGTCGGCAGAGGGAAGGTTGTGTGTGTGAGGCCCAGGTCATACCTGTGCCCCGTAAAAGTCACTCCCCTCACTCCTGTCCATGCAGAAGATTTCCCCCTGTGCCCTCATACATTTTCCTCAGGTTCCACAGGGGCAGTGGTGGTGTCTTCCCAGCAGTGGACACTGGGCGTTGTGGGCTGGATGACAGCATGAGCACTGTCCCCTCTATCTGGCTGGACACTGGAGGCTTTTTTTATTTTTGCTTTTTGGGGTGTGACCCATCAGTTCTTCCTGTCTGTAGCTGCGGGACCGACTGGTAACAGCAGTTGGTCCTTCTTTGGTGGGGCCCTGGTTTGGGCTCATGTGCTGGTTCACGAGCTCCCTTCCTGCACCAGTTAGCGAATGTCCTCTCAGTGACCAGCCAGTCCCGGGTCTGGGGGCCTGTGGAAACGACCACACCACTGTGCACTTGCTTTTGAAACTGAAAGTCCAAGCCCCATGGAAATGTTTCACGTTGTCCTCGCAAAGCCAGAGCGCAGAGCTTGGACCCCAGCCAGAGATGCATCCAGGCAGCTCGGCCAGGCAGGGACAGGCCGCCCTTCCCCGAGCTGCAGTGCGTGGGGCCCAGGGAGTGACTGCATGGGTCAGGGAGTGGCAGAACTGTGGGAGGACGCCTGCCTGCAAGTCCTGGGGTGCTGGGCTCCCCGCTGTAGTTGGAGATGTGCTGTAGGTGCTGGGAGGCACTTCCTGTAGGTCGCCCTGGCACAGCCACCAGAGTTTGCTTTCTGGGTTGGCTTCTTGCATAGACTTCAGTTGTGCCTTGGCCCAGGGCACCTCTGGTGGGATTTGGAAGTCTTCAGCCCAGTCTGGTGGAGTCGGGAGCGGCAGGGATGCCTGGTCTGGGAATCGACCTTTCCAGAACCTTTTCTGCACCGGTCCCAGGCCCTGCTCATCCACACTCTTGGCTGATCATGTGGCCCCTGTGTGAGCATGACGCGGTCTCCGTGGCCCTGTGGTCTCTGCAGGTCTGTCTGGATCTGCCCGGCCTGTGGAACGGCAGGTGCTGGTGGTAGGAGATGGGGCTTTGCGGTGGCCGGGATCAAATGCCTCAGTCCTTTCCACTGTTCCCACAAGTCTCTTTCCACCTTGCCACAAAGGGAATAGGTGTGATGGGAATTGTGGAGGCTCCTCAGAAATTCTCCTGATGCCTCTGGAGCCTTCTAGAAGTCTTCCACAGAGTAGGCAGTACAACATTTCCAGGGGATGCTGCAACGATTGGGTGGGGGTTGGAGGGTGTTGTAGTAACCTTGGGTGCAGCTGGGCACTTTCAGATTGTTCCCTCAAAGAAGCTAGATTTACAGGGACTTGTGTGGGATGTTTCTCTTAAAAACGGGGTGGGAAGCAACACCACTTGGGGTCTCTGCTCTAGACCAAACATGGCTCAGAGCAGAATAGACCTGGGCTCAGGTGGGGCCCATGACCCAGTTACTCGTAATCACCGCAGAGCCAGAGACACGGGCAGCTGGGGGCAGGAAGGCCACGCCCCAGGGCGGGAGGCAGAGGACTGGTCTCTGCTGGAACATTGGAGGCTGTGGGGCTTCCCTATTGCTGGGTGGTGGCTCCCTGCCACAGAGCAGTCAGGTTGGCTTTCTGGCAGTGACTTCCTTCCTGTATCCCCCTCTTCCCTCAGCCTTCTCCCTCCACACTCACTTCCCTCCACAGTCACTTCCCCCCAGAGTTACCTCCTTCTCTCAGTCACCTCTCTCCATAGTCACTTCCCTCCACAGTCACTTTCCCTCAGTCACTTCCCTCCACAGTCATTTCCCTCCCACAGTCACCTCCCCTCTCCAGCCTTTATGCTGCTGAGCTTCTTGCCTGAGCGCTGGAGTTGGATAATGGTCAGCCTCATCCTGAGGACCTGAGGGGGTTAGTGGCCATCCGTAGCCAGCTTCAGCGTCTCTGCAGCTCCAGCAGGGGTCACTTCCTTCCCTGGTGGGTCCCTATGACAGCAACTGTGTGGCCCTGTCTCCTGAGGACTAGAGACAGTCCAAACACCACGGGATGAGACTTAGGAGGGAGACGAGGCTTTCCACAGAATTTGGAGTTTGGAAATGGCTGGACTGACAGAGGCGAAAGTTGTTGGTGCCTCTTGGTAAGCACTCTCTGGAGAGAGTGTCTGAGAGAGCAATCAGGACCTCAGGTGGAGGAGCTCAGGGGAGAGTGGGGTCAGGCGAGTGGGGACTCAGGTGAGTGGGGACTCGAGGTTGATTGGGAGCTCAGAAGTGAGTGAGGACTCAGGTAGCGGGCACTCAGGAGTGAGTGGGCATTCAGGGGGGAGTGGGCATTCAGGAATGAGTGGGGATTCAGGGGGGAGTGGGTACTCAGGTGAGTGAGTGGGCACTCAGGTGAGTGAGTGGGCACTCAGGGGTGAGTTGGGACTCAGGGGTGAGTGGGGACTCAGCAGTGAGTGGGGACTCAGGGTGAATGATGACTTGAGGGGTGAGTGAGTGGAGACTCGGGTGAGCGGGGATTCAGGTGAATGGGCACTCAGGTGTGAATGGGGACTGAGTGGTGAGTGAGGACTCAAGTGTGAGTGGGGACTTGGGCCAGTGGGGGCTCAGGGCTTTGTTCAGGGTTTCCTGGAACCTTGCAGGATCATGGACCCAGTTCATCTTCCTCGACTCTCAGCCCTGCCAGCTATGACTTGGTGGTCCCAACTTGGATGACTGAGCTGTACCACATTGCTTCTCCCAGTTTTGTCCCAGTCACCGGTTATGACAGGCTGTCCAGCTAGGTTCCTCCTCACCTGCCACTTTTGTTGCCCAAATTTGGTGCTGCAGCCTGGCTCCTGGGAGCAGACAGGGGCTCCGAGGGGAGAAATAGCCCCGCCCTTCTCCTGGTTGTGGGAAACCCCATCTAGATTTGCAGGGAGATGGGGCATGTTGCATGATCCCAGTGTATGCTGGGCATCCACATGTTTTCGGGGCTGCAGGCTCCACCCCTCAGGCTGGCCGTCTGGCCCATGGTGGGGGCCGGTGTGATCTCCCTGCGGGAAGATGCGCCTGTCCCAGGATGTGGGGCTCTACCTGCTGCCTGCACTAGGGCACACACTGGAGACTGTTCTCTGGGGTTCTGATTTGTGGAGAAGGATCACTGCGGGGGTGGCGATTGCTATATTTTGTTCTCATTGTCTTAAAAAATATTTATGACAGTGGCCAGAGCGATAGTACGGTGGGTAGAGCATTTGCCTCGCATATGGCTGACCAGGTTGGATCCTCAGCACCACTTATGGTCCTCTGAGCACCTGTAAGAGTGACTCCTGAGTGCAGAACCAGGAGCAAGCCCTGAGCATGCTAGGAAGGTGTGGTCTAAAAATGAAAAAACAAAATCAAACCCACAAAACCCCCAAACAAAAACCAAGTTAACCAAGTTGTACATGCATGTGTATGTGTGTGTGTGTGTGTGTGTGTGTGTGTCTATCAGTATGTGGTGTGTGCATGTGTGTGGGATGTGTGTAAGTTGTGTGGTATCACTTATATTACTTGTCATCCTGTTGATCTTCGATTTGCTCGACTGGGCGCCGGTATTGTTTCCATCTGTCCCTGTCATGTGCTAGTGTAGCCCAATGATATCTGCCTGCTCCAGGAACAGAAAAAGCCTCAAATTGTTCATTCAGGATTTTGACGAAAAAGTCTGACCATCTCATTGGTGGGTGGCCACGTGATCTTATGACATCCCTTGGAATCCAGTCGGTAACAGCACTAGTCCAGCGGTCCTCTCTGAATTGCATTATATGTCCAGCCTGTCTGATTTTCGATGTCTTGGCAAACAAGACAGCGTCCCTGATTCTTGATTGTCGACGGAGGTCAGAACTTTGGATTCCTTCTCTCACATGAATGAAACGTGATACTCCTAGCATGGGTCTTTCGATTCCTCTTTGGGATACCCGAATAGCGTTCTCATCCTGTTTGCGTAGGGCCCAGGTCTCTGAGGCGTATGTTAGTGCAGGAAGAACAGTAGAGTCGAAAAGATGTGCCTGGAGCCAGAGGTTCTTCGTCCCTTTAACCACTTCTTTGTTCTTGAATGCATTCCACGCTTCTCTCTTCCTCCTCCGCAGTTCTGGCGCCAAGTCGTTCCTCATGTTGATTTCTCCACCCAGGTACACATAGCTGCTGCATTCAGATATGTTCATTCGGTTGAAAGCAAATGGAATGTCAGGGACTACTTCATTTTTCACAAACATTGTTTTGTTGAGATTCAGCTGCAGTCTGACCTTCCACACTTGCGGTCGAAGTCAGCCAGCATTTCTGCCACTTGACTAATGTTTGGTGTTATGAGAACGATGTCATCAGCGAAGTGAAGGTAGTGTAGTTGCCGACCGTCTATCTTCACTCCCATTCCTTTCCATTCCAGTCGTCTCATGATGTTCTCGAGGGTGGCACTGAAGAGTTTCGGTGAAATGGTGTCACCCTGCCGAACCCCTCTCTTTACATCAATGATCACTTCCTTGTAGAATGGTGAGATCCTGGTGGTGAATCCATAAAAGAGCTCCCGGAGGATCCTGATATACTGAGTTTGAACATGCTGTTTGGCGAGTTCTTTGATGACCACTTCAGTCTCAACAGAATCGAAGGCCTTCTTTAAATCGATGAATGTTAGACAGAGCGGCATCTTGAACTCTCACGAAACTTCAATGAGTTTGGTCACAGTGTGGATATGGTCGATCGTGCTGAATCCTTTTCAGAACCCGGCTTGCTCACATGGTTGTCCTTCATCTAGCGTTCTGCATATTCTATTCAGGATGACTCCAGTGAACAACTTGTAGTCAATGGATAACAGGCAGATTGGGTGATAGTTGCCGATGTTGTGGATGTCTCCCTTCTTGTACAACAGAATGGTCCTACTGGTTTTCCACTGGGACGGAACCTTGCATTCGGACAGGTAGCGTATGAAGAGTTGAGCCAGTATACTGATGAGTACTGGTGGCAGATTCTTCAGGTATTCGGGTCTGACCTTTTCTGGACTGGGCGCTGTGCGTGTCTTTACCAACAAAATGGCATGTCGGATTTCAGAAGGGAGGACATTGGGAACAACATATCCAAACTGCGGGATTTGGTATGTGGGCAGATGGACGTGACTGTTGAAGAGATCCAAGTAGAAGTCGTGAATAATTCTCTCCATTGCCCTTTTGGAAGATGTGATAGATCCATCAGGATGTCAGAGGGCAGTCATCTTGGTCTTGTAGTTGGCGAAGGACAGGCGAGTGTTGTGAATACTTTTCCCAGCTTCTGCTGCATCGGCCAACACTGCTGCTCTTCTCTCTTTGAGGTCTTCCTTTATCGCATCTCTGCACAGCTTTGTGAGCTCGGACGTTAGCTTGTGGTTGCCTGAGGCTCATGCCAAACCATGCTGGCGAATGAACTGAGAGTTTCCGAAGACAGGTGTCTGTTTGTGGCTTTCTCACTCTCGGCATTTTTTGCACAATCATGGAGGTGCTGAACCAGTCGATCATATTTCTCGTCGATATTGTCTATTACGGCATCTTCCCATGTTGCCGCAATAGTGCCAAAGAGCTCCCAGTTGGTGGTCATTCTGGGAGCTCTCTTCTTAAATGTAAACTTTGCAGTCTTTTCTCCCTGCTCTGTGAAGTAGAATTTTGCACGAAGGAGATAGTGGTCCGATTCCGTTTGGAATTTTGGGACAACAGCGATAATCAGTCAGGCAAAACCTTCGTTTGAATATGATGTGGTCAATTTCATTGTGGAACTGTTCACCGGGAGAGACCCATGTCCAACGTTAGATGTGTAGTAGTGTATATATGTGTGTGGTAGTGTATATATGTGTCTATGTGTGGGATGTGTATATATGTGAGCAGGTGTGTGGGATGTATCTGTGCAGGTGTGTGTATATGTGTGTGTGTGGTATGCATATATGTGTAGCATGTTATGTGTGCAGTGTGTGCAAGTGTATGATTTCTGTTGTGTGTATGTGCATATGCATGTGTATGTGTGTATGTGTAGCTGTGCAGGTATGTGCATGTATGTGTGCACATATGCAGGTGTGTGTGTGCATGTGGGGAGGTGTTATCCCACTGGATTCTTAGTAGGCCTTTAATATTTCCAGTTTTTAGCTTATTTTAAGTGCTTGTAGCCTCTTACTTTTCTAAATTATGTTTGGGAATAATGTTGGTCACAGAGTGGGTGTATCGATGTTTGGGGTACAGCAAAACCACACCTTCCTCCAGTGTGCAGAACCCTCCCCTGTGGTCCCCTGGGCCCTGTACCTGCTCTGTGGCCCCTCAGTCTGTGGCGAGTCTGAGAGTCTGCTCTCCGAGCCTGCCCCAGGCCTGTGTGAGGCCCCCTCGTGCTCACCATCCTCCTGATGTAACTCCTGGTCCTGCTTGTGCTGTGCGGGCCAAAACTTCCTCTCCCGAGGCTTCATGCAGACCCCCACGAAGTGCTGTCGCTGTTGAGTGGCACCGAGGTCAGCATAGGTGTGCCAGCAAGGCAGAGGGCAGCTCTGGTGTTGGGTTCCTGTTAGTCTCTGTCTGTCTCCACAGGGCTGGGCCAGGTCACTGCCCCTGAGAGAGGGGCTCTCCCTGCGCCCCTGGGAACGGCTGTTTGTGCCTTTCTCACACATGTGCTTCTCCTCGCTGTGACCCGTTGGCCTTTGGACTGGCCCTTCCCTGGTCGTGGTGGCGAGCGTGTGCTGGCCGCCGCTAGCTGGCCATGGGTTGGTTTGGGCAGTGTCCGTTTAGCCATTCTTCCCAGTTTTTTATAGTGTTTTTGTTTGAACACTGACATAGCTTGCACACTTGCCCTGTGCCAAGTGTGTCTGGAGCAGACGGGTTCTTCCGCTCTGCGGTCTCTGCCTCAGTGACGCTTCTTTCATGATCCAGAAGCCCTTAAGGTTGGTGCAGCCCCTTTGTTCATGATGGCTTCGGTTTCTTTGCGGAGTTAAGTCACTGAAGCCATCTCCAGCTAATATCTCTCCTGCAGTGTGTTGTTTTGTTTTGTTTTATGTATTTTATGACCTGAGTCAAACTTGTAAGCCTTTATTCCATGTTCAGTGGGCTTGTGTTCGGTGCGAGACGGTGGGCCGATTTCCCAGCATCATCTACCTAGGGAGCACGTTCATTTCTCTTCTGATGCCCTTCTCTCATCCCCACTCATACTCCCTCCCTCCCTTTCCCTTCCCTCCTTTTGTGCCCCACTGAGGTACTGGTTGTCCGTTAGTCTGTGCTGTGTTGCCCTTTATGGGATTTTCATTGGTGGCCCCTTGAAACACATTGGGGGGCCTCGAGGGCACGTATCCCCGGCTGTAGCCTAGTGACTGAGCATGGGCTGGCGGCTCTGGGCACTGGGGACAGACCCAGAGTCTTTGCAGTGCTCCTTCTGTCATAGTTCTTGGCAAGAGGGGCCATGGGTCCTGTCCAGAGCAGGTCTCCAGCCTGGTATTACCTGCAGCCCACCTGACCAGTAGAAACCCCAGTGTGCATGGATGGCCTGGGTGGGCAAGGGGATGGGCTGCACAGTGCTTCCCAGGGGCCCTACAGAGATGCTGGGACTGTAGTGTGGCCAGAGGCTCGGCAGGGAGTAATTGGGAGGAGTAGGGGGAGCCTCTGGGGAGGAGCAGGGGAGCACGTGGGAGGAGTAGAAAGCACAGGGGGGGGAGGAGCAGGGCGCATGTGGAGGGGGAGAAGCAGCGAGCACGTGGGGGAAAGAGTAGAAAACACATGGGGGGAGGAGCAGGGAGCATGTGGAGGGAGGAGCAGGGGAGCATGTGGGAGAAGGAGTAGAAAGCACATGGGGGGAGGAGCAGGGAGCACGTGGGGGAAGGAGCAGGGAGCACATGGGGGAGGAGCAGGGAGCACGTGGGAGGAGCAGAGAGCACGTGGGGGGAGCAGGGAGCACGTGGGGGGAGGAGCAGGGGGCACGTGGAGGGAGGAGCAGGGAGCATGTGGGGGGAGGAGCAGGGGGCACGTGGGGGAGGATCATGGAGCACGCGGAGGGAGGAGCAGGGAGCACATGGGGGTGGGTACTTGGCTGCTGACAGGTGTGAGAGCAGGACTCTGACTTCCCTTGAGCTCCAGGGAGGTTAGTTCTGGGCAGAGTGCATGTTCTGTGTGTCCCCAGTATGTCCCTGTATATACTGTGTCCCTGTGTCCCCTGTATGTGTCCTGTATCCACTGTGTCCCCATGTCCACATGTCCCCTGTATGGGTCCTGTATCCACTGTGTCCCCATGTCCACGTGTCCCCTGTAAGTGTCCTGTATCCACTGTGCCCCCGTGTCCTCTGTATGGGTCCTGTATCTACTGTGTCCCATGTCCTGTGTCCCCGTGTGTACCTGTATCCCTGTGCACCCAAGTTCCCAAGTTCCCATGTCCCTCGTGTCCCCTGTCAGTGCCCTGTGTCTGTCCAGCTGACCCCCCTTCAGGTAAGGCCACGCTGGTGCGTCTCTGAGCCAAGTTGTCTCCGCTCGTGTGCCCCATCGCTGGCCGGCCGCAGAGGTCAGAGTGGCTCCTTGGAGTCCTCGCCACAACCCCCAGTGTCCCCAGCTATGGGTCCCCGTGCCGAGCGTGTCTGTCTGCTGATTCCTGCTCGCCCTGGGGGTGCCATCTGCGGGTGCAGCGTGCATGGTGAGGGTCTCCTCCAGGCGCCCCTCACCAGAAGGGAAGGCCATGCCCCGTGGTGCCCCCATGGCCCCCTCTGTCCCCAGATGCCCGGTGCTCCCTGACCCCTCTCCTCCCTGCAGGCTGAACTGGCAGAGCGCGCTGCCCGGGTGGCTGGGCTCCCGGCAGAGGGGCCTGCGGGCTGTCGGGCAGCACTTCCTGCTGGAGGACTCTGCCTTCCGGATCCTGGGGGGCTCCATCCACTACTTCCGCGTGCCCAGGGAGTACTGGGTGGACCGGCTGATGAAACTGCGGGCCTGTGGCCTGAACACCCTCACCACGTGAGTGCCTGCCGGGCTGTCCTGGGGCAGGGCCTGGGGAGCCCTGCACAGCCCAGACCTGCCTGACCAGACAGAGGCTATGCAGGAGAGCTCTGTCCCTGCAGCACCCCAGCAGCGGGGACGCACAAAGGGCACCAGCGGGCAGAGGAGCCTGGCAAGCAGCCAGGTGGCAGGTGGGGGCTGCATTGTCCCAACAGTATGGAAGCTTCCAGACTATTCCGGGGGAACCCACTCCAGGTGCTGCTCCCGGCCCAGCATCACTCCTGGCGATATTCAGCCACTTGGTGCCTGGGATCCAACTCAGGGCTTTACACGTGCCATCTGCCACTTCAGCTTGCTCCCGGCCCTCTTTTGAGAAATACAGTTGTAGGGGCTGGAGCGATAGTACCCCAGGTAAGGTTTGCATCGGCTGACCTAGGTTCAGAGTCCGGCACCCCACATGGTCCCGGGAGCCCCTCCAGGAATGATCTCTGAGTTCAAAGTAAGGAATAAGCCTTGAACACTGCTGGGTGTGGCCCCCAAGCCCAGTGTTTCAGTCAGCATCTATTATAACACTACAAGGCATCAGGTGTGCACACCTGTGGGATGTACATCTGTGGGAACTGCGGTGTGTTCTCCATCTGTGGGAACGGCAGTGTATTCCCCATCTGTGGGATGTCCAGTGTATTCCCCATCTGTGGGAGCTCCAGTGTACTCACCATCTGTGGGAATTGCGGTGTATTCACTGTCTGTGGGAGCTCCAGTATACTCACCATCTGTGGGAACTGCGGTGTATTCCCCATCTGTGGGAGCTCCAGTGTATTCACCCTTCATGTACCTCTGCTAAATGTACTTCATGAGCCCCCTGAATGCACTAAGTTCCTGTTACTGTGCACTGCACCAGCTTGCCCACCCAAGTCATGCTTCTATAAGGGATGCCCCACAGTGTCCACCATAGCAAGGGCTGTGGTTACCCTAGAGTCCATCTGATGCTGTCCTCTTTCCCCTTAGTTCCCTTTGCAAAGCTGCCACTCAGCCCCGGGGGCCCAGATAGGCGCCTGTATCTCACCCAGGGCATCCCAGTGGGCAGAGCCAAGGCCAGTATGATTGCAGACAGGACCCACGGGATGCAGCCTTTCCCCGTGTGCCCACTTATCTCAGATCTTGTCTGGGGGGCCTGAGGGGTCCCCCTCATCAGAGCAGAAGATCCAGTTTTGCTTCCCAGGGACACTCAGACAGGCCCCCCACTGTAGGTAAGGGGGCTCTCCCAGCAGCTAGGGTATCTGGGACAATGGTGCCCCCCTCCCTGCTCCTCACAGATCTGGCCCATCCTCACCAGCTTTGGGGCTCTGGGTGCCCTGAGGAAGCCCGGCCCATTGTTTGCTCGCCCCCCTTGAGTGTCTTCCTTGGGGAGTGGATTTGTTTCCTCAGATGGAGAGAGGGAGAGAGGGAGACAGGCTGAGGGCACTCACCCTCTGCAGGCCAGGCTCCCCTGACCTGCAGAGAGCAGACCCTCACCCCCCACACACCCATACCCCAGACTTGCCCTGGATCTCAGGCCCTGGGGCTCTTCACTTAATCCTGACGGTGACCTAAGAAGGACCTTCCCAGCCTCCTATTGGGTTCGGGGACTTGGGGCAGAGAAGGTGGCTGGGGGCGAGGGGGATGTAGTGTGCCACTCCAATCTGGAATGATCTTCCTTCTGTGTGGTTTCCTTCAACAGCTACGTACCCTGGAACCTGCATGAGCCAGAAAGAGGCAAATTCGACTTTTCTGGGAACCTGGACCTGCAGTGCGTGCTCGGGGTCTGGGCAGTCAGGACCCAGGGGGTGCAGGGGTGCAGGGGGCAGGGCCTGGGAGACTCGGGGTACAGAGGTCAGAGGGCCACACTCCAGGGGGGCTTGGGCAGCACAGTGGAGCAGGCCCAGGGGACCAGGAATGGAGAGCTCTGACCTCTGGGGACCCGAGAAGAGCCGGGCTACACCCTCATACATGACCCATTGCCCTGGACCAGGCCCACATCAGTTCTAGGGTATTGGAGCTACCCAGTTCCTGGAGCTGCTTTGCAGTGGGTGCGGCCATGGGCTGGGGACAGCAGCCTATGGGTCAGGTCTGGGGCTGTGAGTCACTCAGGGTCTGTGGGGGCCTGTGGGGACCTGTAGGGACCAGAGAGATAGTACAGTGGGGAGGACGCTTGCCATCCCCGGGTGCCCGAGCTGTGTGGGATCTGGGCTGGTGCTGTGGGGACCTGCTCTGGAGCGGGTCCTGCTGCCCCAGCCTGGGGTGGAGCCTGTAGGAGGGGGCAGCGGGCACGGGAGCCCCGAGTGCTGACACTGTTCCCCGCAGGGCCTTTGTCCTGATGGCCGGGGAGATGGGGCTCTGGGTGATCCTGCGTCCAGGCCCCTACATCTGCAGCGAGATCGACCTCGGGGGCCTGCCCAGGTGAGCACGGTGGCACTCTCTCCTGGCGTGTGCTGGACACTGTCCAGGGTGCAGCTGGCCGCAGGAAGGCCGTCTTCCTCTCTGAGCTGAAGGTCCTGCTGGGGAAAAGCAGGACCTGGGGACCGGAGAGACAGGACAGCAGGGAGGGCGCTTGCCTTGCAGGAGCCCGACCCGGGTTTGATCCCTGGCCCCTCACGTGGTCCCCTGAGCCCTGCCAGCAGTGATTTCTGAGTGCAGAGCCAGGAGTACCCCTGAGCACCTCCAGGTGTGGCCAAATAAAATCAAACCAAAACAAATCAAAGCAAAACAAAAACCAGAAAAGGAAAGTGGGCCCCAAGGACTGTGTTGTAGGGGACGTCACGGCTGTCAGCGTCTTGCTCCACCGGACAGCGGTGAGCAGGGATGGCCAGCCTGGTAGCGTCGCCCTGCTGCAGAGTGGGGCCTTGTCCTGGCGTTTTTCTGCTCCCACTTGTCCTGCCTTCCCTGGGAGACACACCTGCTGTCCCAGCCCCAGGAGTCGCCCCAGCGTCAGTTTTAGTCCCTTCATGGACTGGGATACGGGCAGCAGGGGCTGTTGTCAGGCCTCGCCAGGACTCTGAAGCTGTGTGGGCACCCTCAGGTGGGCGCAGGTGTGGGCAGGCATGCAGCAGTACTGCACCGGTTCCCAATAGTACCTAGGTCAGTTTCCTTCATACTCTGACCAATCAATACCATGGTCAGTTTCCTTCATACTCTGACCATCAGTACCATGATCAGTTTCCTTCAGTACTCTGACCAATCAATACCGTGGTCAGTTTCCTTCAGTACTCTGACATCAGTATCATGGTCAGTTTCCTTCAGTACTCTGACCATCAGTACCATGATCAGTTTCCTTCAGTACTCTGACATCAGTATCATGGTCAGTTTCCTTCAGTACTCTGACCAATCAATACCGTGGTCAGTTTCCTTCAGTACTCTGACCATCAGTACCGTGGTCAGTTTCCTTCAGTACTCTGACCAATCAGTACCACGGTCAGTTTCCATTATTACTCTGATCAATGAGTACCATGGTCAATTTCCAATCATTACTCTGACCAGTCAGTACTGTGATCAGTTTCTATCTGTTTCTCTGATCAATCAATAGTGTGATCAGTTTCCAATCATTATTTTGATCAATCAGTAGTGTGTTCAGTTTCTAATCTTAATCAGAAGTATGATCAGTTTCCAGTCATTATCTGATCATTATTCTGATTAATCAGTACCATGATCAGTTTCCCCCATTACTCAGACCAGTCAGTACTGTGGTCAGTTTCCAGTCAACTCTGCCCATGGAAGGTTGCTGGTCAGCCGCTCTGCCCGCCTGGCAGTGCCCTGCGGCCAGCCCCTGTGAGGCAGCGAGCCGCGTGGTCTTCAGTGGGACGTGGCTCTCGCTTTCGTGCCAGCAGCTTGTTTCTCTCTGACTACCTGGAGGAGAGGCTTCAGGGTCAGCTCCCGCGGATGGTGTCCCGGGGTCAGTCCCATGATTCTCCTCTTAGCTGTGAAGCTGCAGACGGGCCTCCTGGGGGCGCCAGTTGGGTCCCGTTCCTTAGAGGTGGGTCCTGGGCACCCGCAGGGCCGGACTGGGGGCTGGTGCCAGGTGGGGGTCCTGTAGAGAGGGGCCGGGCAGGCCAGTTCAGACGGCAGATCCATCCCTGTGTGGGGGCGTGTCCAGAGCGTGGCATCAGGAGACAGGAGCTTTTCCCAGGCTGCACCCCGGCTGCCTGTGGCCCTGGGCCTGGGTGCACCCCAGCTCCCAGCGCGGGCTCTGTGCTGAGCCGCGAGGATGCTGGTGCCCAGGGGCACAGCCCCTGCCCTGCAGGCTGAGGTCCAGGAGTGAAAGCTTGAAGACTGGGGTCTCTGAATGGACCCCCGCTCTGCTGGGACTCAGTAATGCCCCCTGGGGTCCCCACATAGCCCCCCACGCTCTGCCGGGACACTGTGACCCCCACCCCTGGGGTCCCCATAGGGCTCTCTGTGATCTGCCAGGACACCATCATCCCCCACCCTTGAGGTCCCTGCATGTGTCCCCCCCACTCTCTGCCAGGACGTGGTGACCCCAGTACTGCAGCCCAGTCAGGACTCAGCACTGAGAGACGTCTGTCTGTCCGTCCACTGGCGTACCCTGAGCCGCCCCTTCCTTCCAGCTGGCTGCTCCAGGACTCCAACATGATGCTGCGGACCACGTACGCTGGCTTCACCCGTGCCGTGGACCTATACTTTGATCATCTGATGGCCAGGGTGGTCCCTCTGCAGGTGACACTCGGCTCCCCAGGGATCCCTGAGCAGGGGCTCCTCCTGACGTTCAGTGGGCCACCTTCACGTCCCCCGCCATCCTCCCCATCCCCTGCAGCGGTGTGTTCTACAGCAGGATAGACAGACATGGGACAGACAGGCTGCGGGCTCTTAGCTGGAGATGGAAAATGCCTGGAGCTCAGTGCTTGGCGCTCGATGCTCAGTGCTCAGCAGTGCTGTTGGGGGAGGGCCTCACTAATAATCTGGGGCTCAGGCTGACGGTTTCAGGAGCCTCCATGGCCACAGTTGGCAGTGCCAGGGATCGAACTCAGGTGCCCTGCATCCCTGTGTGCTTTCCCCAGGAGCAGCACTGTTGTTGCTAACTAGCACCTGACGCCTCGCTGGTACCGGGGAGCTGTGGCCTAGCTTACTGAGGCTTCGAGACGAGGGCTCAACACAGCAGCTCTGCTGTGAGCACCCGGTCTCGAAGGAGGCAGGGGAGGGAATACCGAGCCCAGTGCTCTGAACAGCAGGAAGGTGCCCTCCTTTACAGCGCGATCGTCACATGCTCCGTGTGATGACTGCAAAGAACCCGCCGTAAAAGCTGTGACAGTGCAGAGAAATACGCGACGCCGCGAAGTCAGCCCAGAGTAAAGGAGGTTCCTGGCCGCAGCCCACAGGCAGGTGCTCAGGGCTGAGCGTGTGAGTGCCCAGGGCCCAGTGTGCAGGCACTCATGGCCCAGGGTGTGAGTGCCTACAGTCCAGTTTGCAGGCACCCACAGCCCAGCGTGTGGGGTCACACCACGCACGCGTGCGATCCCCACCACCACAGTGGTGCCGCAGAGGGGAGGGAGGGGCCCGACTGTGGAGTAAGAGAAGTGCCCTGGGCCAGAGTGTAGGGTATTCCCATCAGCAGTCGGAGGGGCTGTTGATTGAGTTGAGGTCGGCAACAGAACTAGGACACGGCAGGCCTGAGGATGGTCAGACTGAGCACAGGCCTTGCTTGCAGAGGCCCCGGGTTCGATTCCTGGCACCCCATGGTTCCCTGAGCACTTTCGAGAGTCATCCCCAAGACCCAAATCAACAGAAAACAAGGCATTGGGTGACAGTTGATGTTCAGATAGATAAGGAACAGTAAGGACTGATCAGGTTCAGAGCCGTCAAGGGGCCTGCCCTAAGGGAGCATGTGTCATTCATGTAACAGATGTGTTGCTGTAACTGAAGTGGAACTGGCCTCTCCTGTTCCACTTGCCACCTAGCTGCTGACTGCATGGTCAGGGCTGAGCGGCGAATGTACCCCAGCAAGGCCGCTGGGGGACCCTGTGGGTTGCCAGGGGTCAAACCCAGGCCAGTGGTGTGCCAGGCCTTCCCTGCTGTCCCTCCCTCTCCCTGGCCTCTGCCCACGTTGAATTGTTGTCTTGGTTGGGATATGGGAGTCTCTGTACACGCCCACATCAGTCTCTGAGCAGGTGGTTCTCCTCCTTGGGGCTTGGTTGTCACGGCGTCCTTTCTTGATAAAAACTGCGCAATTCTAATTAAATTCAACAGCTACTTTTCCCTTTTGTTGTGGCTGCCCCTGGCACCATATCTGAGAACTCACTGCCAAATCCAGGGTAGAACCTTCTCTTTCATGTTTTCTTCCAAGAATTATATTCATTCTGCAAGCTCTTATTCTGTATTTCATGATATTTTATCAGCAAATTTTTACAGATGGCAGCAGGATGGGGCCCAGCTTCTCTCTCTCTCTCTCTCTCTCTCTCTCTCTCTCTCTCTCTCTCTCTCTCTCTCTCTCTCTCTCTCTCTCAACATGGAAATATCCGGTTCTCCTACCACTACACGTGAAAAGATCTAGTTCTGGTGGGCAGGTCTTGGTGGTCTTGCAGGCAGCCGGGGTCAGGGGACGTGCTCCTACAGGTCGCTGGGGTCAGGGGCGCATTCCGTAGCCCACCTGGATTGGGGACACATTCTCAGGCAGCTGGGCCCAGGGGTGCGTTCCCAGGTTGGGGCCCCTGTGGGAGGGGAAGGCCCTGGTGCTCCCTGTGACAGCTCTGTAGTGCTCCAGAGAGGATGTGGGTCCGTGGAGGGGACACTCCTGATGGCATCTGCGTTTGGAAGGCCGTGAGGTCTCTGCTGTCCCCTGGTCTCACTTTGGACCGTGCCTCGGCCCGGAAGGCAGTGTGCGCCCACAGCCCTTCCAGTGCTGTTTCGGGTGACACACGCCTGGGAACCCCATCCCCCGAGGCCCCTCCTAGTCCCTAGCCGGGAGGTTTGCTGCCCCCTGGTGGTGGGGACACAGCCCAGACAGCGTCTCTGTCCCCAGTACAAGCACGGAGGCCCCATCATCGCGGTGCAGGTGGAGAACGAGTACGGCTCGTACAACAGGGACCCCGCCTACATGCCCTACGTCAGGAAGGTAAGCTGGGCCGCGTCTGATGGCCACCACGCGCCGCTCTGGGCTTAGGATGACCAGGGGGTTAGGCTGAGGAGGAAGAGCTCAGATGCACATCTGCAGCTCAGAAGTGCCTCGTGCTTTGTTCTTGTGCTGGCGGCTTTTTTTGTGAGGACAGTGCTTGGGACTTTGGGGCTCCTCCTGGCGGTGCTCAGGCCCATGAGTGCTCAAGAGCTCCCAGGACCCTCAGGGCATGGGGCCCCGGGTGCCAGGGGTCGAACCCAGGGCCTTGCGTGAGAGAGGTGAGTGCTGTACCCCTGGATTCCCTTTCCAGATCCTTCCTCTGGGGAGTTTTTGAGTCCCTTTCCCGCCAGACATGATTATCAGAGTCTCTGGGATGGGGGCTGGAGACCACCTAAGGGGGGGACTTGCCTTGCTGGTGGCTGACGCTGCTTCGTCCCTGGCACCTCATGGCCAGCAGAGCCCTGCTTCCTCGCATCGTGCTGCTGGCCTGGCTGACTGAGAACCATCAGAGCATCACTTGGGGGCCCCCACCCCAGTAAAGGCTCTTGGGGATGGTGCGCTAACTGCTGTGCTGCTGGTGAGGACGGGAGGACCCAGATGCAGCGCGTGGTCCTGGGGAGGACGGGGCTGACCATGGTCACTCTGCAGGGGAAGGCGTGGGGCAGGGCAGTGCCCGGCTCTGAGCCTCACCTCACTCTGCAGTGAGGGACAAGTGAGAGTAATTTCGTGCTGGGGGAGGGGGCTTGACACTGCTCTCAGGAAGGGGCCCCGTGCAAGTGTCATGTACCTGGGCAGCCCCCCACCCCCTGTGCTACCCTGCCCTGCCCTGTCCCTCTGCAGGCCCTGGAGGACCGGGGAATTGTGGAGCTGCTCCTGACCTCGGACAACAAGGACGGCCTGAGCAAGGGCGTCGTGGACGGAGGTACTGTGGAGGGAGGGCGCAGGGGCCACAATGAGGCTGCGGGATGCTGCGGGAGAGCCTTGGTCCCCACTGCCTGCCCTCTCAGGGGGGCACCCCAGGACACCCCCAGATCCAGGAGGCCAGCTGACCCCAAGCATGCCCAGAGTGTGACATGTGGTCGCCATGCCCCCAAGGCCAGGCCGCTGCTGTGACGGGCAGTTGTCTGGGCAGTGCGGGTGGGCCATGTCGGGCCCAGGGCATCGTGCCCTTTTTATTCTTTTTTAAATTTATTTTTAAATTTTTATTTATTTTTGTTATTGAAATAGTGTTTATTGTGATTAAAACACATAAACCCTCTTGCTTTTCTCTCTTTGTTGGAGAGGAAAGGTTTAAAATTTACATTTTTTTTTAACGGAATCACCGTGAGAACAGTTACAAAGCTTTTGGGTTTAAGTCTCAGTCATACAATGATCAAACACACATCTCTTCACCAGTGCACATGTTCCACCACCAAGAACCCCAGTGTGCCCCCATCCCACCCCTCCTCCTGCCTGTGTGGCAGATGATTTCCACTTAATTCTCTCTCTACTTTGATTACATTCAATTTTCGACAGAAGACACACCATTATTATTTGGAATTTTCCCCCAAAATCAGACCTGCTGAAAAGGCATCATTAGATAATTTGTTTTCTATTGCTGATAATGAAGAGCATCTGATGTCTTTATTCAGCGGCCTCTGGGATCATGGCCATTCAGGAGCTGGTGGGGCCGTTTGTGGGCGGCAACTCGGGTCTCATCAGGGTTGGGAGAGGGGCCGGTTCCACCCCCATCCCGAGAGTCTCTGCGTGTCTTATCACTGCAATCTTGTACCTCTGTCCAATAGGCTCTGAGAGATGGCGGTCACCATGCGGCTGCTGAGGGGAGAAGGCAGGAGGGACAGCGCCCTTCCCCCACCCCGGGGCACCACGGGGTTGTAGCTTAGTTCACAGCCCAGGAGCACTTCTCCCAGAAGCTGCTGGGTTCTGAGATTGGTTTGTGTGCCTCTGGGAACGTGGCCGTTTGGGAGCCGGCAGAGCCGTTGATCTAAAATTGACGTTTTTTTTTTTAAATTATTTTAAAATTTTTTAATTTCCCCCTTATACTTTATATAGACACTGTGGTTTACAAAGTTCATGATAATTTGTTACAGGCATTCAATAATCCCAACACCAATCCAAACACCAGTATACCTTCCCTCCACCATTGTCTCCAGTTTTCCCAGCCACCCATTAAGCCTGCCCTCATAGCAGGCCCTCAGTAATTTATTTTATAGTGCTTGCTATCAATAATTTGCTAACAGAATGATCAAAAATTATTTCTTAGGAGAAAGTGAAGATTGTAACTCATCATGGAGCTATTAAGCACTTGTATAAGAGATTACTAAGGTGTTACAGGTTAAACCTTCTGTGTCTGTTTTGTTAGAGATTGGTTGCCATCTTCATTTCATACATCCCATGTAATCTGGTGTGCTCCTCCTGGGTTATCAGTGTTGTAGGTGGGGTGATACGGCTGGAGTTAAATTTTTAACTGACTGGTGGCTTGTGTGTATGTGTGTGTGTATATGTGTGTGTGTGTATGTGTGTGTGTGCCAGGGCTTCCAGAAATGGGGGGAGGTAGCTGTTGCCAACTCCATGAAAGCTTGGAGATTTCAGTCACAAAGCCTGCATAACTGAGTTTTTCAGCAGGTTAATTTCGGGGCGAGGCTCCTCCCAAGCAGTGGGGTCCAGCTGGAGCGTGGCAGTGACTGTGGAGTGTGGGGTTTTCCACTGCCGGGGTCTGTGTCCCACCCCTCGGGGTCTGAGACCACTCAGCCTTGTGCAAGGTCTGGACGCATCTCTGCAGCTTGTTGATCTCTCTCCAGATTTGTTTATGAGTCTCTGGGTCATGGCTGGTGAGGGAGCAGTATGGTACCGGAGGTGGTTCATGGGTGTGACTCACCATCCCCTTCTTGCCTCTGCTGTCCTGCGTGCACTGCCCACACGCTGCCCACATGCAGGTATCCCAGCCCTGCTCTCCACTGACCACTCCCTGTGCTGCTTCCCACCCTGGACCAGAGCCACAGCTGCCCTGTGCCTCTCAGTGCGCCCTAGGCACATCCCTCGTGTCCACGTTCACTGCCCTGCTCTCCCCTCCAGCCTCCACTCCCCCGCAGCCTTGCCCTGTGACCTCCTGTTTGAACGTGGTGCCTCCAGCCCATCTGCTGCTGTTCTCAGCCCCCATCGTTGTTTTCCTTACCTGCCCCCCAGAACTTATACTGGTTTTCCCCCACTCACGAGAGGAGAGGACAGCTCCTGCCCCTGCCCCTCCATGTGCGCCCACCATGCTCATACACCCCTGCTGGCCACTTCTCCCCTGCTGGTCACTTCTCCCCTGCTGGCCACTTCTGCTCTGCTGGTCACTTCTCCCCTGCTGGCCACTTCTGCCCTGCTGGTCACTTCTCCCCTGCTGGTGACCTCTCCTCTGCTGGCCACTTCTCCCTCTGCTGGCCATTTCTCCCCATGCAGGTCACTTCTCCCCTGCTGGTCACTTCTGCCCTGCTGGCCACTTCTCCCTCTGCTAGCCATTTCTCCCCGTGCAGGTCACTTCTCCCCTGCTGGTGACTTCTCCTCTGCTGATCACTTCTCCCCTGCTGGTCACTTCTCCCCTCCTGGTCACTTCTCCCCTGCTGGTCACTTCTCCCCTCCTGGTCACTTCTCCTCTGCTGGTCACTTCTCCCCTCCTGGTCATTTCTCTCTTGCCCTCCTGCTCATAATTCCCTTGACAAGTTCCTCTGCTCTCTGAATTCCCAGCACCCTGGTGAACTCTCCAAAGTCTGTGTGTGGGTGACCTGGCGTGTGTGGGGTCATTATCCGGGGTCTCCCCTGACCTGCCTTATGTGTGCGTCCACCTCCTGGATGTGCCCAGGAAGGTTGCTGGCCAGGGAACTCTGCTCCTCCCCTTCCCGGACCTGCCTCACTCTTTCTTAGTAGATCACAGCTGCGTGTCCTGCAGTGTCCAGACTACCGGACATGAAGGGGAGCCAGTGCCCGGGGCTTTCTTTCCTGAGTGCACTGCTTTGTAGAACGTGCTGAGTCGCTGCCACTCCCGTGTCCCTGCGCTCCTGCTTGGGGTCCCGCAGCTGTGCGTGCCTCTGGGAATGTCGGGGTCATGTGACTCCCCAGTCCTAGGGCCCTGCCCGCTGTGCGTGCCCCCAGCATGCTGGTTCCCAGCACAGGGGCCCTGCCCACCGGATCTCTGCAGCTGTGCCTGCACTCACGGCCCGGCGCTCCCGCCCAGGAGCTCACCCAGCCCTTGTGCCGGCCTGGCCCATGCAGTGACATGCTCCCTGGAAGGACGAGGCACCGTGACTCTGCCAGCTCCGTGCGCGCTGTCTCTGCCACAGCACACCCCACCCACTGCCCCTGCAGCCCGCCCCCGGTAGACAGGCCATCGCCGGGGCGTCTGCGGCGATTCCCGTGGCTCCCACGTGGTGGCACTGCCCCCCACACTCGGTCCAAGAACTCAGCTCACAGGGACACAGCGCCTTCAGAGTGGGTGGGTGGTGGGTTGGAGTCTGAGGCCAGTCTACGCAGGCCCCGCCCACGACAGACCTCACCCACCACTCACAGGTCCGGAGACCCCACCAGCACCCGCAGGCCCCGCCCACCCACGGTTACGCCCCCTCCCTGCCCTGCAGCCCTGCCCCGCCCCCCTCCCCTCTCACCCCAGCCTGGGCCAAGAGAGCCTGGTGCCTGCTCCCTGGCATTAGTCCGTGTCACACTCACTGAGTGATGCATTTGGAAGCCTCAAAGCGGACGCGTGTGAAGAAGGGGGTACCCCCCCCCCCACATACACACTCACACTCACAGTGCTCAGAGCTCCTGTGTGATGCCTCGGATCTCTCCTTCTGCCCTCTGAGCTCTGCGTGTGTCCCGTTGCTTCCTGCCTGGTGGGCTAGTGGCCATCCTGTCCCCCTTCCCGTGGCTGTCCCACTGTGCAGGGGCCTCGGGCTGTCCCGGGCACGGGTCCTGCTTGCTGCCCTCCCAGATGGCCGGGCTGGCAGGGTCTGAGGCCAGGCTTTGCGTGTGCTTCGCGCCTGCGGTTGCTCTTCAGCTCCTCCTTGCCCGGTGCCTCGCCCGCAGCTGCCCTTGGCTGCCCAGAGGACTCAGGGGTGGACCTGCCGCCCCCCCAGACTTGCACCCTGGTTTCCCAGGCCTGTGGCTGGTACTCCCCAACCCGTCCTCACCATTTCTAGAATGTTCCTGACTTTCCCTTTTCTGTTTGGTTTTTAGCCTTTTCCAGAGATGAGCTTTGGTGGGCGGCTTCTTGGCACGGCGTGCTTGTGTGGGGCCGACTCGGAGGGCCTGTCCTCGCGGGAGGGCAGTGTTGTTCGGGCTTATGACGGGGCCCCCCCCCCCCCCGCTGTCAGGTTGTGGGGGCTCTGGGAGGCCCCCACCCGGTTCCCCCCGCTCTTGCTTCCCGGGGCATTTTCTCCGCTGCCCCTCCAAGCCTGCTGGCTCGGAACCCACTTTCTCGGGACATGTGTCGCCGCCCTGCTACCATCCTCTCTCCCAGGGTCCAGCCGGGTGCTCCTCTCTGCTCCTCCTGGGCATCTCAGCAGGAGGGTGCAAGGACAGGGGTCTGGGGGTGGGGGTCTCTGGAGCGAAGCCACTGGAGGCAGAGTCGAGGCAGCCCCCGTCTCCACAGACCCCTGATCTCGGAGCCACTGTGGGCAGCACTGTGTCCCCACAGGACCTTGCCTCAACTGCACTGACTGCCAGACCTGGAGGGCAGGGGCTCAGCTTTTGGGGTAATGTGCCCCGCAAGGGGAGCCATCCATGGGCAGGGGGCCGTCTCCTCTGTGAGCATCTGGGACTTGGGGAGATGCTGAGCTGGAGGAGGGGCGGGGGCTGCTCCGGGCTCGTAGCGTCTGAGAAGGGCTGTGTGCTGTGTCTCTGAGCAGCTTGGGTTTGTTGGCTGCCCGTGTTGGCATCACGAAGCATTCCCAGGTCCTGAGGGTGTGAGTGACCACCACCCGTCACCCCACACTCACCACCCGTCACCCCACACTCACCCACCCCCCTTCACCCCACACTCACCCACCCCCCTTCACCCCACACTCACCCACCCCCCATCACCCCACACTCACCCACCCCCCTTCACCCCACACTCACCCACCCCCCATCACCCCACACTCACCACCACCCGTCACCCCACACCCACGTCTCAGCACCCCACACTCACCACCACCCATCACCCCACACTCCACCCCACACTCGCCCACAGGACACCCTCAGCTCCAGCTCAGGTCCTGTGCCTGGGAACCATGCACTCAGCACATTTTGTGGGGATGGCTGTTGCGTGGGTTGGCGGGTGGTGGTGGGTGGTGACTGGGGTGACAGGCGTCCCCCACTGAGCAGGCTCTTCTCTCGGCAGCTCTGGCCACCATCAACCTGCAGTCGCTGGCGGACCTGCAAGTGCTCAACAACTTCCTCCTGAGCTCCCAGGTACGGCCTGTCCTCCTCCACCGCCCCCCCCCCCCGACCTCCTGTCCCAACCTCTGTGGCTCAGGCCCAGGAGAGGAGGCCTGGGGGGGCCCCCGGGGTCCCCAGCTTCCAGTGCTCCTTCCTCCATAGGGTCCCCAGTGCGCTTAAGAAAAGGGCTGTTTCAGGAACCCAGCGCCCTCCCTCCCCTGCCCAGTGAGGGGACTCGGACCTCTCCTCCCTTCAGTGTCCCGCTGGCGTTTGAGGGGCCCTTTGTGGGGTGGGCCACCTCCTGCCAGGATAGGGGTGATGAGGGGTCAGGGCATGGCACAGTCTGCTTAAAGACACGCTGGGGCCCCTGCTCTGGGTGTGCGGGCTCAGCCCCCTGCTGCGAGCCCCCACTCTCAGTGGAAGGGGGTCCAGGCGGGGCCATGTCCTCCTCGGGAGGCAGAGGTGGGGCCTGCCCGCCCCCCTGCAGGCTGAGCGTGAGATGTGGGGCTTGGAGCCAGGCCGGAGCTGCCTCTGGCCTGCGGGATGAGCGGTGCCGGTTCTGGCCGCAGCTGCTCCGGGTCCCCAGTGGCCTGGGAGCCCAGGTGAGGGGCCAGCAGCGCGCTGCTCTCTCAGGCAGCGGCCCCCTCCCCGTGCCCAGGTGGTCCAGCCTAAGATGGTGATGGAGTACTGGACGGGCTGGTTTGACTCATGGGGCAGCGCCCACAACATCCGGGACTCTGCTGGTGAGTGAGTGCGGTTTCTGGGCCTGTGCCAGCCACTGCCCAGTCGCTCGCCTGCCCTGGCGTTGGGGTGGACGTGCCTGAGCTCCGAGTGTGTGGCTGCTCTCTGGGGTGCAGAGCCGGGCCGCGCCCTGACATGCCGGGTGCTGGTCCCCGTGTGTGTTTGTGCAGACGCTGGGGCCAGTGAGCTGGCCGGTGGCCTGTGTGGACGCTGCCTGCACGAGTGACCCTCGCACACCCAGAGCACTGAGCCTGGCATGGTGGCTCGGTTTCCCCGCACTCGTGACCCTGGGATTGGCCCAGGATTGCCACTTGTATCTCTTTGTGGAACTGCCCCAGCACAACTGTTCCCACTGGTGTTTATTTTGGGGGAGCTCACCACACAGTGCTCAGGGTTCTCCTTGGCCAACTGAGCTGGTGAGCAGGTCAGTACGGGGGTCTGAGGTGGTTGTCAGGGGTTCCCTGGGCCCCCTAATGCCGGGGCTGCCCCTGGCAGAGCCTGGAGGGCCAAGTGGAGGGGCTGGACCAGATTGGCAGCACACACTCTGCTCGTGCCAAACCCTGCACCCCCTCCCCAGCCCACACCCCTCTCCAGTTCATATCCTCTCTCCATCCGCACCCTCTTCCATCCCCCCTCTCCCGCTCCAGTTCTTACCTCCCTGAAAGATGCTTGGGTTAAACCCCAGCCTCGACCTGTGCTGTATGCAGCCTCGCCAACAATGACTATAAAGCTGCCGCCCGGAGGGGCTGGATAGCACAGTGGGTAGGGCGTTTGCCTTGCACATGCCAACCCGGGTTCGATTCCCAGCATCCCATAAGGTCCCCCGAGCACCGCCAGGGGTAATTCCTGAGTGCGGAGCCAGGAGTAACCCCTGAGCAGGGCTGGGTGTGACCCAAAAGCGACAGCCCAGATTCTGCCCAGGCCTGCAGGAGCCGCTCGCATTCCTGCCCTGCCCCCGTGTTGGCATGGTCGAGGTGTGCCCAGCGCCTGACCGGTCCCCGGCCTGTGTGCCACAGGTGCTGTGGAAGGGGATGTGGCGTGGGGAGTCAGTTGAGCCGTGCTCCCCGAGACTGTCGGCGCCTTGGCGCTGCTCCTGCAGAGGCTGCAGTTCCAGCCCAAATGCCATCCTGGGGAGTGCCCTGGGCACTCTCAGGTGTGGCCCCAGTAGGTAAATAAAACAAGTCAAACGAAAAGGGTCCTCCAGTAAAATATTTTAAAACATAATTTTAAATAAAAGAAAGCCGCTGGTCGGGAGGCGGGGATCAGGCTCCACAGTCCTCCACCCCCTGTGCCCGCACCAGAAAGCCCAGGGTGACATACTGACCTGGGGTGTCCACCGGGACCCTGCACTTCTTGCCTCTGCTCAGTCTGGGAAGGGAAGCCGGGGTACGGGGGCGGTCCTCTGACACAGGTTGGGGGACCGTGCCCTGGCGCTGGGGGACAGTGTCCTGGCACAGGGTGTGGGGAGGGACGGTATTGGTGCTCTGGCAGGGGAGGGGCCGGTGCTCTGACAGGGGTGGGGGGTGTGGGGGAAGGTGATGCCCTGGCATGGCTGGCAGAAGGGGGGATGGGGAAGGGGTGGGGAGGGGGGCGCTGCCCTGACCCCAGGGGTGTGCGTTGTGGGGGGGGTGCCCTGGCACTGGTGAGGGGGAAGGGCAGTTCCCTGGCACCTTGGCTGGACCCCTCAGACCCCGCGTGTCCTTTCAGAGGTTCTGCAGACCGTGTCGGGCCTGCTGGACGCTGGATCATCCTTCAACCTCTACATGTTCCACGGCGGCACCAACTTTGGCTTCATGAACGGGGCCACACACCATGGCCAGTACCAAGCCGACGTCACCAGCTATGGCGAGTCCAGGGCCCATTGGGCCTCAGGGGTCTCGTCTGGCACTTTCCAGCGCCCGAAACGGCCAGAGTTAGGGGGTCCCTGCCCTCCTGCGGTGGTCGCGCCCGTCGGGGGCACCTGGGGCTCGGGCAGGGCAGGGTTTGGGTGGTCGCTCCCCCCAGCCACCCAGAGGGCCTGTCCATCACGGCGCTGGACGTGAGCAGCGCCCGCCTCTTGCAGACTATGACGCGGTGCTGACGGAGGCCGGGGACTACACGGGCAAATACAACAAGCTGCGAGGGCTCCTCTCCTCCGTGGCAGGTACAACCCAGCCCTCGAAGTACCGGCACAGCGGGGGAGGGGTGGCCACGGCAGAGCCTCTCAGAGAGGCCAGGTTGCCCCAGGGAGGCCCCTCCCCCTCCCACAGGGTCTGAGCACCCCAGGAGGAGTCTGTGCACGCGGTGGCTCCTGGGTCCAGAGAGGAAATGAGGCAGTGACGGATCCTGGTGTGTTTGTGCAGGAAAGAGACCCCTGCCTCGGCCCCCTGAGCTTCTCCCCAAAGCTGCCTACGACCCTGTGACCTTCTCCTGGTACCTGCCACTCTGGGATGCCCTTGAGCACCTGGGCGAGGTGAGGGGCCACGGGAGTGGGGGTGACGCAGAGGACTGGGGCAGGAGTCACCCCTTCTCGGCAGAGGCCCCTGCTGTGGGGCCACAGAGGCCAGGGCGGGGGCTCCAGGTGCCCGAGGGCGGGCTGTGTGGTCTGGGGAGCCGCTCCGTGCCCTGGGCTCCCCGTGTGTGCATGGGGCCAGGACTTGCTGTGTGTTGGCCAGGCACCTGGGGTATGTGCACTGGAATCCAGGCGGAGGTCGGCGCCTCCCAGGGGGGCGGGCATCTGCTCCCAGCCCCCGCGGGCTCCCGCCTTCCTCTCTTCTGTCCAGCCGGTGACCTCAGACTGGCCCATGAACATGGAGAACTTGCCGGTGAACAATGGCAATGGCCAGGCCTTCGGGTACACGCTGTATGAGACCACCATCGACGCCGCCGGCGTCCTGCAGGCGGACGTGCGCGACCGCGGGCAGGTGGGCGGTGCCCCCGCCTGGCAGCTCTTTGCCCTCTGCCACCAGCGATGCCCCGGCCTGGCCGCCCCCTGCCCTCTGTGCCCAGCGATGCCCCCGGCCTGCCCAACCCCTGCCCTCTGCACCCAGCGATGCCCCCGGCCTGCCCAACCCTGCCCTCTGCGCCCAGCGATGCCCCTGGCCTGGCTGTCCCCGCCCTCCGTGCCTGGCCACCACTGCCCTTACACCAGGTCCGCTGAGCCCGCCATCTCTGCCCATGGCAGGTCTTCTTGGACTCCATGTCTCTTGGCTTCTTAGACTACGACCACCCGGAGGTCCTGATCCCCTTTGTCCAGGTGTGTGGTCCCACAGTGGCCGGCTCTAGTGGGGGTGGTCAGAGGGGGCCCTGTGGTCAGCCCAGTGCTGGAGATCAGTGGCCTTGCAGCCTGTGTCCTTGGCAGGGGTACTCCAAGCTGAGGATCCTGGTGGAGAACTGCGGGCGGGTCAACTACGGGCCGATGGACGACCAGCGCAAAGGTGGGCACTGCCGTGGGGGCAGGACTGTCCGAGGGCACTGCTCAGAGGGCTGAAGGGATGAGAGGAGCCCCTGGGACAGGGGTCACTGAGGGGTGGGACCGGGGTTCTGGGGGTGGGACACAGTAACAGGACATGGGACAGGGGATTGCTGGGGTGGGGGGTGGTGAGGGCAGCAGGGAGGTGGATAAAGGCCTGGGTCCATTGGTCTCTTCCTGGAGAGCAGCTGAGTGCTGGCCACACATGTGCCGGACGCTCAGGATGCCCCGTATCTCGAGGCCCCTCACAGCTGTCTGCTTTGGAGGGGCTCTCCCTCCATGGGGGTGCATGGCTGAGGACAGGGAATCCCAGAAATCCCAGACAGACCTGACCCTGCCTTCCAGCCCCACTGAGAGGGAGTCCCATACTGGCCCTCTGGCCTGGGGCTCTCCAGCACCGGTGGGCACTGAGCTCCTGAGGCCTCTGGCTCTCTCTTTCTTATGGAACAGCCTTGTCTCTCCATCCCTAGGGGATATCCTCATCTCTCATCCCTGTGGGGTACTATCATCTCTTCCTTTGGGATATCCTTATCTCTCTACCTGTGGGACAGCATTGTCTCTCTTCCCTGTGGGGTATCCTCATCTCTCTTGTGTGGGATATCCTCATCTCTTCCCTGTGAGATATTCTTGTCTCTTTCCTGTGGGATATCCTCAACTCTCTCTTCTGTGGGACAGACTCATCTTACTCTTTCCTGACCTCCTCCGCCTTTTCTCTTAGAACCACCGTGCCTTTCTTATCTGTCACTGGTGGTGGTTTTGGGCTGATGTAGAATGAAGGACAGACAGATGCCTGACTGGCGAGGAGATGGGGTTCTGACTGGCCATTGGGATGAGGGAACTTGAGTTTTATGTGCACTGGGCTTCAGGCGCCTCAGGAACGGTCTCAGAGCAGTTTCTGGAACCTTCCAGCCTCCCGTCTCTCGGCTCTCGCCTGTCTGTCCACTCCCTGGGCCCATGGTGGGGTTCAGCCTCCCCCCGCCTGCTGGCAGAGTGTGCTTCCCGCTGTAGTGGGTTGGCAGCAGGAGCGGTGCCAAGCCCCAGGCACCACCCCCAGGCCCCCGTGTATTTTCACACAGTGAAAATCTGTCTCGACTCCCAGAAAGTCCCTGTCCGGCTCCTTCCGTCCGTTTAGTCTGGGAGCGCTGGGACTCTTTCTTGACTTTCTGCCTCACGGGCTCAGCTCCTGGGGATGCGGCCCCCTTACAGAGAGCCCAAGGGTGCCTTCGGCCATAGGAATGGCCTTCCCTATGAGTCCTGGCTTGGCAAAGTCGGTTTGACTCGTTCTCGGTGTCCCTTGGGGGCTGCTGGGGAAGAGCTGGTACACTGCAGCCTCACCCCTGAGTGGTGTATGCGTCAGGAGAGAGCCTTGCTGGAGCTTTCTAGAAAGTTCCATGTCTGTGCATGGCTGACATCAGGTCTGTCCCCTGCTCAGTGGTTTACTTCCTAGCTCCTGGCGTCCTTCCCACAGGCATCATCGGAAATGTCTCTCTCAATCATTCTCCCCTGAAAAAATTCAGAATCTACAGCCTGGAAATGAAGAAGGAGTTATTCCCCAGGTGGGTGCCCCACTGCATAGCGCCTGGCCCACTCAGGGTGGTTCCCACTGCGACGGCCTGTCTTCCCCCTGTCCCTAGGTTCAGCAAGAAGTGGACCCGTGTGCCTGAGGTGCCCATCTTGCCTGCCTTCTTCATTGGGTCCGTCACCGTCCTGATGCCTCCCTCTGACAGTTTCGTGATGCTGGAGGTGGGGCCCCAGCCACCCGTGTCCAGTCCCCCTGAATGGCCTCCCTACAGGGGTGGGGGGCTAGGAGGACCCCCAGTGCCCTTCTCAGGGTGCACCCCTGAGTTGCAGCCAAGTCTGGGGGCCCTGCCTGGGAGGCTGAGAGCTGGGTTCCGGAACACCCCCTTCTATTGGGCGACCCCAGTGGCTGACAGACCCCCCCACACCTCTTGACAGAACTGGGAGAAGGGGGTCGTATTCGTGAATGGCCAAAACCTGGGGCGCTATTGGAACGTCGGGCCCCAGAAGACCCTGTACCTCCCAGGGCCCTGGTTATATCGGGGTTCCAACCAGGTGGGAGCACTGGTCAGCCTGTCCCCACCCCGGGACCCTCCCCCTGCGACCCGGGTTTCCCTGGGAGGCGGTTGGGGGCAGGGCTGGGCCCCTCCCTTCTCTGCAACCCTCGTGGGCCCCGACTGGCGGCCTTTCTGCAGCTGGTGGTCTTCGAGGAGAAGCTGGCCGGCTCCGTGGTGCTGTTCTCTGAGACCCCGCACCTGGGCAGGATGCAGTACGTCAGCTGAGCCAGTCTGCCATGCTTCTGACTGGCGTCTAGAGGAAGACCCGCAGATGCCCAGCTCACCGCTGGGGACCCGCCTTTCTGGGCTTGGGAGGAGGAGGGGCAGGTCCACGGGGGGAGGGGGAGCCCCCTGGAGCTCAGGCAGGCAGCTGATAGCCCAGCCCTGTCTGCTCCAGTCCGCTTTGCCCACGAGGCCCCTCCACATTTCTGAAACAGGGCACTGCCTCACCCTCGTGGGCTTGGTCCTGGTGGTGCCCCCCACCCACCAACACTCACCCCACTTCCTTCCCTTCTACCAGCATCTGAGGGCACCGCCCAGCAGGAGTAGCAGGGACCCTCGGACTGGCGCCTCCAGGAGGGTTTCGGGGTGCTTGGGGGGACAGGAGGGCACCCCTTCGCAGGAGCCCCGCCCTCCAGGGTGCTGTGGGAAAAGGGCAGGTGTGGGCGTGGTCACGCCCGTGGACCCGGCAGCACCCCACTTTCACAGCGGTGGGGCTCATGGGATGGGTGCAGTGATTGCGCTTGGACTTCCGTGAACTGCAATAAAGCCACGTTGGCAGCCTCTGGGGTCTGTCCTGTGCACCCAGCCAGAGATGAGCTGGGTGGGATCTGGAGGGCCCTGGGTGGGGAGTACCCTGGAGAGGAGAGAATTCCGGGGAGCAAGGCAAGGGGGAGCAAGGCAAGGCTTGGGGATCATTCTTCACTGATTCTTCACTTCTGGACCTGGCCAGAGCCCTCAGCTGACCTGCCAGGGCTGTGACCTCTCGCCATGAGCTGTGGGGACAGCTGTGGGGTGCTAGCTGAGATCATGGTCTGGAGGCGGTTCTAGGCCTAGAGGAGTTTTTCGGGGGGATTTCCGGACCTGGGTGTTTTTCCAGGCTGGGGGTGTTCAGGGCCTACAGGAGCAGCTCTGGTCCTGGGGACTATCAGGGTGCCCATCTCCCTGGAATAGACAGTTCTTTTCTAGGGTGTGACTCCCCACACCCCAAGTCTTCAGACACCCTCATGTCCACCCTCACCAGCCCTGTGCTGGACCCCCAAGCAGACGGTTCCAAACGGATTCCTGCTTAGCCTTGGTGCTCCTATTGGGGGTCCTGCCCACCTCCCACCTTTCCCAGCCTTCTGCTCCTGCAGATGTCAGGGACCACTAGAGCCCCCCCCCCAGGAGACCCTCTGTTGTGCTTGGCCACACGGGGACCCCATGGGCACTCTCTCCACCTCCACAGTCACATGCCGCACCCCCTCCACCACATGGGGCCTCCACAGCCACAAAGGGGACCCCCCACAGCCAGACAGGGCCCCCTGTGGCCACACAGGGTTTCCCTCCATCATCACGTGGCCCCTGCATGGGCGCACGGGCACCCTCCACAGCCAGAGGGGCTAGCCCGTTCTGCCCCTCTGCCCTGGGGACAGTGGGAGATGTGGCGAGGTCCGGTGGGCAGTGCAGTGGGCAGTGAAGAAGTCAGGCGTGAGGGGGGTTAGGGCTGTTAAAAACCATATCCAACTTTTAATCTCCAAAACAAATTAAACACAGTTAAAACAGACCTGCTGGCCCCTGACCTGCCCACACCCAGGACCTGGCCTCACCCTGCGCAGGAACAGGGCAGGGGCCCCGGGCGGGGAGTAGGGACCAAGCCCTAACCCAGCGGGGAGCCGAGCTGCCACGGGCCCTAGTTATAAATAAATACTCATGCAGCTAAGGGAGTTAGGGGAGAACTGAACTAGCACGGGCGTCCCCCAAATAAAAACAAGGGGAAACAGCACCCCCGGGGTGCGTTTCCTGCATGCAGCCCCGTGTTTGGGCTGCATCCAGGCTGCTATGCGGGAGTCCCGTGGACAGGGGGCGCCCGCTCCGGCCCTTTCTCGGGAGTCCCGTCCCAGGGCTCCCATCTCCCGCAGGCAGGAAAAGCAGGTCTCTGCGCTGGTCTTGACCCCCGGTGGGTTTAGCCCTGGTGAGGAGGTACAGGGGCGGTGAGCGGCCGTTTTAAGGGAAGTCTGCTGCCGTGGCCTGTCCACCAGGAGAGAAATTGTGCTTCCGACTGCGGGCGCAGCGATCAGCCACCAGGGGGCGCAGCGGGCCGAGCGCCGCCCCAGAGATTTCCGCCCGGTTTTGCAGCTGGAAAGATGATTTCTGTGCGGTGTGTGGTGCTCATGTCCGGCACCTAGCCCGGCCCGCATCCAGCACCTCCCCGGGCAGGCAGGATCATAGGCTTGCCCTGCACCCCGCCTCTGCCCCTTCCTGGCCCACAGTGGTTTTTGCGAGCCCCCTCCCCACCCCTGGGAAGGCTGGGGGAGATCAGCTCCTGCTTCCCTCCTCCCCAAGCAAGGAACACGCTTTTGGGGTGTGGGGCCGAGAAGGGGGTCGCTCCCACCAGGACCTGGGGCTCCTGCAAGACTGCGCTCTGGGTCAAGGCGGGTCAAGGCCAGCCAGATTCTGCTCTGGACGCAGGACCCAGGTCAGCTGGGGGAAGCTCGCTGGGTGTGCCCTCTGCTCCCTCAAATGCCCTGGCCCGGTGTCCTAGGTGGGAGGGTGCCAGGCTGGCCTTCCGGCCCCTGCAGCCTGTCACCCACAGACAGGCGGTAGCACCCAGCACGGCAGGCCGGCCAGCAGGATCTCTCCCCGCGTGACAGCGTCTCTGCTTGAGTCCTTGTCTCTCTCCTGGCATCAGGCTGGGCTTTCTCTGGGACATTTTCACTTTAATTTCATTTCCTTTTCGACAGGGCCCGCACCCAGCGGTGCTCTGGGGCCTTGTGCACAGGAGATGGAGCTGGGAAGCTCCCAGAACAGCAGAGTGTGACGACCTTTCCTGGGGCGCCAGGAGCAGGGCCTGAGGGCAGCTCCTGTGGGAAGCAGAGGGAGGGGACAGTCAGGCCACGCCCCCGTGGGGTCCCTCATTCTCTTCTGGGCCCACACCTGGCAGAGCTGGGGGGTCTGCGCTTGAGCCACATACTGTGGTCCTGGAGTCCCTCATGGGGGTGGGGGTGGCAGGTACTGGTAGCACCCCCACCTCCGGGCAGCACCCCACCCCCTTAGCTGCTAATGGAGGAGACAAAACAAGCCAGTGTGGTCCGACAGGCACTGGGCAGCAGATACTGGACAGGTAGGAGTGGACCCAGGTCTCCCCACATAACTGTAGACCTCACGCCAGACGTGTTTTTTTTTTTCCCTAAATGCAAAGAGCTGACATGCAGACATGCCGTGAGGCTCACAAACCAATCTCCCAGACGGAATCAACGCTGCAAGCTTTGTGTGGTGAAGCGTGTTCCCATGTGAGCAGAGAAAGTCTGGGCCGTTCTGGGCCCCTAGTGCCCAGCACCGCTCAGCAGGCGCCTTTCTAGCTCGGCAACAGGCACCTCCTGGACCAGCTTCTAGCGAGGGCTTCCAGGACTCAGAGAAAAGTGGGAACACGTGGTCGGGGTGGCGCAGTGAGTGTGAGGCCCTGGATGGAGTCCGGGCACCCAACATTCAAAAGCTTGATGACTGAGTGGCAGGCAGTGGGGCGGGGCTGGGAGAAGGGAGGCAGAGATAATATGGCAGGGAGGGTGCTCGCCCTGACACGCCAACCCTGGTTCGATTCCTGGCACTGCATATAGTCCCCCGAGCCCATCAGGAGGGATCCCGGAGCTGTGCTGGGTCGGGCCAAAAACCAAAACAACAACAACAACAAAAACCCAATTGTGTTCGGGAAGTAGTTCTAAATGCTTGAGTGCATGTACACAGCCTGGGTTCAATCCCAGAGCACTAAACCAGGAGCAGTTCCTGAACACCACTAACTGTAGCTCAAAAACAAATGCAGTGAGGGAAAAAAAATACTGACTACACAAGCCTTGCTCTCAGCCATTTTATAATCAGAGAAGGGAGGGTGCAGTGGGGGCCAGTCGGGGCTTGGGTCTCACACTGGCCACAGGTCACCACTGAGACAGCCTCACTCTAGAGTGCTGATGCAGTGCCAGCACCCCAGCCTGACCAGCAGGCCCGGGAGGAAGGACTGCGAGCATCTACACCAAAGTGCCCTGCTCTGCTCCTCAAGGAGGGCTCTGGAAGGGGGTCTTCCCAGCTGGCCAAGTAGGGGGCGTTGGCTTCCGCGCTCGGCTCCTCCTCCAGCCCTATCTGCCATTCCCCACAAAGGCATTGAGGGGAGGTGACTTCAAGGGCTGAGTGCAAGGCTTGCATGTGGGAGCCCGGGTGGGAGTCCAAATTGTATGGTCTGAGCACCGAGCCACGAGGTGCTCAAAGTCTTGGAAAACGAAAAGCAGCCGATTTCTACCGAGGCCACCTGGCACTGGCCCTGGCCAGCCCCATCCCACTCTGCCCCTGCTGCCTGGCCCTGCCCTCACTGTCCAGCCCCGTCCTCACGGGGGTGGGCCTTTCTCCCACTCCAGCCCCGCCCACCACAAAGTAGCCCCTCCCCTTACACTATCCCACCCACCACAAAGTAGCTCCTCCTTCCCACACTAGCCCCACCCTCCACAAAGTAGCCCCTCCCTCCCACACTAGCCCCGCCCACCACAAAGTAGCCCCTCCCCTTACACTATCCCACCCACCACAAAGTAGCTCCTCCTTCCCACACTAGCCCCATCCACCACAAAGTAGCCCCTCCCTCCCACACTAGCCCCATCCACCAGAAAGTAGCCCCTCCCTCCCACACTAGCCCCGCCCACCACAAAGTAGCCCCTCCCTCCCACACTAGCCCCGCCCCAGCCACCCAGGCTGTACCTGCTTCCAGGGCTCAGATCTCCACTGTGATGTCTGTGAAGCCCTTTCTGCCCTCGTTCACCAGCATGGGCTTTTCTGTCCGCGTGTGCCACACCAGGATCTGAGTGCGCAGAAGCACAGGCCATGGGCGTCTCCCTGCGTGCTTCCTGCCCACCAGGGCAGATATGTCTGGTTCCTCCCACGACCTGCCCCTCGTTCTCACGATTCTCCTGAATTCTCCTGAATTCCAGCATCTACTGGGAGCCCAGGCAGTAACATGACGCCCCCTGCTCCCCTGCAGCTCCTCGGGGTTCCTCCACCCTGTTCACTGGTTGCTGTGCACAGAGGGCTAAGCAGACTGTTCAGTGCTCAGCCACGCAACCGCTGGGCCCAGGCCAAGGCTCTGGCTGCAACAGGGGCCCTGGAATATGTGGGGACAGCTGGGCAGAGCCCCTAGGGTTGCTGCTCTGACCCCTGTTAACTCAGGGGTGGGGTGCCTGCACCCTCACGACCATCCCCTGAAAAAAATTGGGCAGATGTGTCTGGAGACATGGGTTTCAGCAGAGTCTCTCCACGGGGACTCATGCCCTGCCTGGTGGCCAGACTGCTTGGTGGCATCCAGCTGGGCTGGGTATGAGGAGAGAAACATTGTCCCCGCAAGGGGACTGAGGGTTGTGACTGAGGGTTAGTGGACAGGGATTGTGGCTTTGCCCGGGTTTGATCCCCAGCACTGCGTGGTCCCCTGAGCACTGCCAAGAGCAACTTCTGAACACAGAGCCAAAAGTAGTCCCTGAGCACCGCTGGGCATGAGTATTAAAAACAAAACCCAAAACATAAAGAAGGATTAGCTGCCACAAGCAGGGGCCCAGGGCCAAGCATGGTAGCTGGCGATCACTGGGCCCCAGTGGAAGCGAGGGGCACACTGGGGACAGGAATGAGCGCCCAGAAAGGGCACCATGCTGAGGCCAGCTCACAGGGGTCCGGAGTGTCTCCAGAAGTCTCCTTGTTGCTGCAACAGCCCAACAACCCCCATCTCTGTGCGGAACCACCCCCGGTCTCCGTGTGTAGCCGCCCCCCGGTCTCCGTGTGTAGCAGCCCCTCAGTCTTCGTGTGGAACAGCCCCCAGTCTCCGTGTGTAACAGTCTTCCTGTCTCTGTGTGTAACAGCCCCCCAGTCTCTGTGTCTGACATTGGGGACCCAGGAGGTGGCAGCGGCTCTAAGTGGCTCCTCTAACCAGCAAAGCCTACAGATTTTCCTGGAGCAGAGGGTCCCAGAGGGATCTGACCTCCTGCATAACCAACGACCCCTCCCCCTCAATATGCCTCCAAGCGTGTGTGTTGGCCATAAACCCCATGGAGCACAGCCCTTGGAGTACCAGCACCCCAACTATGCTTTGCTGACCACCTAGGGGCTGTTGGGGGGTGGAGGAGTCAACTCAGGGCCCCTTTCCCCTTCTCTCTCTTCTCCCGCCTTATAGGGCCACAGTGGCCGCTCACCTTGGTGCAGTTGGCGGCCTTGGGCTCCAGGTCGCTGAGCGTGACCAGCTCTCGCAGCAGGCTGCTCTCCTGGTAGCCGCCCTTCACGCCCCGCAGCTTGAAGTAGGCCTGGCTGCGCTGCAGGATCAGCCGCAGGTTCACAGCGAAGCCCGCCATGTCGATGGCGAAGGGCCGGTGCGGGTCGAACACCGTCTTCCAGCCAACCACCTTCCCCGCCCCGTTCACGCGCGGCGCTTCGTACCGGAGGCCGCCCACGAAGGCCACGGGCCACACGGACACCCTGCGGGTGCTGCGCATCTGCAAGCGGGGTAGGGGTCAGGGCACCGACCGGGTCAGAGTCCCGCAGACCGGTGCCTTGGGGGGCGGGGGCTCTGCGCAAGTGCCCCCCAGGACGGCCTTGGAAAGAGCCTGCTCCCACGCTGGTCAGCACCCCGCGCCCCATATCCCGGGGCACTAGGAAGGACCCGAAACCTGCCCAGGGAGCCCCAGGACTGCCGGGTGCGGTGCCCGCCCGGCCTCTACGCTTTGGCCCCAGTTGGGGCGGTTGTCGGACCCGTGGGGGAACTGCCCTGCCGGCCCCGCCCGCGACCTGCCTCTGTGCAGCCCCCACCTCCTCGAAGAGCTCCAGGCTGTAGGTGTTGTCGTCGTCGGCGAAGTACACGACTCCGGGCTGGCTGGCGTTGCGCGGGAACGTCTCCCGCAGCCAGCGCAGCGCCAGGTTGCGCTGCATGGTGCCTCGCGGGATGCGCGGGTCGTGCGTGTCCCCATGCAGCTTGTAGTTGCGCGGCGTCTCCACGTGCAGGTGTGTGTAGTTGAGGCCCGTGTCGCGCAGGAGGCGCGCGGTCAGTGCTGTGCGGCGCGGCGCATCCTCCACCACCAGCCAGTGGACGTTGGGCACGTGCAAGAGCGTGTGCGCCAGGCGCGTCAGCTCCGCCTTCTGCACTGGACGGCTGTAGGTGGGCGTCACCACGTGGATGGTGGGCAGCGTGTCTGACCACGGCGGGGGCCGCGTATACACGTACTCGGTGCGCACCACCTCCACGATGTCACGGTCCGACATGCAGTACTCCCTGGGGTCCGCGCCTGGGGGAACGTCGCGTCGGGGATCGCCGGCGTCACCTGCCAGGGTGAGGGCAGGAGGGAGGGAGAGCACTGGCCTCAGTTCTGCAGGGCCCCGGCAGGCAGCCCTCTCCCTCTCCCTGTGGAGGTGCAGCCTGCCATGGCCACAGATTGTCCCCCGCTACCCCGAGACAGACATAGCCTTCATCTCCCCTGCTCTCGGAGATGGCAGCCCTGCTTCCCACAGCTGGCGGGGTCTGGTATGACAAGGGTCTCATGCACCCGTGGCAGAACCATCTGCAGGTCCCAGCTCTTTGTTCACTTCGTTTCCTCCCTGGCTTTTGCGAGAGCATTTCCGTCCCTGGCTCGAATGTGGTATTGGAAATTCCTACTTGGCACAGAGAGGAAAGGGGCCCAGACCTGCTGGCTTCCTCGGGTCTCCTGAGCTGCACTTTCTGGACATGCTTGTGGTCACCTCTGAGACTCATTGTACCTGGTGCTCACTGTGGAGCCCCCCTATCTTGAGACCATGGGGTACACACTGTCTTGTGGCCTTTGGTGGCATGCAGCGTGGCTAAGAGGCCCCTTTCCTTCCTGGAGGCAGCAGGGCAGCGTGTGACCATCCTGGCCTGGCTCCTGATACGCTCTTGGGAGTCCAAGTCCTGGTCAGGGGAGAAAGGGTCCCCGAGGTCTGGAAAGTCTGAAGGACAGGCCCTGTGGTCTCTATGGGAGGGGAAGAGGCAGGGACAGGCCTGGACATGGGCTGGGACCCTCCAGCTCTGTAACTCACTGACTTGGGTACTCATGGGGGTGCCCCAGTCACTGCAAGTGCTGTGACATGCTGCGGTTAACACCTCTAACGTACCAAACTGGCCAAACTGGCCAGCGAGTCAGTGCCAGAGACCACAGCCACCAAAGGAGGATCTGTCTTTGGCTTACATGGAAGGGAGCCCTGCTCCAGCCTCACCCCCCACCCCCCCCCCCCACACACACACACAGGGAGGGCCGGTGGAGCAGTCCCTGAGGTGTGGGTGACACTGTCCATCTATCCCCCACCCTCCTCACTGTTGTCAGCCCTGGAATGGCTGCTTGTGGCACGGCAGCCAGGGAACCGGGTTGGGACAAGTAGGCTGGAGCTGGGGTGACGGACAGGACATGGGCCTCGTGGGTACTTCCCAGAACATGGGGGGCTCATGGGTACTTCCCAGGATGCGGGGGACTCATGGGTGCTGCCCAGGACGCAGGAGGCTCATGGGTGCCTCTCAGGACATGGGGGACTCCTAAGTACTGCCCAGGACGCAGGGCTCACTTGTCCTGCCCTCTGGGATGCCTCGGAAACCAAAGCGGGAAAAAGAGAGAGAGCCAGTCCTGACCTGTGGAAGGGCTCCCTGAACTAGTCACGTGGGGCTCCTCCTCCCCAATGACTCTCCCCTGACCTCTGTGGGGTTTGGGGGTGTCAGAAACCCACCAGTGGGAGCCCCTGACTTCTTTTCACTCTCCAGTCCCTCTTGGCGTGCTCCAGGGAGACAGGCTATTCCGCCTTGCACTGGGCTGAAGGTCTGATGCCAGACGTTTCTGAGGCACTTTCTGCAGCTTCAAGTGACAGACTGGATTGGGCGGAGATGCTTCGACTCCCTTAGGAGGGTTTCCTGGAAGCAGTGTCTAGCAGGAGCGGTGGGGACTGGGAGGGGTGTGGAGAGGACCAGAAGGTCACTGCAGGGAGCAGCCTCCACCAACTGAGCTTCCTGGATGTAGCATGCCGGGGTCCAGCTCACTGGGGTCCCCAGACTGTCCTGCTCCACAGCAACCCAGCACATTGCAAGGGGGACTGGGGCTCTGGGGTGTTGGGTCTGTGTGTGCATGTGTGCGCGTGTATTTCTATATGTATGCATATATGTCTCTGTGCATGTGCATGCATATTGTGTATGCATATGTGTATATATGTGTGCCTGCACACCTTATGTGCAGGTATGCGTGCCTGTGTATGTATGTGTGTGCCTGTGTATGTATGTGTGCCAGCCTATGTGTATGCATGTGTATCTTCCTGTATATATGCATGTCTGTGCATGTATACATGTGTGTGCATCTGCATGTGTGCATGTGCACATGTGCCTGCCTGTGGATATGCATGTGTGAGTGTACACCTGCCTATGTGTGCATGTATGTACTTATATGCCTGTCTGTGTGCCTATCTGTGTGTATGCATGTATGTGCACCTGCCTGTGTGTACTAGCATATGTGTTTGCCTGTGTGCATGCATGTATGTGTATGTCTGCCTGTGTATACATGTGTGTGAGTATATGCCTGCCTATGTCTGTATACATGTGCATGTATGCCCATCTCTGTGTACATGCATGTGCCTGTGTGTTCCTAAGTTCCTATATGCCTGCCTGTGTGTATGCATGTGTGTGTACCTGCCTGTGTGTGCATTGTGTGCACCTGCCTGTGTGTACATGTGTAATATGTGTGCCTGCCAGTGTGTGTGCATGAGTAAATTAGAAGGAGGGGCACCACATGACAGGAACTAAGGAGTTAGGGGCAGGGTAGTGGCGGCCTCTGGACAGTCCTGGGGTGTCAGCGGGAAAGGCCATTTGGAGAAGGGCAGAGCTCTGGGCTGCCCGGGGCCCAGGGCTGGGCCTCAGCCCTGTTCTCACCTTCCTTTCCATCCGGCCTGTGCTTCTGTTGTCCGCTCACCACTGAGCAGCCCCCAGGGTGACTCCAGCTGTGTCCAGGGCTGTTCGGGGCACCCTGTGCTGCTGGGGACACGCTCAGCCTGCCCAGCGGTCTCTGGCCTTGCATATACCCTCCTGAGCAGGGCAAGGTCAGGCCCGGGGGTGACAGTTCAGTATCCTGCTGGGCCCTGGGTCTGCCTGGAGCCTTCTATCCCGCAGCAGCACATGTCACCTCCCGAGGGCTGTGTCATTCCCCAGGGCTCCTCCACCCTGCCATGAGTGAGAAGAAGGACCAGGTTGGCAGGGCTCACCCCTATGTCCAGCCAGCAGCGGCGCGATGGTGCTCTGGTGCCAGACAGTGATGAGTAGTGTCCAGGGTAGGACGATGAGGACGATGGCCAGGATGTCCCGTCTCTTCGGCATCTCCACAGCTGGCTGGGTCCACAGCTCCTCATTCCCTGAGCAGCGGCAGGTCGGGAGAGGGGTGCCAGGCCCGCAGCAGCACAGGGGAGAAAAGAACAGAAATGGGCCCTGCCGGCCAGCGTGGGGGGGCTGGGGAGCCGAGGGCGGCCAGCAGGCCCGCGCGCTCACAACCCACCCATTGCCGAAGCAGGTCTGCGGGGCCGGCAGGGTGCGGGGCTGTGGAGGGCGGTCAGGAGCCCGGTGAGGAGAGCACCTGCAAGAGAGCATGGGGGGCAGGGGCTGGCAGGGGCCTGGGGGACGCTCTGCAGGGGCTGCTGCTGGCCAGCCGCATCCTGCGGTGTCTCTGTCCCCTGGGTCCTGCCTCTGTCTCCTGCCTCTGCCTCTGTCCCCCTGGGCCCTGCCTGTCCCGGGTCCTGCATCTGAGCCTCCCCAGCTGTGACCTCTGTCCACATGGCCACAGTGCTGGTGCCCCAGAACCAGCAGGACACAACACAGGTTTAGATGCACCAGCCAGAGGCTCATGGGCGGCGCCTGCTGTATACACAGTGCCTGGCACAGACCCAGGGCAGACGCGGGCGGCACCTGCCATATGCGTAGAGCCCGGCATGTCTTGGAATAGACATGGGTGGTGCGTGCTGTGTAGACTGCTTATGCTCCACAGGTCACTCCTGCGATTGTCCTTCTGCCACCTGGATGGCTGGATGGAGGAGTCAGCTGCATTGGGTGAGGACAAACAAACGGCTCTAGGCTGGGCCTGGCAGGAAATGAGCCAGTGTCCCGTTCTGTGAGTCAGAGATTCGGTGGGACATGGACAGGACGGGGCTCGGGGCTGGGCATCGGCCCGAAGGTGCCCATGTCCTCCACACGCTGCCACCACCCTGGGCCTCCCTCCCGTTTTCCTGGTCACATGGTTGCTGAACCCCCTCAGAACTGTCCCTGGGCCCAGGACAAGCTTTTCATGGCTGACAGGCTTTTCCTCTCTCCAAGCAGGTGTGACCCCTCGGGAAGTAGAGTGGCACCCCAGGGGACACAGCCTAGAGAGCCTCAGCCACACTCCGCAGGGGACCTCAGGCTCACCTGAGGACAAGGACAGGAGGCTGGCCTGTGCGGAGCTTTTGGGGTGGCCTCAGCCCTTCATCTCAAGCAGGCTCAGTGGAGGAGGGGCCAGGTGGGTGTGGGCCTGTCCATCCCATGTCCAGTCCCTTAGGAAGATGTGCGCATGTCCATCCCCAGTGGGTGTGGGCGAGTGCACCCCCTCAGGAGCAAGGGGTGACTCCAGGCTCCAGGTCTGGCGCTGCACCCAGGACGCCCTCCTCCCCAGACCCACCCCCATCTGGGGTGTCAGCTCCAGAGGGGTGCCCCCAGCTGGGTCAGGCTATGTTCTGATCCCTCCTGGCATTCTGGACAAAACATACATGACAGGGGGGTTGAGGGCGAAAGCTCTAAAAATAAACTTAGCAATAAACCCAGTTGTGCATTAATTACTCTGGAAGCCATTATGCTTGAAAACCCCATAACTTTAATGGAGGCTATTATAAGCATACGAGCAGCTCAGAGCTAATTACCCGGCAGTTAAGAAGCAGTGCAGAGCCCCAGCCCCGGAGGAAGCCTGCTGGCCAGCAGGGGGTGCTGTGGGGGAGATGAGAGCAATACAGAGGTGAGGGGGGTATGTGGGCAGAGGTGAGTGGGGCAGGAGTGTGTGGCAGAGGTGAGTGGGGCAGGAGTGTGGGGAAGAGGTGAGCTGGAGAGGGGTGCGGAGGGTATGGGTGAGTAGGGAAGGGATGTGGGCATAGGGAATGGGGGGCAGAATAAGTAGGGCAGGGGTATGGGTGTAGAGATTACTAGGGTTATAGGCTAAGGGGGGGCGGGGTGTGAGGGCCGGGAGGCAGGCTGATACTATAGGCCATGCCCAGTTTGCTGGGGTCTGCCTGCAGGGAGCAGCCCCACCCTGCCCACACAGTGCCCATGTGGCCCCGCCTTTGCTCAAGGAAGAAGGGGTGCATGGGGAGCCAGCACGGCCGGCCCAGGATGACTGCCCCCCCCCCCCCCCCCCCGTGTCCAGAGAACTGCGGCTCTCAGCCTCCAGGAGGGTGGCAGGGAGGGGGAGGGGAGGGCGAGCAGCAGGCGGGGAACAAACAGCTTCTGTCCTGTGGGAGCCTGAGCCCGGTGGGGGGTGGAGGCTGGGGGTGGGTGCCTCAAGCCTGGCATAAGCGCCCCTGGGGTGTGGGAAGCAGATCATGGAGCAAAGCTGCCCAGGCTCTGGGGCCCAGACGGCCCCTCTGAGAGGGGAGCTGGGGCCTGCGCTGGTTCTGCTGCCCACTGCCACTCTGGTTAGACCCTGCCAGGCTGCCAAGCCGGGGCCAGTCACTGCCACCCAGTTCCAGCAGTGTGGACCCTGCACGGTCCCCTGCAGTTACTGCCCGTCCGAGTCCAGCAGCGTGGACACTGCATGGTCCCCTGCCCCCAGGCCCGTGCAGGATGAACAGTCTCAGCCCTCTCCATGCCACACCCCCAGCACTCTCAGGCACCCAGCCTCCAGCCATTACGGGGCGCCTCCTAGAAGCAGGGTGAGGTGCCCCCGCCTGGGCATGCCAGCCCCACATGGGCCCGCCAACCTCGTCTCTCTGAAGGCCAGTCAGTCTTCTGTGGGTCCCCAGGCCCCGGTCACAGCTGGAGGCATGGATGTCCTGCATGTGGCATGGGGGTGGGGTGGGGTGCTGAGGCTTACAGGCCGAGGAGAAAAGGGGGAGGTCCAGGTAGTGGAATCAGTGACCACTCACGGTGGCATTGGACTCTGCTGGGCCTCAATACCCAGTGTGTCCTCAACACCCATACTGCAGCTCCCCGCCTCCCCTGCCCCTTGCTCCGGCCTGTCTCTGCCCACCCAGCTGCCCAGGGCCCTGCGGGCAGCCACGCTGTCCATGCCTGCTGGCACTCCTGGGGCTCCAGCCCGGAAGTGAGGCCAGGAGCTCCCACCTCGCCCGGCTGGTGCTCGCTCTCGGCTTGAGCAGGAGGCGGGCTGCGTGCCAGGCAGGATGGCACAAAGGGGCCTTTCACGCGTGTTCTCTCAGCCCAGCGGCGGCAGAACATGCAGCCTGGTGCTGCTCTGGGCTCCACCCTCTCCTTTCCCTTTGGGTTTTTCAGAAACGGGTCTGGGAGGGTGAGTTGGTCAGAACTGAGTGTGGGGTTTGGTCCTGGGTGCTGGCCAGAGTCCAGGGGGCCCGTGAGTGACACACTGGTGTTCCTGGCTCCCGAGGCTTGGAATTGAGGCCTATCTTCAGATCCTGACACCCACCCCCACCCTGGTGCAGGGAACCAGGTCCCCATGGGGTCACCACAGGGGGTCAGCGGGTCCTCTGCCCTCAGCAGGGCCGGGTGCCGTGTGACCCCTCGCAGGCCCCACACATGGGCCGTGGGGAAAGTGGCCCTGAGTCGGTGGCTGGTATCTCCCTGCCTGTAAAGTGGAAGTGAGGACAGATGCCAGGTTGTCACTGTCCCCAGCTGCCTGGTAGTGTGGCCCAGCTGGACCTTACTCTGTCCCGTTGTGGTCGATGGTCAGAGAGCCAGAGAGGGGCGGGTGCAGCCTGTCACCTTCCTGCTCCACACCCACAGTAGCAGGGAGTTCTGGGCCTCAGTTTCCCCATCAGCAGCGCAAACTTGTACAGCCCTTCTGTGGTCTGGTGCCCACGTGGCACAGCCAAGGTGACTGCACCGTCCTCCAGCAGCGGCCTATCCGCTCCCCTCTGTATGGGTCTGGGGGGCGGGGCAGAGCTGTGTGGACACATCCCAGGGCTCAGAGCCTATCCCCAGGCCTGGAGCTGCGCCTCACTCTGCCCCTCTGGCTTAGGACTCTGCATCAGAGCAAACCGGCGCCCTCAGGACGGCTCGAGGGGTCCCGGCTCCTGCCCCCTCCCCTGCTCTCCCAGATCCCCCCCTCCAACCAGTCAAGTGGGGTGTGGCCTCCAGCCTCAGACAGGGCCAGATTCAGGGTGCCCCCAGCTGCCGCCAGCAGTGCTGCTGCTCTGGACAGAACTGTGCAGCTGCCTGCACCCTGCCTGGTCCCCCAGCCCAGCACCTCCCACCTCTGCCTCAGTGTCCCCCACCCCACATGAAGTCTGGTGCGGGAATAGCAAATGCAGGGGCGCACACACAGGGGCTGGGGTGTGGGGGTCTGACTTCTGAGGGTGGGGGTTTGGAACAGGGTGTTCCTCTGTAGGACTGGCCAGGGGTCCCTCCTGGGCCCAGCAGGCTGCCTAGTGAGAACCCTGGTGGCTGCTCTTAGCTCCCCGGCCTGGTCTTAGGGCCCATAAGGCGGGGGCAGCTCACAGCCTCGACTGCGCTGGTCTGGACTCGTCCTGCAGGAGCAGCCCTGGCTGGCCTGATGGGGCCTGCAGGAAGTGACCCTCAGGAAAGGCCAGGCAGACTGAGGGGTTGGTCCTGAGACGGGAGGGATGTGGGGGCCCTGGGGGCAGGGGGGTGGTCAGAGGCATCGGTGCAGTGACTGATGCGACGCGTCCAGCTCTCAGGGTGGAGATGCTCCCCTCACACCTGGGATCTGCAGAGAAGGTGAGTGTGGGGCGGTGGACCCAGGAAGGGCGTGTGGGCTCATGTCTTACACATAGGCCCGGCTGACCCCCACAGGCTCCTGAGCACTGTTAGGCCCAAACAGAGGACCTATGGGTCTAATGTTCTAAGCACTGCAGATGGGCCCGCAGGTCACCAAACAAAAGCAATTAGTTGACACAGCCTGGTTTGTGTGGCATGGTTCTCTGCTTTGGGGCCCCACTCAAAACGATGCTCAGGGCGTGCTCCTGCCTCTGTGCCCAGGTATCACTCCTAGTGGGGCTTTGGATACCAGATGGGGAGCCGAAGTTCAAACCCATGTCAGCTTCACACAGAACAAGCACCTTATGCACTATACTGCCCCATGACGTGTCATTTTAAAAATAACTGTTATGAAGCTCAGCAGAGAGACTGACTGTCTCAAGGGCTCAGACACTGTAGGGAAGGGTGAGCTGGTAGGACAGGGGAATAGGTAGTGAGGAGTGAGAGGGCAGGAGGGGAGAGCAGACAGGAAGGGGTGAGTAGGGAGGGACAAGTGGGGGAGGGGTGAGCAAGCAAAGATGGGTGAGTGGGGAGGGGTAAGCGGGGAGGGGTGAGCAGGCAGGGAGGGGTGACTAAGGAGGGGTAAGCAGGCAGGGGTGAGTAGGGAGGGGTGAACAGGCAGGAGTGGGTAGGGAGGGGTGAGTAGGCATGGGTGAGTAGGGAGGGTGAGCAGGCAGGGGTGAGTAGGGAGGGTGAGCAGGCAGGGGTGAGTAGGCTTCCCTGCTGCAGGGTGGACACACCTGTGTGAGCTTTCCAGGAGCTGGGATGCCCCCTGCTGGCCCATGAGTCTCCACTTGCTGAACAAACCTGGGAAGCACAGCTCAGGGGCTGCCCAGGGGCCTCCAGGAACAGCGGAGGAGTTCACGCACCACACATGTGGACACATGTGACCGGCACACAGACATGCGAGCACAGTGCGTGGGCACCTGCCCAGGGGGATGAGACCCACAGACCAGCAAATATGAGAATGCCCCCACACACAAGAACAGAGGTGGAGATGTGAATATGCAGATGTGAGGGTGCTTGTGTGCATACACTCACATGCAAACACATAGGTAGATGTAAGGGTGCCATGTACATGCACACACACATAAATAAACACGTATGAGTGAATGCATGCATGCATGTGAAGACCCAGGTGTGCGGGTTCGTTCATGAACATATGTACATGTAAGCACAGATGTGAGGGTGTGTACACACTTGCACATGTGCAAACACGTGAGGGTGTATCCATACACATATGTAAACACAGTGATGTATGTGCATTCACATATAAACACGTGAGGGTGCACATGTGCGCATACGGCAGTCTGTGTCTTGGGCCATGGCCTGGGGAGGGGTGCAGTGCGAGAGCAGCTGGCACCGTCCTCGGAGAGAGATTTACGGGAGGGAGAAGTTAATATCGACAGGTGGTGAGTTAGGCGGGCAGCGCTTCAGCCTGACTCGGGAACCCTCTGACGGGAGAGGAAATACAGCGCCTGGGAGGCGTCTGTCAGCTCAGCGCAGTGCCTGCCCGCCCCTGCTGGGGACAGTCCTGTCCCTCCGGGGTGCTGCTGGGGTGGGCCTGGGCGGCACACGGAGAGTTGAGGTCCAGTCCCAGGGTGGGCAGGCGGAGCACACTCCCCTCAGGGGGCACGGGGGTCGGGGTGGCTGACTCACGCTGGGCCCTGTGGGACAGAGGCCCCAGTGACAGCTCCGTTTATGCCTCCTTCGGGCTGCCCGCCTGGAGGGGTGGACAGAGAAGGGTCGTCCCAGCCTGGGGCCCTCGATGGGCACTGGGGCTGTGTGGGTGGGGCAGCCTGAGGTCTTGCCCCAGGCCGTGTCTGCAGAGAGCCCTGGGGGACGGTGCTTTAGCAGGGATTTCCCCCGTGGCTCCTGCTCCTCCACGGGATCAGATTTGGTTGCCTTGTTATCACCACACTCCGCTGTGGCCAAGGCTCTGGGCAGTGCCGGGGACCCTGCGGTGTTGGGGTGGAACCTGGTGCTTAGCTGCCCTGTGGGCTCCTGCACAATGACAGCAGCCAGGACCTGCCCTCATGTCCTGCCCCCTCCAGGATGCCCTGCTGGGCTCACGGTGGCCTCCTGGCTCTCTGTCCTCGGACTGGAGGTAGGGGAGCCCATCCGGCCCACACGCCCTGCTCCACCTCCGCTCAGCAAGGAAGCCCAAGGAACTGCTCTTCGCTGAGGACAGAGCCAAGGAGAGGAGTTCCCGCATCTCTCCCTCTGCCATGCCAGCCCAAGGGTGGGTACTCATCCTTAATCTCATCTCAGGGGCAAGCAGGATGAGTGACAGCCACACTCACACCCCAGGCAAAGAAACGAGCCTTCGGGAGACAGATGTGAGTGAAGGCTGATCTCAAACACCCCTGCCCCTGGCTGCGTGCTGAGCATACAGGCGGCCGCTCCATCAGCACCAGCTCTGTGGCTGGTGAAATAAATGAACAGAGAACATTGATTAACGGCGACTCACAGCAACTCACACACAAGCTCTTGTCCTGTTTTGGAGAGGGCAGAGCTGAGACCCAGAGAAGTTAAGTCATGCCCCAAGATCACACAGCCAAATTCAGGAGGTGGGTAGGGAGGGTGAGATGGAGAGAGAGAGGAGAGGAGAGAGAGCGAGAGAGAGGAAGGGAGAGAAAGCAGGAAGAGGGAGAGAGAGAGGGAGAGAGAGAGGCAGAGGGAGAGAGAGAGAGAGAGAGAGAGAGAGAGAGAGAGAGAGAGAGAGAGGGAGAGAGGTGATTTTCGACTCATTTTCAGCTGCAGACTGGTGAGAAGGGGAGAAATGTTTCCTGGGCCACACGGCAGAAATAGGAATCATCATTTATAATAAGAATGTTTATGGGGGCTGGTGAGAAGCTCCAAGGGCTGGGTACAGACTTTGCAAGCAGGAAACCTGGATTCAAGTCTCCAGAACGCCATCAGTTATCCTGTGAGCACTAAGTCAGGAGCAGTCCCTGAACATTACCAGGTATGGCCTCCAAACCAAAAATAAGCTAAAAACAATACATTAGAAAGAATATGGCTTACTATTTACATATTGATGTGTTGTCATAGTCCCCATACATGATCCTGGGGGCCCCTAACAGTAAGCAGCAAGAATTTTTGGGGCCAGAGTGATAGTACAGTGGAGAGGGCACTTGTGTTACATGTAACTGACATGGGTTCAATCTCCAGCATTCCATATGGTCCCCTGAGCACTGCCAGGAGTAATTTTAAGTGCAAAGCCAGTAGTAACCCTTGAGCATTGCCATGTGTGGCCCCCAAGCAAGCAAACAAAAAAACAACTCAGAAACAAAACAAGAAACCTCAGGACTTCCTCACTGCCGGCCAGCTCTGTACCAGACGGTGGTGATGCCTCTGGTCTCCAGCCCACAGAACCTTCTGGGTCTGTGCTCCTGACCTGGCCGAGGGCTGCCACGGGGCAGGGGAGCTGCAGGGGTTGAAAGGAACAGCTGAGAGCTGAGCTGGGAGAGACACTTACTCGATCCAGCAGCCGATAAAGGAGGCGGTGGAGACTCGGCGGAGAAGGTGCCTGCAGCAATCAATGCCAGGTCCCCTGTCTGCAGCCGGGTCCCACACGGTCTCAGCCTTCTAGATCTGGGACGACTATTGCTTCCTCTGTGTCCCCACCCCACCCTTGGGCTCCATCACTGACTGCAGGACCCAAGAACCTGCATGTGGGAAGATCATTTGGGGCCATGCAGGTTCTCCACCTGGGGGCTGTGTGGTGGCGAGGCCCTAATTCCTGCAGGCCCTTGGCTGGAGGCTGCCCGCCTCGCTGCCAGCCTGCGTACCCAGGAAGCACTGGCTCATTTTAATATTGGCTTGAGCTGGACCTCATTAGAAAAGTAAATTTGCTGTGGCTGCAAAAAAAAAAAATAAAGCAAAACCAGCAACCCACATAACCCTCCCGAAGCAAATAGAAACCCTGATTGTGGATTATTATTGGAGGGTTCTGTGTCCAGCGCTGGCCCTGTGCCTGGGATGCCAGCCCTGGGCTGTACCAGAGAACAGGGTCCTGCGTGAGCTCAGCCTGTCCACTGCCCGGCTCTGGACTATGTGGGAGTCTCCTGATTCTCTGGACCACCCCGCAAACTGCGGCGAGGGCGAGGACCGCTCATTAGACACGGACACGTTCCCCGAGGGGCCTCAGGACTGTGCTGAGGAAGGCAGGTCCAGGGGCCTGGGCAGGCCTCGAGCAGACAGAGAAATGACCACACAGAGTGTGGGGTGCGGGGGCAGGAGCGGAGAGATTGGGGAGGCCAGGTGACGGCCCCCTCTGACTCTAGCACCACCCTGACTCCAGGAGGACATGGACACAGACAGCTGGCATGGAATCAATGGTCACTGAGTGCCATAAACGGGGCCCCTGCCTCCTGGGCCTGGAAGGAACCAGGGCTGTGGGCTTCTCCCCGAGTTAGGAGGGAGCCTGCACGCCCGCAGCTGAGCACACTCCACACTCCTCTGCAGGGGCCCCGAGACTGCCTGGAGGCCTGGGGTGCAGGAGGCAGGTCGTTCGTACCTTCCCCAGGCTGGGCTCCCCAGAGAGGTTCTGGGGGGATGGATGAGGGACCTGGAATGGGACTCCTCGCAAACCCCAAAGCCTGCCCCTGTGTTCCTGTGAGCCCCGCTCCCTAGCTCATCAGGATCAGGGACCCCCTCCCCAAGAAACTCAGCTGCTTCACTGAGGACCACAGCAAGCCTGGGGACCTCAGGATGGACCCCACCCCACATGGGGCTCCGGGGCCCTCCGAACAGCCACTAGGCCCCAGCGTCACCCTCTCAGCTGCTCTTCGGCCTCTGCCCGGCCCCGCTGGAGGGCTCTTGGCTGGCGCAGCCCCCACTTCCAGCCCAGGTGAACCAAGCTGCCCCGACTCCTCGAGCCCGGCCTGCCCCCACACAGGGCAGCCAGCGCTGCTGACCCCAGTGCCACGTTGGGAAAAGCCAGCCTATTCCAGAGGTCTGAGTCACGAGCACGGGCGACATATTCTGCCCAGCACCATGAGAGCTGCCCACCGGCCTACACTCCAGGCATACGCCAAACCCTGCAGACGGGGCCCAGAGCGGGCTGACCAGTCGCTCTGCTCCTGCACCGTGGAGCCCTGTGCTCCCAACTCCAGAGCTCCCTGCCTCCCTCTGCCCCCTTGCTCCCACGGAGGGGGCTGAGCAAGGCCCTTAGGGGACACTGCGTAGATGCTGGGCAGAGGGAGACTTCCCTGAGGGTCTTGGGGGGGCTTCACTCACCTGGAGGGACTTGACTCTGGGCTGGGAAGGCGACTAAGGGGAGGGACGAGGGGCTCTCTGCACCTGTGTGTCCCTGAGCAGAAGAAGGGAGCAGGAGGTGCAGGTGACAGATGTCCGAAAGCTCTAGAGTGCCAGTCCCCTGCCAGGATGGATGGAGCCCTGGCTCCCCGTCCTGGCTCAGAGTGAGTCCCAGGGGGCATGCACAGGCATCCCTCCCCAGTCCCTTTAAGCCATGTCTGCCACACAGAGCCAGCTAAGGTTCCCAACTTGCACCCATACAGGGAACCCCACAACAGAGGCCCCCTCTGGCGCACTGAAGATCCCAAGACCCCCAGCACCAGCCTCTATGCAAGAACCCCACGGGACAGTGCACGGCTGGGCCTGACGCTGCTCACCAGTGCGGGGGGTCAGTGTGTGCTGTGTGCGAGTGTGTGTGCATGTGTGTCATGTGTGAAAGGCAGCCGTTGTGAAAGGCAGCCCATGGCTCAGTGGCCTGGTGCCAGGCTGTCGCCCCCTTTCCTGGCTCCGTGAGACCCTGTGCTTCCTCCTGGCTGCAGTCCCCTTTCTCAACTTGTTCACTCCCACCTCAGGCCTGAGCCAGAGCAGGGGAGCCGGGGAGCTGCTGCAGCCCCGTTCATGCCCCTCCTGAAGGTACCACGGACCCTCCATCACCTGCCTCCTCCCAGCCCCGCAGCCTCCCGGTGGAGCTGCGGGTCTCCGGTCCCCTGAAGAGAGTTAACTTGCCAGTGCCGGCAGCCTTGGAGCCAGGGATGAGCGGCTGAAAGGCGAGTGTCCGGGTGCTGGCCCGACTCCTGCTCGGGCCACGGGAGAGCCACCTGCTGGGGCTGGAGAGGGGCCCGCGGGGAGGGCAGAGCCGAGCAGCGCCGAGCGGAGCGATTGTTCGAGGCAGCCGAGAACCGGCGACACCCGCGGCTCCAACGCGGCGGCCGAGGCGGGCGGGCAGCGCCGGGCTGTGTGTGGGTCCTGCGGGCGGCGGCGCCTCCCAGCCCCGCCGGGTTCTCGGCCCCTCTTCCAGCTGCCCCCGCCGCGCTCACGCACACACACCCGCGCGCACACTCACACTCCCGCACACACAGACCCGCGCACACGCGCGCACGCACGCACCGGCACGACATGGCGAGGGGACCGCGGGGGCGCGGGCAGGGGCTCCGTGCACCGGCCGGGCGCGGGGCACTGACCTGCGGCGGCGAGTCCTGAGCGTCCCCGGCGTGGTCCATCGCGGGCGGCCACCCCTACGCCCCGGCCCCGGCGCCCCCCGGCTGCCGGCCCGGGCCGCGCTCGCCTAGGTCCGCGGGGGCTCCCGGGCTGCGGGCCCCCGGGGGCCCCTCCATGGCCGCGGGCCCCGCGCTTTCGCCCTGCGCGGCCCCGGCCCCGCCGCCCCGGCCCGGCCGCTCTTCGGGGCGCAGCGAGGCGGCGGCCGAGCCCGGAGCGCGCGGGCGGGCGGCGCGGGAGGCGCGGGCGGCGCGGGGGGCGCGCGGGGGCGCGCGGGGCCGAGAGGGGCGGCGGGAGCCGAGCGGGCGGCCGCGGAGTCCCCTCGGCGGCGGCGGATGCGCCGGTGCCGCCGCGACGGTGACAGCGACTCCCGCCCCGCCCCCACCGCGCCCCGCCCCCGCCCCCCGCCCGCGCAGCCCGCGGGACCCGGCGCGAGGGTCGGGGCCCGGCAGAGCGCAGGCGGGGCCCGAGGCGGCCACGCGGGGGTCCCCCACCCTGCTCTGTACCCCCGCGGCGTCCCCTTTCGTGTGCCCGCTGAGTTTGTGTTCCACCCCGCCCCGTGCACCCCTCCTCAGGCTGGTGTCCCACTGTCCCCCGCACCGTCCCCCCCCCCCCCGTCGTGTCCCTCCTCGTGTCCCCTCCCTGCGAGGCGGGGTCGCTGGAGACTCAAAGCCCCGCGTCCCCCGCGTCCCTCCTCCTCCAGCGGCTGCGGGCCGTGCTTACAGGGGATCTTTGTCCCGGAGGGCAGGGGCGGGGCGTGGGGGCGGGGTGGCCGTTCCTCAGGGCTCTGGGCTGGGGGCAGGACCTGCCCGCTGGGAGGGCCCAGAAGGGCCCAGGGGGATGCCACTTGTTGGGGAGCCCCAGAGTGAAGGGCTTATGGTCTGTGCGTGTCCCTTCACCCCTCAGCGCACAGCCCCATCCCTCCCCCATCCTGAGAGGGTTGCGGCAGTAACTGGAGGGATGGGGAGCTGGTGGACAGACCCCTGAGACTCCAGGCTTGTGTGTGCTGGGACAGCAGGGTGGCTATGAGTCAGGCCCCTCTGTGTGGGAGTTTTGGGGTGCAAAGGAGGATATCTGGGAATGTGAGGTGCAGGTGGATTCCATGATTGCTGGGATGCACATGCATCAGGGATATTGGATGCACACGTGGGTGTCAGGACCTTTGGGGCACACATGGAGGCATAAGGTATGTGGGGGTCACACAAGGTGTCAGGGACAGGGGTGCAGATGGGTATCAGGGGCGTGGGGTGCACACCCTCACACCCGCGTGTCAGGGACGTGGGGTGCACACCCTCACACCCGCATGTCAGGGATGTGGGGTGCACATAGTGTCAGGAATGTGGGGTGTACATGCATGTGTCAGGGATGTGGGGTGCACACTCGTGTGTCAGGGATGTGGGGTGCATGTGCACAGTTGTTCCCTCTGCAGTTTGGGAGAATTGTACCACCCTTGACTCCATCAGCCAGGTAGTCGGGGCCTGGCCCAAGGGCCCCCTGCATGCTTGGGCCCCTCTGGGTTTCCACTGTTCCCCGCATGCACCCCTTCTTTCCATGCCCTTTTGCCCTGCTGTGCAGGTGCAGTGTGGTGGGGGCGGCAGGGTCTTGGAGGCCCACCTTCAGGTGCAGAGCCCGGTGTGGAAGGAGCCTCACCACAGAGAAAGGCAGACACGGAGTGACTGGAACTCCCAATCTGCCTTGAGGGGGGCTTCTGAGAAGTCTTAGGCAGCACCCCTCCGCCCTTTGCACAGGCCCCTATGCTGTCCAAGTCTTGCCCTCACAGAGGCAGAATCCCCTGGACACCTCCCTGGAGGCTGTGGGGGAGAGGCCTGTAGCCCCTCAGCAAGGACTAGACCCTTCTCGGCATCATGGAAGCTGAGACCCACCTGGGGTCTGTGCCATGTGCAGGTGGTGGGGACAGGTAGTGTGGGGTGTGCGGGTGACAGGACAGGGCAGAGTGGGGTGTGCGGGTGACAGGAAAGGGCAGTGTGGGGTGTGCCGGTGACGGGGATCAGAGCCAGGTCGCAGGTGAGCTCAGGCTCCTTGTGTCCAGGGGGTGCATGTGTTCAGAAGACCCTTCTGTGGAGGGACTCCCTGAGGCAGACCTGGGCTCCCCGGCAGCTGTGGGGCCTCTGGCAGGGCTGGCCCCGCAGATGGAAGGGCTGAGCGGAGGGAGGAGGCGGCTTCCCTGGCTCCACAGGAACAATAGGGCTAATAAAGCCCCTTTCTAGGGCCTGTCTTGTGATTTGGCCCCAGGCTGTGTTTACGGATTTTTGAATATTAATTTTAGAGCCAATTTAAACAAAAATGTGGGATAAAAATTAGCATGAGGAGATGCTGAAGAGAGGACAGCCTGCCCTGAGTTTCCACAGGGGTTTTGGCAGAGGCTGACATGCATGGATGCACACAAATAAACACATCTATGTGGAAGAAGTGCACACATGCTCTCTCTACACACGTACACAGACACAGCTGCTCTCTCTGTACACACCTGCACAGTTACACACAGCTGCACTCTGTACATACCTGCATGGTTACACACAGCTGCACTCTGTACATACCTGCACGTGCACGCACACACTGCTCTCTGTACACACCTGAATGGACACACACAGCTGCTCTCTCTGTATATACCTGTATGGACACACACAGCTGCTATCTCCATACACACCTACACAGACATACACATAGCTGCTCTCTCTGTACACACCTGCACGGATACACACAACTGCACTCTCTGTATATACCTGCACGTGCACACACACACACAGCTCTCTCTGTACACATCTGAATGGACACACACAGCTGCTTTCTGTACACACCTGCACACACAGCTGCTTTCTCTGTACACACCTGCACGTGCACACACAACTGCACTCTGCACACACCTGACCTGTGTGTGCAGAGGTGTGTTGCTGCCCACATGATGCACCCTGTCTCTCCCCAGCTCCGGATCTCCGGATTCCTGCTGCCTCGCTGCTCTGTGGGAGTCCTTTCCTTCTGCTCCTGGATCTGTCTCTCAGGTTGACCTGGCCTCACTGCAGCCTCGGAGCAGCCTGAGTGTCCCGGGAGAGCAGTTGTCCCCTAGTTGTGCCCCTGTCCTGAATCAGCCCCTCCTGTGCTGAAGCATCCTGTGGGGTAAGACCCCACACACTGACGTGTTTGAGTGTGGGTGGTTGAGTGGGGTGGTCGGGAGTGTCCTGGCCCTACCCTAGCCCCCCCCGCCCCCCACCCCCCGCCAATCTACCTCCCAGAAGGTCTCACCAAGCCATCTGCAAAGTGAACGTGCCAGCCACGGAGGGGCCTGATGTCCTCCAGCCGCCCGCTGAGTCACTCTGGGGGAGCGGGCGTCCACTCCCATCGGAGTTCCCCGCCTCTGCCTGGGCCCCGTTCCCAGGAGCTGTGTCTTCCTGGTTTGTCCCGGGCACCGCTTGCAGCTCCACACTCTGGAGATGGCCCAGCTGCAGAGTTCCTTCCTGGCCAGTCTGCGACCCAGTGCTCAGCAATCTAAAATTACTGGGGTCACCATACTAGGCTGCTCCCTCTGGGACATGGAGTGGACTCTGCAGACCCACCTGGGAAAGCCCAGGTGTGCTCCCTACAGGTGATGGGCACAGGCGCCCCTGGCGAGCGCTGACACTCAGAGGGCAGGAAAGGGGCACCAGTCCCTCAGCAGGGTGTATCTGCTGGGTGGGCGGGAAACAATCCTGCGAATACAAATACACCTGGGGGGTCTACTCCTGCATAGTATCGGGGCTCCCCTTCATCTGGCAACTCATGGCTCCTTTCCAGAAGCGAGTGGCGAGGCCCTTCAGGTCCTCTGCTTGCCCTCTGACCAGGGACCTGCTTCCTTGGCCCTCCCAGTCCCCCAGATGCAGGAAGGGGCGACACCGCTGCTTCTGTCCGCTTTCTCTGACCTAGTTTCTGCTTCGCTTTGTTTTCTCTGTGGCTGAGGGAGGCCTGCCAAGGCCAGGCAGAGCTCCGGAGGGGGCGCTGAGAGGCAGACTCAGACCATTGTTCATGTTCACGGGGGCAGTGGGGGACCCCAGGTGCCCCTTGACCTTCCCATGCCTCTCTGTGCCCTCACCTCTGCCCCTTCCACGCTCCCTCAGTTCCCCCTCCCCCCTCTGTGCGCAGAGGTCTGTGGTAGGTTCCCTCGGTGGGATATAGCATGTAGGGATGGCATTGGACTTTCACCACTGAGGAGTTGGCACCAGCAGGCAGAGTCTATCTCTGGGCTGCACGCTGGCATCCGAGCGAGGAGAGCCTCCGTGGATGGAACGGGCAAGCAAACACGCAGGATAAACACAGATGTTGAGAGAGCCAGAAGGGGAAGTCAACAGGCTACAGGCTGGAGGGTCCCTGGAGGGGCTTGGCAAGTGGGTGGGGGAACCGCTGAGTCCCGCAGAAGGGGGGAGGGGAGAGCTGGAGAGCTGCGGCACAGGGCACAGGCAAGGAGATGCAGGCAGAGAGGGAGAGGGAGAGGGCAGGGAGCAGGGCTGTGGGGTGAGACAGTCTCTGCTCAGGGTTGGGGAGACGTGCAGGCTGACCTGTGAGCCCCCCCGCCCCCTCGTCTACTCAGCGGTTTGATGGATGCAGCTGCTGCTCCAGCTCTGGTCACACAGCCTGTGCCTAGGGGTCAGCAGAGTTTCTATAGAAGCCACTTCCTGCCTGGACGTCTGTCGCTCTTTCCTTTCAAGATGCGGAGATCAGGGTTTCTGCTCATGGTGGCTTCAGCTCCTCCCTCCCTCCCTCCCTTCTTTCCTTCCTCCCTTCCTCCCTTCCTTTTCCTTCCTTCCTTCCTTCCTTCCTTCCTTCCTTCCTTCCTTCCTTCCTTCCTTCCTTCCTTCCTTCCTTCCTTCCTTCCTTCCTTCATTTTTCCCTTCTTCCTCCCTCCCTTCCTTCTTCCATCCTTCTTTCTCTCCTCTTCTCTCCTTCCCTCCCTTCTTTCCTCCCTTCCTCCCTGTTTTCTGCATGCCTACTTTGGTCCAGCCCATCCCCACCCAGATGGCTGCTTTCTGTACCACAATGCTGGTGAGGATGGTGCACGTGTTCCCCTTTCCCATGTGCCCATCACTGAAAGATGAGGAGGTGACAGAGGAACAGCTGTTTCAGGGATGACTGAGACCAGAGCCAGGGCCATCGTGGAGTGCAGAGGCTGGCAGGTGGGGGACATGGTCCCCAAGCTGCAGTTCGTGTCATTTTCCCAAGGGTCTGGCTCCCACGACTCCTCATGGTAGAAACACTGTCAGTTTAGAACAAGGGCTTCCGAGAGAGTTTGGGGGTTGAGGCATTTGCCTTGCATGTTGCTGACCTGGGTTGGATCCACTGCCCCCTCAGTACTGCCAGGAGTGATCCCCGAGCACAGCTAGGGATCAAAACAAAACAGATAACCCCTCCCTCAAAGGAAGGAATGTTCTAGGTAACAAGGCTCCAGAACCACTTTACCTGCCCAGGGTCCTGGGCACTGACCCTCCCTCTCAAGGTTACTCAGATCTTTGTCTTTCCTTTACCTGCCCTGGAGCCAACAGGGTGGTGGCTGCACTTGGAGTCCATGCACCTTTGTCTTATTTGCTGACCTGCATGTGGCGTGACCTGTGGACTCTGCCGCTGCACACAAGTCACTCAGCCCTCGTGGACAGCCTCACTGACCATAGGAAGCCAAGATGAAAGGTCACTCCTTGCCAGGTCTGCTGGGTGAAATAAGCAAGAGTCTTGCCAGGAGGTACTTGGGAAGTGGCAGGGAGGTGGGCTGGTTGGACAGGAAGAGCTCCAGCTTGGACTCAGAGAAGTGGTGGGGAAGGGTAGCCGGGGCAGCAGGCAGGGCAATGGCACCCGCCTCTGAGGAAGCCCCCTGTCAGCGTGGCTGTGCCCAGGTGCCCTGGCTGGGATGGCTGCACACAGACCTGCAGGCAGGAAATGGGGCTCCTTCTTGGCCCCCACGCTCAAGGTCTGGTGGGGAGGCCAGTCATCTTGTCTTTCCGCTGGTCTCTGGGGCCCCAGAGGCTGAGAGCACGCACCCGACATGTCCAATTCTCCAGCTCTGTTTTCTGTGAGTGGAAAGCTAACCATCTTGGGCTTTCTGGTCTCCAATTCCTCATTCAGCAAAGCAAGCACTCTAAATCCTCACTACTGCGCTTTCACAGTCTCCTGTGTGGGTCTCAGAGTTTCAGCACCGTGGCCAGAAGCCCCAGAAGCCCCAGACAAACATCTGGACAGAAGCAGTTTCTGGATATGCTTTATAGGAGAGATCATCTGTGCCGGTCTCTCCTTCTCTGGCCAACCTCGCTCAGCATGAGACGCTGCTGGCTCCCAAGTAGCAGCAAGTTTCACGGCTTTATCTTCTCATGCGGCCATTGTGTGTATGTACTAGAGTTTCCATCATCTATTCTTGGACATTTGGGTTGTTTCCAGATTTGGGCTATTGTGGATAGTCCTGCAAGGAACGTGGGATGCCAATATCTTTTCTCGTTTTGTTTTTGGGTCCTTGGGGGTGGAATAATGAATACCCAAAAACAATGGAAACAAAGAACATGAGAAATAGTGTTCTGTAGGAAACATGCCACCTGAGGGGACTGGGGGGCAGGACAGGGAGGGGGCAATGTGTATGGTGGAGGGAAGTCTTCAACAGGGAGGAGGAGGTGGTGCTGGAATTTGGTGATGCTATGTGTGAAACCTATCAGAAACAGCACTCTAAACTACTTTAAGTGCAAAAACTTATTTAAAAAAAGCACATTTTGTATAAGCAGACTAGTAAGTGGGAGGCAAAAGGGGTAGGGGGGTTGGTAGAGGGAAGTGGAAACTAGTGGAGAGATCAGTGTTGAAATACTGTATACATGAAACACAGTTATGAATAACTTTGTCATTTCACTGTGAAATGACGACAACGAAGAAGAAGAAGGAGAAGGAGGAGGAGGAAGAGGAGGAGGAGGAGGAGGAGGAGGAGGAGGAGGAGGAGGAGAAGCAAGGGCTGGAGGGTGGTAGTCCAGCGCGGGCAGGCAGGAGGGCATGGTAGAGCCAGGCTGACACTTGCACCCAGTCTTGTGGCCAGGTCTTGTTCTGTGTGTCAAAGATGGGCTGTTGACAAAGATGGGCTCTTCTTGAAAGTGGCAGCTCCATAAAGCTTTGAGGGACAAATGAGGTATCTGCAGAGAACTGGAGAAGACCAAAGTGAACCACAGTTTCGAATGGTGAGACTCAGCTAGATCAGGGATGTGACCTCAGCCTGAAAGCATTATGCACTTTAGTGAAAAACAGTGTGAAGTGTGGGGAGAGTGAGCAGCACACCCCAGAGTGATGTTGCCTGGAGTGGGCGGGAGGAGGTGAAGCGCACACGTGTGTGTCTCCATGCAGACATGACAATGAGCCTTTCCTGTTAGCCAATGAGCGCTAAGTGCCCTTTAGCTTCTTGGTTATTTCACAAATCAGAGGTTCCAGCTGTTCTCTTCTGTCTGTTATTCTTTCATCAAAATCTCTTCAGTGTTTGCTGAGTGCCTGTGAGGTACTTGTTGGAGAAAGCAGAAGGGGATGAAAATATTGTTTTAGACAGTGGCTGGATGATCTGGGGCACATAAGGTTCATGGATTCCTGAATTAAAGGGACCCCAGATCTATTATCTCTGGTCCATTGTGAGTTACAGGCTGGGGCCACTGGTAAAACTTGAAAATCAGTTTTCTAAGGCTTATTGCTGATGACCCAAAAGGTCCCAGCCTCGGTTCATCTATTCCAAGGGCCAGTCCACCTTGGAAGTGACCGCTGCTGAAGAAGTGAGAATGATCCCAAAGCTCTGCCAACAGACTCCTCAAAGACAAGCTAGTAGAACCTTACAGTGCCCATGGGAATGTCAGCATAGAACACCCTCAATCTGAAGCCATATTTAATGCTCTGAACACAGGGTAGGGCTGGGATGTCTGTGTTCTGGATGACGATTAAGGGAAGAGGGAAATATGGGGAAGATCAGAGATGCAAGGTGAGGCATTTCTGATGAACTTTATCCTTGCTCCCTGGAATACACTCTAGTCTTGGTGGATTTCTGCAGATTGATTTGTGATAAAAGAACTTGGATCTTTAGCAATGAGAAAATAGACACTTTGGCTTCAGAGCTGGGCATGGTGAGGGAGGGAGGAAAGAAACTTCCTGGGATTCAGCCATCCTGCAAAGTTGTACCCCAGAGAGGGGAGAGCCAGGGCAGCCGCTGGAGCCTCCTGAGACCACTCGTCGAGGGTGGAGTGGCGAATCTCACTATTTGTCTTCAAGATCTTCCAATTAAACAGGCAGAGAAATGTATTCATAAAATATGTATATTGTTTGGTTCATATAAAAGCATTTTAATCTCATAACCAAGATGAGCGAAGGGAGGAACACTCACTGAACATTAAAATTAGGCGTGTCTGGCAGAGTTCTCTGTGGGGAATATCTCAGCACCATCACTATTACAATCCCCATGAGCATCACCACCACAACACCATCACCACCGCTCCACCACCACGGTCACTATTACCACCATCACCACCACCACATTGCAGCAACATAACTATTTATATCACCAGCATCATCATCACCACCACTATGATCCACCATCACTATCACTACTATCTCCATTATTATCACTATGCCCCTACCACCACCACCATCACCACCATCATCACCATCACCATGACCCCCACCATCACCACACCACCACCGCCAACCCTGCTATTTATTTTGGTCAGTGGAGACTCTCACAGGAACTCTCTAGTTCAGCTGTGTCTATCTATTTCATCAAATCAGCCTTTTCATCTGGACACAAGCTAGATTCCTCACCAAAATCAGGTGTTATGAAAGCTTACGAGAATGGAAAGAATGAACCGGACCCAGGGAGATAGCACAGTGTCAGGGTTCTGTGCTTTGCAGCATAGGAATCTGGGTCGGTCCCCAGCACTTCTTGGCCCACAAGCATATTCACATTTCTCTGGTTTCCTCCGGCTCTTCAGGGTCTGAGAATTGAAGCATCCAACTTGATTGATTATCAGGAAGAGTGACTTTGGGGCTCAAATGAATAAATTTTGGGACCGGAGTGATAGTATAATGGACAGAAATCTTGCCTTGCACACAACCAACCTGACATGGATCCCTGGCATCCCATATGGTCCCCAAGTATAGCCAGGAGTGATCTCTGAGTGCAGAACCAGGAGTAAGCCCTGAGCACAGCCAGGTGTGGCCCCCAAACCAAAAACAAAAGAATGAATGAGTGAATGAGTGAGACAGCACATAAATTGGGCTTTTGGTCCTTAAGGAGCCCCCTGCGATGAGTCGGGTGGCTCTCACCAGTCCCTCGTTCCAAGGGAGGAAACTGAGGCTCAGCTGGCACCTGCCCTGCCCTCTCTGGGGGCCTGTTCTTGGGGGCATGACTCCTGTCCTGCTCAACTCTCCCTGGTCCCAGCATCCTTGTGCCTCTCCAACACCCAGAATGCATAGGCACGTTCTTCATCATTGGTGGAGCTGACAGACACGGAGAACAATGGCACTAAATTGATTGTGCTTTCCAAATCATTGCCCAGCTTCTAATTCTATCTGTGTGATGGACTAATTTGGACGAGAATTAGCTTCTGAACTGAGAGTCCAAGTCTGCACCAGATGGGGGAGAAGGTGGGAAAGAGGAGTGACAGCACCTGGCATCTCTTGGGAAGGCTCTCGAGGGCTGGGGCTGGGACGGGGAGACTTCTGTGCTCACAGTCTCTTCCGGTCCTTGGTAATCATGTCTCCAGGAGAGCCTAGGATGGAGTGTGGGGCAGGCTTCTCCTGTTCCTCACCCCAGCCCCGAGAACCAAGGCAGGGAGAGCTTTGGACATCTTCATTTACTCTCTGCGTAGGGATGAGACACGTTGCACCCAAACCCCACCAGACTCTGCCATGGCTGCCCCGCACCCCCGGGAGGGGAATGAAGGGTTTGGGTAAACCATAAAGGGAAAAGGCTTTCTGGTTGTTGTTTACTTGGGGAGGGTTGCACCGTTAGCGGTTCTCAGGGCTCACTCCTGGAAAGGCTCAGGGTGCTGGGGATAGAACCCCGGTCAGCTGAGTGCAAGGTGAGCACCCAACCTGCTGGACTATCTCTCCCGCCCTGTGACAACAGGTTTCCAAGTGTGTGATGCTAAAGAGTCAATTTAGCCGCCCCTGGGGCAGAGTTGGGCTTTGGTGTTTGGTCGGGCTGTGCTTTTCAGGTGCACAGGGGTGGCAAGTGGCAAGGGCTGAAGGAACTCTGCTCTGGGACAGTGCCCCTTCCCCCCTCCCCCATCTGGAAGTCTCAGGAGTCTCCTGGTGATGCTAGAATGCAGAAACTGATTTCTGATTCCAGAGGTGCGAGCTGGGCTGATGCTATGGACGAAGCAGGCAGGCTGGGAGGGGTGAGGCCCTGGAATGGGGAGCTCAGGGAACAGTGTGTCCCACCCCTGCTTCCTTCCCCACGAGGGAGCAAACACGGGTTATGAGCCATGGACCATCAGCTGGGCCAGGCCTTCTTCAGCAGAGAGCAGGTCTAATTTTATTTGAAGTTCTCCTGCTGGGGAAGCCAGAGCTCTGTGGAGAATCCCGAGGCGAGGGGAGCCTGACTGAGGCTGCTACTCTTCCTCTCCAGCTGATTGCTCTCGTGGAAGCCAGAGGAGCAGGAGTAGATGTGGTTCCGCACCAGCTGTGCATGGCAGGGACACACCTAGGGGGTCCATGGGGATCTCGGGGATATTTGAGTACTCCCAGCATGGTGTGGGGAGGTGGGGCAGAGGGGCAGGCAGTGCTCTGGCCGCTGAGCAGAGATGAAGGCAGGGAAGGAAGAGGAGGTCAGGTCCCCTCAAGGAGGAAGAATGTGGCCTGGGACGGAGCTCAGGCTTCAGGCCTTGCATGCAACTGTGACCCTGGTTTGAATCTCTGGTACCAATACCATGCTCGGGGCAGAGCACAGAGCTAGGAGTAGCCCCTGAACTCTGCTGAGTGCCTCCCAACCCCCCAAAACGTGGGTCCCTTCCCTCCTATTTCATGGGGTCGTCCTTGTCAGCTTATTTATGTATGTATGTATTTATTTATGTATTTATTTATTTAAGCTTTTTGGGTCACACACGGTGATGCTCAGGGGTTACTCCTGGCTCTGCACTCAGAAATGACTCCTGGTTGTGCTCGGGGAATCGAACCCAGGTTGGCTGGGAATCGCTGGGAAAGAAGGCGATTCCTTCCCAGCGATTCCTCTCCAGCTCTCTGGAGAAGGAACCTGCTCTCTGCTGTGCTATTGCTCCAGCCCGTTTCTTATTTATTTCCCACTGTCGGCCACGGCAGCTGAGTGCCAGGCCCAGGATGCACCCCCAGTCCCTACAAAGCCCCAGTCCAGGGCCTGGCAGATGGTCGGTACTTCCCACCCATTGGTTCTTTTCTTATTTGTGTTTGGAGGGCCCTCCCAAGCAGTTATCAGGGGTTCCTGGTGATACTTGGTCAAGCTGGATGGATGTCTTAGTGCTTGGGGTACTTGGGGGTAGCACAGCACTGGGGGCGTGCAACCTTGGTCCTTGTGCATGCAGCGCTCCTGGCTAGCCCGAGCTGCCCCCAGCGCCTGTTTCTGTCTATCAAAGGAGGCATGAGCACCTGCATGTGAGTGGAAGAGGAGAATCTCAGGAGTCAAGAAACTGTCTCCATGAAGGAACGTGGTAAGACCCGCATGGCCTCAAGGACTCTGATTTCCAGAGGCAGCTAGGGAAGAGGAAGAAGTGAGGATGATGGTCGAGCTGGGTGTGCAGCAGAGTCAGATTCTCCTGTATGATTTTTGGACACAGCTGGTGGTGCTCAGATTCATTCCTGGCTCTGTGCACAGGGATCACTCCTGGTGGGGGTGGATGCCGGGATGGGACCAGGTCCACTACATACAGGGCCAGCTGGACAAACAGCTTTCTTAGGGAAAGCCCCGAGTGCTGTTTAGGACCACTGAGGGATTTGGGGCGGGGGCTCCCAAGTGTGGCCCAGGAAGTGCAGAGCTCAGGGTGATAACCAACCAGGAGATAACCAACCAGGTGATAACCTGGTGACCCGGTGATAACCAACCAGGCAGGGGGTCAGTTGTTCTGCTCAGAGCTGGTGCTGTGCGGGGCTCGAACCCAGATTGGTGCAGTAAGCATGCGTCTGACCCGCTGTGCTGTCTCTGCACCTCCGTAAACACCGAGAACAATGTCAGTCACTTCAGGGCCAAAGTTTGGAGTCAATGATTGGGTCAGGCTGGTGTGCTGGACCTGGGAAAGCTGCTGGAGGCTGGGGGTATGGGGCTGAGAGTCCCCCAACACGAGGCCAAAAGAAGGGGACCCGCTGTCCCAGGGTGGAGGTTGAGATGTGTTCCCTGTGCACAGGAAAGTTGGGCAGCACCTCCTGGATGCCCTGGCCTTTGCAGGGAACCCCTTGGGGTCTGTAGTAGGGCCAGAAATGACCACCAGGTCCCTTAAGCCTTGGAGGGTTCCATGGAACCCCAGAGCAGCTGCAGACATGAGGGACCCACTGCTGGAGTGCCCAGCCAGGGGGACGATGTGGGGACACTATAGCCAGGGCTCCAGATGATGCCTCTGCTCAAGGGGGAAAGGCAGGGAAGCAGCAGCTTGGAGCCAGGACTCGTGGGGCCAACAGGAAAAAGCAGAGGGGACAGACTGTGGCCATGTCATGTGTCCAGGGTGGGAGCAGCAACAGAGGGAGAAACGGGAGCAGATGGAGACACAGGAAATGAAGCAAGAGTACAGGGAGATCTTGTGTGAGGGGAACACGGGGTCTGGAGGCGGGAAGGCGCGTGGGCCTCTGCTGGGAGCTGAAAGACCTACTTCCCACTCCTGGCCAGACCCAAGAGCAGGGGGAGGGTGGCCGTGTTCTGGGGGGCAGCTGCTGACCCTGGCTGGAGCTGAGAGCAGGCAGAGGGTGCTGTGTCCTGGGGCAGCTGCTGTCACTATGACACCCAAGAGGCTACTCTGGGGCGGGTCACAGAGGGCGGTGGGAAGGAAGCTGGCTGTGACGTGCCACACCCTGGCCTCGAGCACACATTGGGGTCTTCCTGACCTTCACTGTGGGGGTGCAGCACCCTCGGATAGCCCGGGGGCTGAGCTGGGGCAGCGGCCTGGTGAAGAGGAGCCCCAGCACCTGCCTGGTCTCCTCCAAAATCCAGGGGCCAGGCAGAGCTTCTCAGAGCCAAGCGTGGGGATCCCAACAGATTCATCCAGGGGGCCAGAGGGATAGCACAATGGGGAGGGCACTTGCCTTGCAGGCGCTGATCCTGGTTGCATCCCCATATAACTCCTGAATCCTAGCAGGAGGAATTCCTGAGTGCAGAGCCAGGAGTAATGCCTGAGCACTGCCGGGTATGGCACCCAAACAAAACAGAACAAAACAATTCACAAGTCTGTCCAGCAGAGCAGAGAGTGGGTCTCTGAGCTCGCCCTCCTGGGGGCCAGGACTTCCCTCACAGGACGGAGAAGGTCTTTGAGGGCTGCAGAGGACCACGTGGGGACACTGCATCCTGGAGCGAGTGGCAGAGGCTGGGGAATCTAGAAAGTTCCATGCGCTCTCTGCAGCAGCAGGCTGGCCAGGGTCCCTCAGGACTGCTGAGAGCAGAGAGGTCAGCGGTGCTGAGTCTGGTGCTGCAGTCCCCAGTCTCTGGGGGTGTGGAGACTCAGGCAGAGCGTGGGGGTGTCTGTCCCACCGCTGAACCCCCTGAGCCGGAGAATCCGCCCCCAGCCATGGATGTGTCATTCCCTGAGGCCGAGAGATCCCTGTCAAGTGCGGGGTCTCCTGAGCGTGACCAAGGAGCCGGTGTACTGGTGCTCTGTGAGACAGATGGGGCCAGCTCTGCGATGCTGAGTGCAGGGACAACCAGTCCTCGAGTCCCCACCTCCTCTGCACCACAGCAGGGGAGGGTGGCCAGCCCTTCCCAAGCTTGCAGGCTCTGCCTGTTGGCAGCTGTGCAGTGGCCACGGAAAGGGCTGTGGTCACTCAGCTGGGCAGTGCCTGCACCCGTGTGAGGCTGAGGTGGCTTCTGGGCGGATACAACTGTTGTGGTGAATTGCTGGGACTGTGGGCCTATCTGCGGCAGACCCCATGTTCCCCTCACACAAGATCTCCCTGTGCTCTTGCTTCATTTCCTGTGTCTCCATCTGCTCCTGTTTCTCTGTCGGGCGCTGCCCGCACCCTGGACATATGATATGGACACAGTCTGTCCATCTGGAAACAGGAGACAAGGGGTGCATAGAGCAACTCAGGCAAGAGGATCCCCTACAGACCTCCTGGGATGGGAGGCTCTTACACACTTGTGTGGCATCTGGACGGTGGCAGGGGGCAGACCAGACCCTGGGAGGGGCTAGTCCTGGCAGGGCTCCACAGGGCACATTGGCAAGCCCAGAACTTTCCTTTGCAGAGCCCAGGGTTTTTATAAAGTTCTGCTATGCTAGAATGTGTGTCTCTGTGTGTGTCTGTGTGTGTCTTTGAGTCTTTCTGGGTCTCTGTGTGACTCAGATCCCCTCAGAACTACACAGGGTATTTCTGACGGACAGGGGCCCTGTGGCCTGTGGCACTTGCTGTCCAGGCACATGGTTCAGGTGTGCCCTCAGCTGCTCATAGCATCTCAAAACACGGCCCCTGCTGGATGCCATGGAAGGACAGGACCTCCCTGCCTTGTGGACAGGAGACCCTGCGTGCATGGACGGGACGTCCCTGCTGTTTGGACAGGAGACCCCGCGTGCATGGATGAGACATCCCTGCTGTGTGGACAGGAGATCCCGCGTGCATGGACGGGACGCGCCTCCTGTGTATACAGGAGATTGGACTCCTTGTTCCCAGCTCCACGCAGCTGTTTATTTGTTGTTCTCATGTTTTCCTCTGCTGTGATGAGGTTTGCTTCCTTCTCCTTTAACTGAATTACGTGGCATTTAGCTCTGCACGAGCTGCCTAGCGAGGCTGTGCTGCCTTCTGCTGAGCTCGTGTTCATTCTGTCCTCGTCGGCTGGATGCGGGGCCCGGCCCCCTCAGCAGCCGGGCATGCTGGGGCGGTGTCTGTCCCTCCAGCCTGGGGGGGCTCTGCTCTGACCTGGGGCTGCCTGGGAAGGGGGGTGCTGAGAGGTGAATTCCCTCTCCCGGGCTCGTCCCCCCACCTCCCTGTGCCACTGAGTCCATCTGGCCCTTGGGAGTGGAGTTGTGGTCATGAAGTACTGAGAATGGACAGAGGTTTCCACACAGAGCAGGCTGGAGGCAGCAATGTGGCAGGCAGTTTCCAGAACCTTCCTTTCATCTCTTGGTTTTGTTTTGTTTTGTTCTCTTTTTTTGCTTTTTGGGTCACACCCAGGGATGCACAGGGGTTACTCCTGGCTCATGCACTTAGGAATTATCTCTCGTAGTGCTTGGGGGACCGTATGGGATGCTGGGAATCGAACCCAGGTTGGCCTCGACCCAGGTTGGCCTCGTGCAAGGCAAACGCCCTACTCACTGTGCTATCACTTCAGCCCCCTCCTTTCATCTCTTGGGACCCACATTTCATCCACACTGAGTTGGTTGATGCCAGAATGCTCCCCTCAGCCCCGAGCCCCTTCCACTTCCCTGGGTCAGGCCCTGAGGATATGCTCAGAAGCTGTAGCCACCGGGTCAGGGCCACCACCCCTCCAAGCTGGACTGTTGGAGCCCCGAGGTGTGCCTGGATGAGCTGGGGTGAGTCTCTGGCCAGTCCTGAGCTATCTGTATGTGCGGCTTGCTCTGAGGGCTGGCTCGGCCCCTGCACTTCGCTGCTGTGATGATGGACGATGGACTGCTGCACCACAGTCCTGTCCACTCTCACGAGGGTTGTTCCCAGCAGGCACGCTGCTCTGAGATGGCATCCTCTGTCTTGGAACCCAGGTCCAGCATGGTGCACGTGGGCAGTAGCCGGGTTCCAACGCTCGGCCCTCTGCATGCAGAGTGGAGCCATCTCTCAGGCCCCTACACCAAGTGTGACACTGCATGCCAGGTGCAGCATCACACCTTAGCTGGCAGGTGACCTCCCGGGCACTGGACAGTGGGAAGTGAGGTCTGTTGGCCCCGAGCTTGCTTGGTGTGGCCGCCACAGCCCCATCACAGCTGCAGAGGAGCAGCGAGAGCCGAGGCAGACCCAAGGGAGGGAGGGAGGCTCTGGGCTGGCTGCTGCCAAGCCTGGGATTGCAGAATTCGGAGGTGGTGGGCGCAGAGGCTGTATCAAAAGCTGGTGGCTCCTGAAGGCACTGGCCAGGGAGCGGGCACTGGCCGTACAGAGCTGCCTGTGGTGCCAGGCTCCCCATTGCTCTATCCTACAGCTGTCCAGGGGCGGGGGGACATGAGACCTGGGGCTCAGCTCTTGCCATGACACAGGGCCCTGGTGAGCTACCACTGCACAGTGCCCTGTGAGGGTGGGGTCCCTGTGAGGGTGGGGTGCCTGTGAGGGTGGGGTGCCTGTGAGGGTGGGTGTCTATGAGGGGGGGTGTCTGTGAGGGTAGAGTCCCTGTGAGGGTGGGTGTCTTGAGGGTGGGGGTGCCTGTGAGGGTGGGTGTCTGCGAGGGTGGGTGTCTGTGAGGGTGGGGACCCTGTGAGGGTGGGGTCCCTGTGAGGGTGGGTCCCTGTGAGGGTGGGGTGCCTGTGAGGGTGGGGTGCCTGTGAGGGTGGGTGCCTGTGAGGGTGGGTGTCTGTGAGGGCGGGGTCCCTGTGAGGGGGGTGCCTGTGATGGTAGGTGTCTGTGAGGGTGGGTGTCTGTGAGGGTGGGGGTGCCTGTGAGGGTGGGGATGCCTGTGAGGGTGGGGTCCCTGTGAGGGGGGGTGCCTGTGAGGGTGGGTGTCTGTGAGGGGGGTTGCCTGTGAGGGTAAGGTCCCTGTGAGGGTGGGGTCCCTGTGAGAGTGGGTTCCTGTGAGTGGGGTGCCTGTGAGGGTGGGTGTCTGTGAGGATTCGGTGCCTGTGAGGATGGGGTGCCTGTGAGAGTGGGGGTGCATGTGAAATTAGGGTGGCTGCACTGAGACTCTGCACGGCTAAACCCCTAAGGACTGAGACTGTGCCTTTAATAATAATAATGCAAGAAGATTATATATATTTTCTCCCCAATTAAGACGGGTTGAACACCACACCAGTACTGGGGACAGAGAAAGGCTCTTTCTTCCTTAGAAGAAGGGGGCAATGTTCTCTCCTGCCAGCAGGGAGGGGGCACCCTGGAGGCTCCGGGCACCCTTCCAGGAGTTTTTCTCCTCAGCTCTCAGAGAGGGGGCACTCAGATGGCCGTGTGGGGCTGGGAGCAGGGTCTTTACAGCGACAGCACCAGGAAAGCTTCCTCTGGTCCGGCCTCTCATGGCTGTGTGGGGTCCTCCTAGGCTTCTGGCCCTCCTACCCCTTGGAGCCCAGCCCCAAAGCCAGAGGAGCAGGAGACCACCCAGCCCAGCGGGTCACGCATGTGTCTCCTTACAAAAGAGATTGTCTTGGGGGGCTACACGTGAGGGGAGGAAGGATCCTCTCAAGAAGTGCTCAGGTGGCCTCTGGCCACTCCCATGAGTCCCCTGCCCACTTGGCCACGGGACTCAGCATGCGGGTCTGAGGATGCAGTGTGGACCAGGAGGTTCCCAGTGCACCCAGGGCCCCCCTCACCCCATCCCTGCAGTCTTCAGGGGCCGTGAGGGGCCTGGCACTGAGCTGGGCTGGGCCACTGTCTGTCCAGCCCTGCATGAGGTGTGGTGAGGTCCAGAGTCACAGAACCGTGTGGTGGGCTGCTAGGGCTGCGGAGGGTCCACATGGTCCAGGGCCCGGGGGCGGGCGGGCTCCAGGGCTCCATGAAACAGGCTGAAGCTCCCATTGCAGGGTGGCGGGACCCAGCGTAGTTTGTCCCACGTGGCCCCATAGCTGAGACCCGCCCCCACCCCCAGGCCACTCTGTCCTTTCTGGAGTCCTGGCTCATGACTGGCCACTGAGATGGGGTTTGGGAGATGAGAGCAGATGTGCCCCGTGTGCAGAGCCTGGCAGGGAGTGGGGTGCCTGTGGGCCTGGGCTGCAGGGGGGGATCCTGACCCGCATACCTGAGCCAGTGTATGTTCTGGATGGTCCACACAGCTCGAGCCCAGCCCGGGAGCCGCTGTGCACAGCCACACACCTCCCACCCCCCACCTCTCCGCGTCTCATCCTTGGTTTCTGGGGCCCAATTAGAAGATGCAGGTGCTGTCAGCAGAACTAAAAATTTGGGGACCTTTAGGCCAGGGGACAGGCCCTGTCTGCATTCTCTGGGGCTTTCGGACAGAACACCCAGATTTCCAACAATTTCTTTCCCTCCTGGAGTCACCAGCTCCACCCTCACCCTCCTCACCCCTGACCTTAGCCCCAAGGGAACTGCAGGTGTCCTGGGACCCTGGGGGCAACCCTGGACTGTAGCCTGTATTCTCAGCGGTGGAGGGGGTAGAAACTTTGGCGCCTATTTCTGGAAAGGGGCAGGAGAAAGTCCCCAGGGACCCTGCCAGAATGGCCATCCGGTGGATGGCATAGTCAGGTAGGAAGGAACTGGTGCACTAGAAGTTTCCAGAACCTCCTTGGCTCCAGCAGACTGAGGGCTCCTGTGAGGTGGGTGGCTCTGATGGGGGACCTGGGTGTTGATCCCCAGAAAGGGCCCCAGGGTGGGCCCCAGGGGCTACTCCTTGTTCTGTGTGTCTGGAAATCAAACCCGGACACTCAGTGCAGACTCCCCTGGGCCGGTCGCCCTCTCCCCAGAAGGCTGCCTGGCTCTTTTGCAGGCGTTGTTTTCCACAGGTGTTCAGGCGCCCTGTACTGCCTGAGCTACCCCCTCGCTGGGCAGAGGCCTAATGTTGTGATGAGCTCCTTCCCTGGGTGCTGCTCCCCCGCTCCGTGGTGCACAAGCTGCGCAGCACCGAGTCCTGTGCTCCTGACCCTGTGGAGGTGAGCGATGAGACTCACAGTGTCCAGCCAGCTCTGACCTGGGCAGATCTGCCAAGCTGTGTCTGCTAGGGTTGAGGGGTCTCAGCACGGCCTCCCTTCTACAGCACTGAGCACTGGGGGTCCACCCCCGGCAGCCCACACCTGCCTGCCCAGCTCTGACTGTCCCAGGCTCAAGCTGGAGGCAAGGGGGCTTGACTTGGCACGGCTGGGCCCGGCCAGTGGCCGAGCCCACGTCATGCCCAGGTGAGCATGTGTGGATGGATTTTTTGCACTGGCTGCTGGGAGCTCTGAGAGCAAAAGGAATTTCAGGATCAATTAACCCCAAACACTCAGCCCCCAGATGCCTGTGAGGACAGCTGGCAAAACCACAGGGCAGGCTTCCGGGTGGCTTTTTTATTTTCTAAAAATAAGCCTTGATGTCACTTTTTGAATCTCATTTTTCATCTGCCTTTTGACCCAGTTTGTCAAAAGTGTTTCAGATCCCGACATTCATTGGGGCTGTGAAGGAGCTGAAGATGAGTTTCTCCTACCGGTAGCTCCAGCCCATGTGGGAATACACACTCCAGGGAGAGCTGCCAGGACGTTTCCCACGTTGCACGGAGAGCCATTGCCTGCAGGAAGAGCCCAAATATGAAAGGGAGGGAGGGAGGGAGGGAGAGAGAGAAGATAGAGGGGAGAGAGAGGGGGAGGGGGAGTAGAGGGGAGAGAGAGAGAGGAGAGAGAGAGAGAGAAGAGAGAGAGAGCAGTGTTGGGAAGATGCCAGCTCTTTCCCAGGTTCATGCCTATCTTTTCTGGGTGTGGGCAAGTCCCATGTGGTACTCAGGGGGCGTGGGACTCACTCCCTGCAGTTCTTGGTAACGTGATAGCCAATTCCATTCCAGGCCCTGCAGTTATGCAGCCACACCAAGGTGCTCAGGGGCCTCCAGGGCTGCATCTGGCCATGCTTGGGGTGCATGTAGCACTGGGATTTGATCTGGGGTTAGCTGCATGCAAGGTCCGCTCCTTAATTGCTGGACTGTCTCTCGGCCCCATCTTCATTCCTAGGATGAATGTCATTTCAGATGTTGTTCAGAAGCAGCAGGTGAGTACATATTAAGTTTTTTTTAAAAAAAAATAGGTGAAAATAGCTGAGAATTGCGACAGAGAAGAATGAAGTGTTTACCATCTATTCAAATGTGCCATAGACACCACAGCCAAAATAGTTCCACGGTGAGGAAGGGGAGAGAGTGCTGCAGCCTGCATAGCTGGAGGACCTTTAGGAATGGAAGAGGCAAGTCTGAGTGTGGGAAAGAAAGGCGATGGAACAACACTGCTGGGTCAAGGGCACCTTCTTTGGGAAAAAGAAACAGCTCAGAACATCTAAAACCATATCAAAGCAGATCTGTATTAACAGGGAAAACTAAGACCATATTTAAATAAAAAAAATAATTCCTCACTTACCTTTAAATAAAAATGGATATTCTAGGCATAAAAGTGATGGGATAAGCAACGATGGACTTGGCAATATTAAAAAACTGTACATTGAAAGGAAAGTAATAAAAATGTAATAGAAAGAGTTACAGTAATCAAAGATAAATGATCTGAAGAGCTCATGCCTATATTGGTAAGAAAAATATTAAGATCCTAATAGGAAAATTGACAAAGACAGAACATAAATGGGCACTTTGAAATACCAATGACCAAGCTATATTAAAATGTTAATTCTTCCAAGAAATCAAATAAATTCATACGAGCAAAAAATGAGACAATTTCACCATCCAATTAGTGATGATATAAAAGACTTGCTTTGGTATGGTTTCCTGTTTTTTGATTACTGCTTGTAGGATAAGGCAATGTCTCTACATTCAACTTGGGAGCTTGGGCACTGGAAGCCTGAATAGAAATTCAGATAATTTTATTTCAGAATGCTCCTTTGTGGGCTGGAGCGATAGTACAGTGTGTAGGAATCTTGCCTTGCATGTGGTCAATCCGGATTCAACCCTGAAACCTAAGTCTGCCAGGAGTGATCCCTGAGCACAGCCAAATGTAGCTCCCAAATTGAAGACCAAAACCAAATAAAAGTTTTCTTTTGTTTGAGGTGAAAACCCAAGGATTTTCATTTTTGTTTTGTAGTAGAATCTCAGCCTGAATGTTAATCTTCTCTTCAAATAATTTATTCAGAAACATCAGTAATCACTATGTGCCAAATATCGTAACAGTCACTGGTGACGAGGAAGTGCATTGTTTCTACTCATGGTGAAACCCGGTTTCGTGGAGCAGACGTGCAGCAGATGAGTCAACATGCAATTAAGAACTGTCAACAATCACGAGATATTTATGGGCTATCCTTGGAGCAAACATTATATCACTATTAAATGTGATGTCTGTAAAGAAAGATCTCCAACATTCATCCTTCTGTCCACGTCTTTATCCAAGTGATTATTTGTCTTCCATAGTTCATCCATCTACCCAACTACCCACTGTTATTCAGTTAGTGATTCATTTGTTCACCCAACAAATACTTATTGAAAACCCCATCTGCATCTGGAGAGAGTCTGGGCAAGGGGGTCCAGCAGTCACAGTGGACTCCACAGCTGCCCTCAGGGCCCTCAGGTAACCAAGAAGCCCTAGCGTGAGGCTGGAGGGAAGAGCCCTCTCTGCAGCAGCCCAGAGCACGGCCATCCCCATGCTGCCAGTGTTCATGGGATGCTTCCTAGAGGAAGCAGTCCGGCACTGCAGGAAGGACGAAGATGCGCCCAGGGACCGAGAGTCTCACCTACAAACAAGAGGGAGCACTCTGAGGCACAGCAGGATGAACCTGCAACCAGAGACCAGTGCTGTCAAAGTGGCTGGAACATTCTCCATCCTTCCAAAGGGGCTCTGCTTCCCAGGTCCCCTACAGGCCTGGCCAGGGGCCACCAAGCACGAGCTGTGATTGGTCATGAAGAGCTACATTCTCCCAGCTTCTCACACCTGTGTGCAGACTCCGCGGTAGTGCCCACAGATGACGAGATGTAACAAGGCGCTAGACCAGTGGTTTCTGCGAGTCTACATCAGGTCTGCTGGTGTGTAGATACCACTGCTCTGAGGGTGTTACAGGACCTGTGGGGGAAGCATGATGGGAAGAGCCAGAGCAACACGGGGAGAATCCCTTTCCCTGGAAGTGAAGCTCACCAGCGCGGTGCTCACTCAGGTGCTGTCTGCATCCAGATGACTCGAGTTCTGAACCTCCTTGTTGTCCCGCCGTGCCACCTCTGCTCCATGATGCTCTTCCCTCCTGGCCCCCTGGCTTCCCCCTTCTGGCACAGCTCCTCTGTGGGCTCAGGCCCACCTCTATAGGGGTGAGGCCTGGATCCCGGGTGGGCTGTGCACCCAACAGGCTCACCTGGGTGGGTGTGTTGCTCATCATCATTCAGGCAGCACAGCCAGTGTTCAGAGCAGAGATGCCATTGGCTATACAAAATATTCTAGGGGTGCTGAGCCATTTTCATTTCAGCAGTAATCAGGGCTTACTCATGGCGGGGCTCAGGGGGCTAAACCTGAGCTAGCTGTGTGCAAGGCCAGTAACCGCCCCCCCCCCCGCAACTGTCTCTCCGTTTGGTCTCGAATTCCTTCCTTTCTTTCTTTCTTTGGTCTCGCTCGATTTCCTTTCTTTCTTTCTTTGGTCTCGATTTCCTTTCTTTCTTTCTTTCTTTGGTCTCGATTTCCTTTCTTTCTTTCTTTCTTTCTTTGGTCTCGATTTCCTTCCTTCCTTTCTTTGGCCTCGATCCTTCCTTCCTTCCTTCCTTCCTTCCTTCCTTCCTTCCTTCCTTCCTTCCTTCCTTCCTTCCTTCCTTCCTTCCTTCCTTCCTTCCTTCCTTCCTTCCTTCCTTCCTTCCTTCCTTCCTGCTTTTAGGTTCACACCTGGCAATGCACAGGGATTACTCTTGGCTCTGCACTCAGGAATTACTCCTGGCAGTGCTGGGGACCATGGCATGCTGGGAATTGAACCCAGGTCGGCCACGTGCAAGGCAAATGCCCTACCTGCTGTGCTATTGCTTCACCCACATCGGTCTTGATTTCTTGCTCTGACTTGTCTGTACCAACAGGGCCTGGGCAGGAGCCTGTGTGCCCACCCCACCCTTCCTCTCACGAGCATGCTGTCTGGGCTACGGCTGCCTCTGCTGGCAGCAGAGAACAAAAGGCGGGAGCCAAGGGTCGTTCCGAGGGTCCAGTCTCCAGCCGATCTGGGTGACATCTGTGTCACCCATGCCCCGCCGAGAAAGCTGTTCACAGACAGGGAGGGATGCTGAGGTGTTAGACGAGGGTCGCCCACGTTCTGCCATCCTTGGTGCCCAGTTGTGCAGTGCCCCTAGGACACCTGTTCGGCCTTGGCACAGACCCCAGCAGGCCTGGTTGGGAAGGGCAGCCGGGCCTCTTGCTCCCAGCCTGAGCTGGGCTGTCTCCTGTCTGGAATTTGAATCTTGACTGGAAGCCAGCCCTCTGGGTCCGCGAGTTTCTCAAATCAGCCCGAGATCAGCAAGCCTGACCCTAGTTTCTCGGTTCCCCCAGGCTTTCCTGCTCTTTACAGTGCCTGAGGAGGCCACGTGCCTGCTCCAGGTCTGCTGCAGTGACGGGCACGGAGGCCAAGGGCTGGTGCCAGCCAGTGTGGCCGTCTTGGTCTCTCTCCTGGCCCTAAACAGAGACCGAGACAGCTGCTCCCCTCTGTTGTACTAATGTTCGGTTAGGCGGTCTCAGGCGCTGAGACAAGGAATGCGAGAGGAATTGTTTTTCACTAAGGATCACAAGATTCGCTCAGGTCTTGTGGCCAAGAGCAGCCTTCTCAGCCTCCTTTTATTTGCTGTCTTAATGTAAACACTATCACTGTCATCCCATTTGCTCTAGCGGGCACCAGTAACGTCTCCCTTGTGAGACTTATTACTGTTTTTGGAATATCGAATATGCCATGGGTAGCTTGCCAGGCTCTGCCATGCGGGCGGGACACTCAGTGGCTTGCTGGGCTCTCCCGGAGGGACCTGGAGCCATCCCAATGTAAATTTGTCCAATGAAATTCAACAGAGTGGGAAGAATCAAAGTGAAGAAAAGGAGGTACAAGATGAGCTTGTATCAAAGTATACACTATTTTGCCCTGCTTAGAAGGCAAACAGTTACAATATCCATGAAAGAAAACATGATTAGTTACAGGAAGAAAAACATGGTCAGTTACAATTTCCGAGGAAGAAAACATGGTCTAGCACTAGGCTCCATAATTCCCGACTTCTGGGGCCTGAGCCATAGCACAGCCGGTAGGGCGTTTGCCTTGCACTCGCCGACCCGGGTTCAATTCCCAGCATCCCATATGGTCAGTAATTCTTGAGTGAAAAGCCAGGATAACTCCTGTGCATCGCCAGGTGTGACCCAAAAACAAAAACAAGAAAAAAATAAAAACATAATTCCCGACTTCCTTACAACTGGAGTCTGTGATAAAACAGAGAAGAGGATGTTTACATTTAAGGATTAGCTAAGTCTGAGATATGTGGAAAGGGGAACTTGCTTGCCACAGAGGGTCAGTTTGGCCTTTCCCAGATCAATCGAACTCACAAACTTGGGCTCACCCACTTAGTGCAATGTGAGGTCCTGGTTCTGCTTCCTGCTTGCAGGGCAGTATCCAAGGACTCATCTTCATGATCTGGTTGGGCACCAACATCTCCCCCTTTTTTGTTTAAACTGAAAGATCAGACACAGAATGGCCAGTAACAATAGCATAACACCCATTCTGACAAATCTTCCCAGCAATACCTTAATGCTGTTTTGAGAAAACTCAAACCATCAGAAATAATCCTTGGCCAAATTTCTGGAGACCCCAGAGTAGGAAGGTGAGCCTTCAGTGTACTCTAGAGTTCTATTCTTCTTGATGTAATATTTTATGAATTTACAAGTCATTTCTTTCTTTTTTAAATTTAAATTTATTTATTTTTAAATTAGTGAGTCACAATGAGGGTACAGTTACAGATTCACACATTTTCGTGCTTGTTTTTCTCTCATGCAATGTTTGAGAGCCCATCCCTCCACCAGTGTCCATTCTCCACCACCAATGAACCCAGTATCCCTCCCACCCACCCCCAATCCCGTCCCCCCCACCCAACCCCAACTCTGGGGCGGGGCATTCCAATTTTATATCTTTCTTTCCTTTTGGGTGTTGTGGTTTGCAATAGGGGTACTGAGTGGTCATCCTGTTCAGTCTCTAGTCTACTCTCAGCATGCATCTCCCTCCCCGCGCAGGATCTCCAATCACATATTACTTGGTCTTCCCTTCTATATCTGGGATGACTTTCCTTCAGTGTGTGAGGCCAGCTTCCAAGCTATGGAGCCAACCTCCTGGCATTATATACTACTATTCTTGGGTATTAGTCTCCTATTCTGTTGTTTTATATTCCGCAGATGAGTGCAATCTTTCTATGTCTGTCCCTCTCTTTCTGGATCATTTCACTTAGCATGATACTTTCCATGTTGATCCACTTATATGCAAAGTTCATGACTTCATCCTTTCTAACAGCTGCATAGTATTCCATTGTATAGATGTACCAAAGTTTCTTTAACCAATCATCTGTTCTCAGGCACTTGGGTTTTTTCCAGATTCTGGCTATTGTAAACAGTGCTGCAATGAACATATAAGTGCAGATGTCATTTCAACTATACTTTTTGGTTAACAAGTCATTCCTAACCTTTTCCCCACAGAAATTCTTTTTTTTTTAATTTAAATTTTATTGAATCACCAATTGGAGGGTTACATAGTTCTCAGAATTATGTCAGTTATACAGTACTCAAACACCCTTCCCTTCACCCGTGCCCACATTCCATCACCAACCACCCCATTATACCTCCTGCCCCCTCCCGCCCCCCCAGTCCCCGCCCTTGTAAGTGATAAGTTTCACTTTGTTTACGCTTTATCTTGGTTACAGTCCATGTTTCAACACATAACTCACTATTGTTGCTAGGGTTTCCCCCCAAAAAAGAAAAGACAGTCCCACTGTCAAGGAAGCATTTGATGGCTCTCCATTGCTGAGAATGTAGAGATATTAAGTCCCGCTGTTTGTTACATAACTTTTCTATTTTTTTCCCCCTCTCGTCCCCCATGCCACCGAGATCACGCCTGTTTAGTAATCACCACGCTGCCTGACAAAGGGAAAACAAACCAAAAAAGATGGTTATTTCTCGTCATCAGCCGGCGTGGGGCTCTGGCTTAGTTGATAGTCTGGTAGAATGTCTGCAAGCAGTTTCTGGAACCAAAAGTAATACTCTGGTATCAGCCCCGGCTCGAGATTCCACCAGCGTCCCGCTGTTCCAAGTACATAATAATTTATTCCCTTGTATCCCATTCCCACGCCACCAGGTCCGTGTCAGCTTAATGGACATCATACTATGGTTAACGCCACGCCGCGTTTCTTCCCGAGAAAGAAGGATATTTCTTCTCAGCCGGCGTCCCCACAGAAATTCTGTATCTTTATACAGTACAGGGTTTATACAAAATAAAGTATTATTTCAGTCCCCGTTCAGAGACATTGGTCATCGGAGACTAACTAGTCTCCAAGCAAAATAACCCTTTAAGCAACAGCCAACTCAGTCTGCAGTTCAGCAGTTCATAATGTTTCAAAGTTCTCATACCATTTCTGGACGAATTCCACAGTCCAGGTTTTTCTTTTTTCAAAGCTACATTAGCAACGGCCTTTGTTGTCTTCACTGTGATGATTCTTTGTTGCGATGAGCAAACTCAGGAATCACTTGGTCTGTAGAGGTAGATGAGTAGCTGATGAAGAGGTCCCATTATTAGACTCTCCTCCCATGGTCGAGGAAGAGTCACCAGTATCCAGACACCTACTCAGGCCCTGTGAAAATAGAAGCTTCCTCCTTCTAAGACTTCATAGATGAGTTAATGCAAATATGCTGGAATACTACTCAACATTACATAAGGAAGAGGCACCCAAGCTAAGAAAGGGCAGGTTAAATTTCTGTTGAAATAGATCACATCAATAATGCTAGTGCCATTCTTACTTTGGCCACCCTGCCAAGATCGTCCTTTAGTAAAAAAGCCCAATAAGTCAGGTTTTTGACGAGAGGCACTTACCTGTAATGTCAGGAGAGAACACGGATAATGTCCGTGTTCTATACAATGGAATACTATGGCAAACAAACAAACAAAAAAGGAGCTTCAGGAGTTTTCTCCGTGTTGTATTATGGAACACCTCTTCAGCACGGCTGGTCAGGGCTTTTATGTTCCTCCATGTCGGGATACTGCTTGCTGTGTTGCTGGAAGGTGTCTGCATCGAGGAGGTCTGTTCTGGTCCAGAGCCTGATGACTGAGCCAGAGCCTCCTTGTACCATCCTGCAGTCTTTTCATTTGCCGTCTTTTGTGATTCATGGAAAAGCTTGAGTCTTTTGGTCAGACACCAAAACTGGTCCTTATCTGTTGAAATAAAAGCATAACCTCGCCCCCACCTTTCTGCCTGAACTGGTATTTAATTCCCAGAGACTGGGTCCCTATAAAGAACTTTATGTCTCTGAGTAGTTTTATCTGAATTATTTCCGATTATATTAGAACTTGTTTCTTTCAAGCTATTTTGAACTTCCCAATGTTTTTCTGCAGTTATCATCAGTGCGATTCAAAAAAAATTAAATTAAACAGTGCTCTGCATAACTGCTATCTGGGAGAATCCATATATTCCCCCTTTTTGTTTAAGTAACATGTCTTTAAGTGAACAATTTGCCCGTTCAATAATGGCTTGTCCTGTACTATTACAAGGAATTCCTATGGTATGACTGATACCATAAGCAGAGAAAAAACACACATTTTTGGGGTTTATAAGCAAGCGCATTATCAGTTTTCATGGTTTTAGGCACGCCCATAACAACAAATGCTTCTAACAAATGAGTAATCTATTGTTTAGTTCTTTTTCTTCTCTGAGAATTATTCGAGATATTTTATACACGTAAGTAACCAATGTTTTAGTAAGCTTGTTACGTAAAAAACTCTATTCTGCAATATTAGTTTCTTGTACCATAATTCCAGTAGGAGAATGTGAAGTATGCAACACTATCAGATTTAAATTTTCTAAAGAATTAATTCTGTCTAACTGAGCCTTATTAACAATTTCCTCAATTAGTTTTAATTCTCAGTCAGCTGCCGGGCTGAGTTGTCTTGGGCTATTTAAAGAGGAATATCCAATGTATGAAACAAATTTTGTATGGCATAAGTTGAAATGCCCAGAAAAGGCCATTATCCAATTTATATTTCAAAATAGTTTTTGAAAATCATTTGAAGTTTTTAACCCCTATGACTCTAATTCATAAGTTACAGCTTCACAAACTTTCTGCAAACTTGTCTGAGATGTAGCAGTGATTAGAATATCATCCATTTGGTGAATAATTTTGACTTTAGGGTACTGTGCCCTTATTACATCCAATGGTTGATTAACAAAATATTGACACATCGTGGGACTGTTCATCATCCCTTGGGGCAAAACAGTCCACTAATATTCTTTTAGCAGGAATTTCATTATTTAATGAAGGCACAGTAAAAGCAAATTTTTCTCTATCCTCTTCCCATAAAAGGATGGTATAGAAACAATCTTTTGAGTCAATTATAATAATATTCCACTGTTTTGGAATAATGGCCAAATTAGGCAGGCCCCATTGTAAAGGGTCCATTGGTTCCATCAGTCATTAGCTTTCTTAAGCATTCTCCATTTACCAATCTTTTCTTAACAACAAATACAGGTGAATTCCAAGGACTAGAGCCAGGAACGGTATGTCCCAAGTCTCAACTTTTTCTTTTGTCAAGGGCCACTGCTCAACCCGAACAGGCTGAACCTGTCTCCAAACTGTTTTTCAAGCATCAGAATTTTTGGGAAATTTGACCAATACCCGCTTGCTATGGGTCTTAGTCAAATCAACAGAAGCATTTAAGATTCTGTAGAGATATAATATACCGTTTAGCAACATCTTGTTTAACTCATTTTATTCCATGTTGAAAACCTTGATTTCCAATTATCTAGGATCACTGTAATGGGAGTCCAAATGTTAGATCAATTCTGAAATTATAATTTTAAAAGTTCTTAAGAAGTTTGCTAATCATTGTCTCATTTACCATGACTAAGTTACTCTGAAGTACTCTTTCAAAAGCACTACATTAGTCCTATATATTTTTAAAAATTTTACAATTCTCATAATTAAAGATCTTATGATATAGAATTCTAACTGTAGGAAATGACAGATAAAAGAGGGTTAAATTGCTCACAAGATTCATATATTTCATTTGCCTACATATTACTTTAATCTTTGCCCACTTCATCACTTCCAGTGGACTGCATTTTGTGTTTTATTCTATGATGTCTTTAACCTCAATTTTTAATTTTCTCTCCAATATACAGATCAAATGGTCATATATTCAGTTCAAGCTTGTATTTTAAACAATCCTTGAAAATCACAATATAGAGAAAGGGAGCAAATTTTTAGATTGTCTATATCTTAGTATGAAAGTCAAATATTCCTTCAAATTTTCTGTTTTATCTATTTCTTTACATAATTCTTTTTTTTTATTTTTGCTTTTTGGGTCACACCCGGGGATACACAGGGGTTACTTCTGACTCTGAAGTCAGAAATTACCCTTGGTGGTGCTCAGGGGACCATATGGGATGCTGGGAATCGAACCCAGGTCGACCGAGTGCAAGGCAAATGCCCTTCCCGCTGTGTTATTGCTCTAGTCCCACTTTACATAATTCTTTTTTTTGTTGTTGTTTTTTGCTTTTTTGGGTCACACCTGGCGATGCACAGGAGTTACTCCTGGCTCTACACTCAGGAATTACTCCTGGCGGTGCTCAGGGGACCATATGGGATGCTGGGGATCGAACCTGGGTCGGCCGCGTGCAAGGCAAACGCCCTACCCGCTGTGCTATCACTCCAGCCCCAATTCTTGAGATAAAAACTCTTCTTGCCATAATACTTTAAACTTTAAATTCCTTTTTACTACAAATACACATATTATTTTCTAGATAATCAATAGGCTTCAAGATTTGTAACACTTTAGATATTAACTTCCTAACTTCAAAACTGAAATCAGAAGGCTCACAAAGAGCAGAAGGAGAAGAAAATTCTGAATCTGGTTTGGCATTTCAGCAGGAAAACCTGTTATCTCTTAAAACTTTTACAAAGACACAATGCGGTGACTTCAGGCTATTAGACTGATATCTGACATTAACCAATTATAACTCTTTGCCAATTAGCTCTAGAAATTTTAGCTACCGAGAGTCTCAGAGATCAAATAAAACACTGATGCGATAAGGGTTTTTTTTTCCTTTTTGGGTCGCACCCGGCAATGCATAGGGGTTACTCCTGGCTCTGCACTCAGGAACTGCCCCTGGCGGTGCTCAGGGGATCATATGGGTTGCTGAGAATCAAACCCGGGCTGGCTGCATGCAAGGCAAATGCCCTACCCGCTGTGCTATCACTCCAGCCCCACGGTATGATAAGTCTTGTAACCAATTTTATAATTCTAGAAACTTACGTTTTGAACTGAACCAGCACCTTTTGAACCTGTTTTTAGATACCACGATTATTTCAACACTCATTTTAATAACCCAATGCAATGCAGATGCAAACAAACAAAAATATAATATATATGTTGACGTAGTAGAATAAGAAAAACTTGGACCAATTGTTACAAAGTATGAGGAAAACATCTTTTGGCTTAATTTCAATAGTTCTTCTACCTTAGTTATTTAATACCATGAGCTTTCTATGCCAGATACTCTAACAATTTTCACTTTAGTTTCAGGCTCTAATTTTGCAGTTTCTCCTTCATAGCAGCATATTCTTAAGTTCAAAATAATTTCAACTGTTAATAACCATTAATGTTTTTCCGATAAAAGATTTTAGATTGAGAATATCAATTTTTCTGTAGGTGCCACATTCTGATTAGTAATCTTTGTTTAAATCTTTGTCTAACGAGTTCCAAAATCACCTAAACTTTTAAAATTTCTGGATTGCATATCACTGACCTCGGTGATGGGGCTACTTGCCCAGGTTTAAGCCTGATTTTAGCCCGACTCTAAAATTTGAGTCCTCAACACAGACAGAAAGACAACAGACATCACATGTACATGTGCAAACATATATACTTGATCAATCGATCTGACCCTTCAAGAACCAGGAAAAATCTGATGGACTGAGAAAGGAAGGGCAATCCCCAGGGTAAAAATTCCCTGTTGGCCAACTGGGATTATCCCCATTTCCCAGTCTATCTAGCCTATCTCCTGCTAGTTAAAATTGTGTCAATAAAGCACTTTTGTTACTATCAAGCCGGCAAAATAGATTCAGAGGGGCCCCTGGTGAGTTTTGGATTTCTTATAGTATTTTTTGGCTTAATTTTAAAAGTTCTTAATTACTTTAAGTCATAAAATCATCACACCAGACCCAGACACTTTAACAATTTCACACTACAAACACACTTTCAAACACACACACACACACACACACACACACACACACACGCCATTGGCGCTCACTAAACTTTTAAATAGCAGCATAAGCAAACACCTGACAGAAGTTTATCTCTGCACTGTTTCACAAAGCTCCTGTTCTTAACTTAAGCAGGTTAAAAACTAGGAGTTCAGCTAACTCCTGCCAGACCAGGATGTCTTACCAAACAGTGCCCTATTCTCAGGGTGTCCCCAGGGCAGTGTGGACGTCTCCCACACTCCCTGACCAGCAACCTGCATGCTGCACGCAGTGCATTTTGCAATTCATGTTCACCATCTTCTCTGGGAAGAAAGAGCCAGGCTCAGCCTCTTCTGACTCAAAGTTGGACTGGAAAGGAATCAGGGCGGTGGTAATTACATCGAACGCGCCCCATTCATCTGCAAGGATCAAGTCCCCTTTCTGATGCTCATGATGCAATTTTCCTATTCTTTCCCACAGTTTCAAATTGAACTGTTCTCTATTTCTGGGCTTAAACCAATAACAATACATGTGTACCCTCTCAAGGAGGTGTTGCATTAGTTTTTCCTTGAAAGGCAGACCTGCTGCTTTTGTTAGAGTTCAGGATGTCAAAATAGGCATTCTGCTGCGACGTTACAGACTTACCTATCACCCCCCCCTTTTTTTTTATCCGATCTGCTGAGAGGCTATGCAAGTTTGGTGCAATGTTTTCCCTCTCTGCTTCTCCCATACCGGTCCTGACATTTGGGCCCCACGTTGGGTACCAGATATTGTACCAATGTTCGGTTAGGCAGTCTGAGGTGCTGAGACAAGGAACGCGAGATAAATTATTTTTCACAGAGTATCACAAGACTCCCTCAGATCTTGTGACCAAGAGCAGCCTTCTCAGTCTCCTTTTATTTGATGGCTTATTATAATAACATCCAATGAAATTCAACAGAATAGGAAGATTCAAAACAAGGAAACAAAGATACAGAATGAGCATGTATCAAAGTATACATTGTTTTTCCCTGTTTACCAGGCAAACAGTTACAATGTCCGTGAAAGAAAACATGATCAGTTACAGGAAGGAAAACATGTTCAGTTACAATTTGTGAGGAAGAAAACATGGTCTAGCACTAGGCTCCATAGGTCACGACTTCCTCACACCTGTGTTCTGTGATAAACAGGAGAGTATGCTTACATCTAAAGATTAGCAAGTCTGAGATATGTGAGGAGAGCTTGCTGGCCACAGAGGGTCAGTTTGGCTTTTTCCAGATCAATCGAACTCACAAACTTAGGCTCACCCACTTAGTGCAATGTGGGGTCCTGGCTCTGCTTCCTGCTTGCAGGGCCAGTCCAAGGACTCATCTCCATGATCCAGAACACCCCTCTCTGAAGGGATCCCCCCAGTCCTTAGTCCTTACTGCCTGGCTGAGCCTCGAGTGCCAACTCAGGAGGCACCAGAGGAAACATCCAAGCCCTCGATGGCTCCAGAAACGAGGGCAGAGAGGCCCGTGCCCTCCAGCTCCGTACCAGCACTTGTGGGGCCGGGACCTTTGGCTCAAGGGCAGGAGTGGGTGGTGTTGACTGGGAGGGTGAATGTGCCATGTCTACCAGCCCTGCAGTGTGACAAGGGCCACCCACGGTGGAAGGACATTCATGGAATGTTTCTTCCTGGAACAAGACACGGCCTTCTGGGGCTGGAGCGATAGCACAGCAAGTAGGGCATTTGCCTTTCACGCAGCTGACCCGGGTTCGATTCCCAGCATCGCATATGGTCCCCTAAGCACCGCCAGGAGTAATTCCTGAGTACATGAGTCAAGAGCAACCCCTGTATATCACTGGTTGTGACCCAAAAATGAAAAAAAAAACCAAGACAACAGCCTCCTGTCCCCACCCAATTCTCAAAATCAGTATACTCATAATGTGTGCATTGTGGTTAGTCTGTATGTTTGGTTCCAGAAAAAATGATGATTGGAGACTCACCATTGCAAATTATGCAACAGGACATAAACTTGATGCCTCTGTGAGGAAATTTATGAATGGCTTACAGAAATGTGAACTAATAGATACGCAGTAACCTCCAAATATACTAAGCAATTTGAATACAAAAGATAAAATAGAAACAAAAAGCCCTCTACAGCCCGAATTAGGAAGAGTGGAGTGCCCACCATAATGACTAAACATATGACACATTGAACCTTTGGCAAAAAATAAGGCGCAGCAGGTTATTGTGGTGTTTTTAAATATAAAACAAAAGGTTGATTTCATAAGGTAAATTAGGACTTGGGATCATTGGTGGGGAAAGAGTTTGTTACAGTTTAACAAGAAAGAAGGTAGGGACTTATATCCTGAAAACCAGAAAAGCGTCCTGGGATATGGAATGAAAAATATTATTAAAAATATAGTTAGATATAAATCAATGTCTAGTGAACCCTTTGTGTTAAATTTGACCCAATTTATAAGTTGTATTTGTGAACTCTGCATGCTATGTTTGAGAAACTTATTTTTAATTCTGTGCAACCACAACAAGCGAGACAGAAAGCTTCTTGCCTCATCTCCTGCTGAGTGAAGTCGTTAGTTAGATGCATCTAAGAAATGAATATAAATATAGACACAAAATGGAATAAATCAGAGATCTCTTTCAACACCTCAAAAAGTTTGTTCGTGTTCTTTCGCCGACTGCACCAGCCCATCTTCAGGGGTCCTGAACCTTTGCTGCAGCCGAAGTGCAGCATGAATGGAAGGAAAGACGGTGGGAAACACAAATGTCCATGTGTCAATGGTGGAGACGTTCATTCTCTGCTGCACCCCTGGACCAGGCAGCTGCCTGGGAAACCCCAGATTTTGGCTTGAGGCAGGTAGGTGATGGTCTCAAACCTCTGCTTTGCAGAAAGCTTCTTTATTTTTAATTTATTTTTTAAATTTAACTCTTTTTCTTTCTTCCTTCCTTCCTTCCTTCCTTCCTTCCTTCCTTCCTTCCTTCCTTCCTTCCTTTCTTTCTTTCTTTCTTTCTTTCTTTCTTTCTTTCTTTCTTTCTTTCTTTCTTTCTTTCTTTCTTTCTTTCTTTCTTTCTTCTTTTTGGGTCACACCCGACGATGCACAGGGGTTACTCCTGGTTTTGAACTGAGGAGTTACTCCTGGCGGTGCTCAGGGGACCATATCGGATGCTGGGATTCGAACCTGGGTTGGCTGTGTGCAAGGCAAACGTCTACCCACTGTGCTATTGCTCCAGCCCCTCTTTATTTTTTATTTTATTTTTATTTTTATTTTTTTGCTTTTTGGGTCACACCCAGCGATACTCAGAGGTTACTCCTGGCTTTGCACTCAGTAATTACTCCTGGTGGTGCTCGGGGGACCATATGGGATGCCGGGGATCGAACCCGGGTCGGCCGCGCGTGCAAGGCAAATGCCCTACCCGCTGTGCTATCGCTCTGGCCCCCCCTCTTTATTTTTTAAACGTAGACAAACCCCACAACTGCTGGTTGAATTCTAGAGTTGAAATTGTTCAGATGACAAAGTTCCAATATCAAAATCAATGAGTTTAAGATGCTGGCAGGTTTTTAAAAACACATAAAAATAAGCACTTATAGGGCCAGAGTGATAGTACAGAGGGGAGGGCGCTTGCCTTGCATGTGGCTGACTCAGGATATGGTTGCCTGAGTGCAGAGCCAGGAGCAAGCTTTGAGCACTGCCAGTGGGGGCCCAGAACAAAGCAAAACAACACAAGCATCCAGGCCATTTGTCATTAAATCTTAGCCTCTTTTCAGATGTTTGTATGCGACCCCTTAGATGTGTTCCCAGTCTGGAGGTCCCTGAGTGCCCATGACGGCTGCCAGGGCAGGAGGCCGCCTGTGTCTGGGAGTGCAGGCAGGGTGCTGTCCTCCCCACCCTGCAAGCTTCTGCTCATTCCTTCTGGGGAGGGTCCTCAGCATCCCCCATTGTCCTAGTCACTGAGTCACGAAGGGGGTGGCCTGGCACTCGCCCTTGCTGAGGGGCCTGTGGTGCTGGACTTCAGTGTGGGCAGTCAGCCCCAGAGCGACCCCACCTCAGGCCCAACCCCACTGTGGGCTGCAGACCTGAGGCACTGCTATGTGGAGATCATGAAGGAGACAACACTTTTGAGAAAGGTCAGTCAAGTCACCGAGGAATGACAACAGTCAAAACCCAGCTCAGCATGGATGGGTGAGGCAGCGGGTGAGGGACGGGTGACACACCTACCCTCTCTGGCCCTTGGTTTTCCCACCTGTTAAATGGGCCTGCAATGGTGCGGGCAACAAGTGCCAGGGTGCTGGTGGTGCAAAGCTTGAGTGTCTAGGTCCAAAGTTCTAGGACACAGTGAGGGTGGCCTGATGATTGGGGCTGGCCTGTGTGGGAGTCAAGTTTGAGGCTCTGGTGCTGTCCTTGGTCCTAAACTCCCTTCTGCATCTTGCGGCCCAGTCTGCCTCCCAGGTCCCACTCTCCATGTCTGGGCCATGTTTGTTCCCATAGGGAACTGTGCCTTTAGTCCCGATCACCCAGCAAGCCCCACCAGTGACCCTCCCTAACCACCCCTGGTCCCTAAGGCCTCTCTCTGCTGTCCTCTCTCAGTGCATGTGGCCCTACACACCTGGTTCTGTGTCAGCTCTTCTGTGTTTCCCACGGCCCTCCTGGAGCCTGCAGGGGCCGCTGGGCCCTCAGAGTGTCAGTTTGCTGGGGGCGGGTGGCAACTGTTGAGGGCACAGGCCACCTCTGCACTTGGCCTCTGTTTTCTGAAGGCCACACCTGCCTGGACTGGAGTGTCCTTGGCTTTGAGGAGTGACCGCGAGGGGACACTTCTCATCCCCACACAGCTGGCTTTCCACGCTCTTAAATAATTCAGCGGCACCACGAAGGGCCGAGAGCTCCAGTGTTAGGGAAAGGCCTGGATTTACTGCTGAGCACGAGCTGATGAACACCCGCCTACAGGCTGCAGATGTCATCTGGCACACAGGGCTCGTGGCCGCTGGGCCCAGGGAGCTGGGTCTGGGCTGTGGGACCAACCTTGCCAGAGGTGCTGAGTGGCCCGTGGCCCTTAGCGAGGACCCTGAGAGGGGTCAGCAGCTTTATCACCCGCTGCTGTGACACCTGCTAGCTGTGACCTGGGCGTCTGCACGAGGCCATGAGTTCTGGAAGGTTCCGCAGGGGCTGCATCTGTGACCTCCTCTGAGATCCTGCTCCCTATTATGGACATGGCCTTCTCTCCCCACTTCCTGCCCAGGCCTGGCCTTCCCAATGGCCACACCCCATGCCAGTGAGGGCATCATGGCATCTTCATGCCTCCCCTGTCCTCTTCCTGCAGTGCCTCATGGACCTTGTTTATGTGGTGGCCAGAAGTTGGGGCATTCGGGGAGAGGTGGGGGCCCCAGAGAGCAATGGCAGGTGGGTGGGGATAGGACACGCTGGGGTGAGGTGGCCTTCAGGAGACAGAGACGCTCTTAGCTGGGAAGCCTTAGTGGGGGTGTGGGTAAGAGCGGGGTGGTGGGCTTCGGAGGGGCACAACGGGCATGTGGGCTTCTGAGCTGGAACTCAGGGTCTGGGGGAGCATGTGGGTGTGGTGGCCCAGCTGCAGCCTTGTTGGGGCAGGAAGAGCCCTGGGCCACAGGACGGAATGGGGGCCTGCACAAAGACTGTAACTGTCCGGTGCACCTGGGGGACACAGGCATTGGCCAAGAAATTGCTGAAGGATCCGGTCGGCAGGGAGTAGGTTGGGATAGGCAGGCAGAGCCTGGGCTGTGGTGAAGGAGGAGAAGGGCAGAGAAGTGGACACTGGGCACGTCCTGGCCCCTTATCCTGACCCCTGAATTGAAGGGGTGCGATGATCCATCTCAGCACTCAGGGAGCTCCCAAGAGAGCCAAAAAGTGAACCCCAAGCCCCAGAGGAAGAAATGGCCTGTCCAGGAGCTCATTAGGGGGACAGTCAATGAGGCCCCAGGCGGGCTCCTGGGAAACAAAGGCCTGTGAAAGGGGGCATACAAGTGTGTGCGTGTGGGGGCAGGTCCTGCTCGGATAGCACCAGGACCAGCTGTGGGGACTAGTGAGAAGGAGGTTAAGGCTCAGGATGGACAGAGGGCTTCTGGGCGCTCAGCAATGGCTTCAGTGTGGGGCTGTTCCCAAGGGGGAGTGCCTCGGACTCTGCCTGGCATTCGGGCACTGAACCTTCTGGAGCTGGGGGTAAGCAAAGAGAAGAGCTGGGTGAAACGTGGAGGCTCTGACTCCCATAACTGGTCCCTGTGAGGGACTGCGGCTCCTCACCCTTTCCCAGTGCACCCACAGCCACTGCCTCCTGACCACTGCGGCTCCACTCCACCTCGCCATGACCAAGGCTCCAGGCACCGTCACCCCTCCACCCGGACTACCTGAAGCAGCAAGTGAGAGCCCACAACTGTCCCAAACCTGGACGACTCCCTCCTGGTTCCTACATGTCTGTGGCCCCTGCATGTCTGTGACCCCCTGAGTGTCTGTGACTCCTGCGTGTCTGTGACACTCACGTGTTTGTGACCCCCGTGTGTCTGTGACCCTCATGTGTCTATAACCCTTGCGTGTCTGTAGCCCTCATGTGTCTGTGATCCCTACATGTTTATGATATCCATGCACATCTGTGACCTGCACATGTCTGTGACCTGCACATGTCTGTGACCCTGTGTGTCTGTGACCCCATGCGTGTCTGTGATTCCCACGTGTCTGTGGTCCCTGCGTGTTTATGCCACCTGCATGTGTTTGGCCCATGCATGTCTGTGATCCGCACATGTCTGTGGCCCCTGTGTGTCTGTGACCCCTCTCTCAGTACTCTGCTATGTTTTGATATCAAACATCTGCTCTCACTCACTTTGGTCCTTAGCATCCAATACCCCAAGACTCACTGATTCTTTTCAAGTGAGAGAACTTTATATTTTCCCAGTTGTTCTTAGTTCATTTTATTAATTTATTTAAAAATTTTTATTAAGACACTGTGATTTACAAAGTTGTTTATAATAGAGTTGTTTCAGGCATACAGTGTTCCAATACCAATCCCATCACCAACACCCCCAGTCCTCTCCCACACCCCAGCCTGCCCTGCTGTAATAAAACTTAAAGGAATGGAAAATGGAATTATCAGAAAACGAATCAGTAAAAGTCAATTTGTGTTGATTGAATGCTATATGATTTAACCTATGTAAATAAATTTTTTAAAAATTATTTGATACAATATACTGCCTATTTTCATTTACATAACTAAGTTTTCAACTCTGGCATCTAAAATATACTACATTAAATTTTATTTTGTACTTGGATCTTCACACTGGAGTGATAGCACAGCGGGTAGGGCTTGCCCTGCACGCAGCTGATCCAGGTTCGATTCCTCTGTCCGTCTCCGAGAGCCCGGTAAGCTATCAAGTATCCCGCCCGCATGGCAGAGCCTGGCAAGCTACCCATGGCATATTCAATATGCCAAAAACAGTAACAACAAGTCTCACAATGGAGACGTTACTGGTGCCTGCTCGAGCAAATTGATGAACAATGGGATGACAGTGCTATAGTGCTACTTGGATCTTATTGTGCCAATTATGTCTCCCGTTATAAAGTTTTTCTTTAAAAAATTGAAATAATATATTTTAGAGTTTTCATGAAGTAGGCAGAACATACAAAAGTATAATTTAGTAAGAGTTAAGAGAATAAAAAAAATTAAACAGAAAATATAAATAGGCCTATAAAAGGTCAGTGTTTTATCTTAAGAAAGTATTGGTTTTATATCAAAAATATATTATAGGTACTACTTACATGACAGCATAAGTAAGTAAAATATTTCAATAAAAATCTCTGGATATAAGAAAAATTGATCAGACATATAATAATCAATATAAATGAGATGTTAATTCAGTGTTGAAAATGTATAAAATCACTTAGCAAGCTAGGAGTAAACAGATCTACCTTAAGTAAGTGGCGGGGAACATTTTGCAACATGAGTGAGTGCCAGACTCAATGCCACATGCTGGGAAGTTGTCCTGTCCTTTCAAGAAGCTCTTTGGAGGAGCTGGAGGTCAGACCAGCAGGGAAGATGGGATGCATGGGTGGTGGTGTGAGGAACAGTTAGGCAGAGGCTGGGTTGGGGGTGGAGGAAGAGAAAGGCAGAGAAGCAGACATCCCCAGGGCCTGAGTTTCTTTTAAAAACTTGTTTCATTTACTTATAAATGGATAGACATGGAGAGTATCATGCTAAGTGAAATGAGTCAGAAAGAGAGGGACAGATACAGAAGGACTGCACTCACTAGTGGAGTATAGAATAACATCATATGAGGCTGACACCCAAGGGCCAGGAGGATAGCCCCATAGCTGGAAGACTGTTTCATGAGTGGAGGGGAGAAGGCAGATGGAATAGAGTAGGGATCACTAAGAAGATGATGACTGGAGGAATAAATCGGGATGGGAGATGTGTGCCAAATGATAATGGACAAAACATATGACCTCTTAGTGTCAGCGGTGCAAGCCATAATGACCCAAAGTATAGAGAGAGTATGGGGAATATTGTCTGCCATGGAGGCAGGGGAGGGTGGGAAAGGGGAGATATATGGGGGATATTGGTGGTGGGGAATGTGCATTGGTGGAGGGATGGGTGTTTGATCATTGTGTGATTGTAACCCAAACATGAAAGCTTGTAATTATCTCACGGTGATTAAATAAAATTAAAAAAAAAACTGGTTTCAAGGCTATGAATTCCCCGAGTTGTTCCCTGTCGATGAAGTTCTGCATCATTCCTTCAAATCTGAATGATAATCCAGCTGGATAGAGGTTTTCCTGGGTGAGGTTTTCATCTTGTTGAGTTTTTGTACTATTTACCTCCATTCTCTTTTGGCTCAAAAAGTCTCATTCGATAGATCTAATAGGAGCCCTCTGGGCTTTCCTTTATTTCTGTGTAAGTTCCTTTCCTGATTTTGCTGCTTTTACTGTTCTGATCCCATCTTTGGCTTTTGTCATTTTGAGTACAATATGTCTCGACAATTTCTTTAACTATTATTTCTTCATCAAATTTGTCTTTCCATTATTCAGGAGCTCCGGAACTCCTCCTCCTCCTCTTCCTTCTCCTCCTCCTTCTCCTCCTCTTCCTCTTCTTCTTCCTTTTTCTTCTTTTTTAATTTTTCTTCCTTCTTCCTCATCCTCCTCTTTTTACTTATCCCTTCCTTCCTTTCTTCCTTCCTTCCTTCCTTCCTTCCTTCCTTCCTTCCTTCCTTCCTTCCTTCCTTCCTTCCTTCCTTCCTTCCTTCCTTCCTTCCTTCCTTCCTTTCTTTCTTTCTTTCTTTCTTTCTTTCTTTCTTTCTTTCTTTCTTTCTTTCTTCCTTTCTTTCTTTCTCCCATGAATCACACAGTTATAAAGATACTTCTTTCAGACTATTTTTTTTACCTTCTGTTGTTTCCTAGCAGTTTCCTTCTCCTCATCTTTGAGCTGCTTGATCTTTCACACAGCTGCTGTTAATCTTCTATTCAGAGATTTTATTGAGTATAAAGCTTCTATTTATATCACCTACCATACTCTTCATTTCTGATTGTAGTTGCTCTCTCATTTCAACCCTTAGATGTTCTTTTTCTTTGCTGACTACCTGCATCATCATTTTTATAGCTCATTAAGCATCCTCATCATGATCTCACTAAAGTCATTAGAATTTAAGAGCCTGTTTGTGTTGTTTATGTCTCAGTGATAATGTTTTCATTTGGTGAACTTGGTGGACTTCTACATGTTTTCCCTATTAGTTTTATGATGTTTCTGGCTGTGCTGGGGGTAAGAGTTTGTAGTTAGATATTCTGGAAGACGCTGAGGGATTAGGCTGGGGGCTGCTTTCTTTATTCTAGACCCAAATGATAGATAGTATCTTTGAGAATTGTGGGATTTTCTGAGTATTTCTGTTGCATGCTTTAGGAGCAGTGGTGTGGGCCTGTTATTGCAGGTTCAGTTTGGAGGCTGCTGGACACAGCTGGAAGAGAGTGGTTCTGCCTCCCATTCTGGGGTGGACCCAGTGATGTCAGCAGGAGGAAGTCCTCACCTTTAATATGGCAAAACAGCAAGTAGAAGTTTGAGAACTATGTTGTAGGCCCTTTAATATCACCTTTATAATGTTTTTAAGAGTGTCTTTGGATTCAACATAGTCATAGAAATCATAAACTTAAATGTGCCACTCATATGTCTATTCATTCATACATCCACCCACCAATCTGTCATTCCACTCACCCATTCATCTACCAATATACCCATCCATCCATCCATTATCAATTCATTCACCATCCATCCATTCATCCATCCATCATCGCTATGCATCCACCATCTTATATTCATCATCCACTCATCTGCCCATCCATCCACCTATTCATCCATCATTACCATCAACCCACCATTTATTATCCAGCTAATCAATCAACCATCCATCCATCCATCCATCCATCCATACATACATTCATCCATTCATCTATTCATCCATCATTATCATTATTCCATCTACTCGACTACCTTTTCCTCTATTCCTCTATTAATCCACTCATCCACCCACTCATCCATTCATCCACCATCTATTCACCCTTCCATCCATTCATCCAGCTGTTCATCATCTATTAATCCATCCATACATCATCATAATTCATCCATCCACTATGCATCCATCAGTACATTCACCATCCATCCATCCATTCATTCACCCGTCCATGTATCCAGCCATTTCCCTAAGCCATTGTATGCCTTATTTTTTAAAAAAGTTTTTATTAGTGAATAACTGAGGTACAGTTACAAACTTATGAACTTTCATGTTTGCAGTTCAGTCATACAGTGATCATTTACATCCCTCCACCAGTGCCTATTCTCCTCCACCAATGATCCCAGTATTCCTCCCCCCACCACCACCCCAACCCAACCACCCCATCCTGCCTCTGTGGCAGGGCATTCCCTTTTGTTCTCTCTCCTGTTGGATGTGGTAGTTTGCAGTAGAGGTATTGAGTGGCCATAATGTTTGGTTTATAGTCTACTTTTGTGTATGCCTGGTTTTTATAGTATCAGGAACACAAAGATGAATAATGGACCATAGTTCTTGTCAAGATAGATGCATTCTAGTGATATTGATACAGTAATAAGAACTAGCATTTAACTATGTTTTATGGATATTGGTTACCTCAGAAATGGATATTTCTGTAATGGAAAGGAACACAAAGATCATCTAGTAAAACTTCTTATTTTACAAACAAGGAAACTGGGACCAAAAAGAAACAAGCATGTCCAGGAGTCTCCCATGCATCATTGGCTAAAGCAGGAAAGCTACCAGGCTGGTGACTCCTCCCTGTGCTCATCCAGGTTCAGATTGGTGATCTCTGAGTGGGTGTGTAGAGAGGCTGATATGTGCTTATTTGGTCTTGTCTATAAAAGTGACACTTCAGGTAATTGAAATGGGGACACTTCTAAAATAGAAGCACTTCCTGTCCGTGGTTCCGAAATAAAAATAATTCTTGTCTGTGCTTCTGAAATAGAAGTATTTTCTGTCTGTGGTTATGAGATAGAAATATTTCCTGTTTGTGGTTCTGACATGAAGCATTTCCTGTCTGTGTTTCTGACATAGAAGCACTTCCTATCTGTGGTTCTAACACAGAAGCATTTCCTGTCTGTGGTTCTGACATGAAGCACTTCCTGTCTGTAGTTCTGAGATAGAGGAATTTCCTGTCTGTGGTTCTGACATAGAAGCACTTCCTGTCTGTGGTTCTAACATAGCAACACTTCTGAGATAGAAGTCTGTGGGGTTTTGGGTAACACTCGGAGACTCTGTGGAGAGGACTCCTAGAGGGAGATGAGGACCCAGGGAAATTCACAGGATTTGCAGATTTCTCCTGCACTGGAAATGAACTCCAAGTCTAGGTTCTCAGAGAGGAAGCACCCAAACTCTCCCTCCTACCCAGCCAACTACCTTGAATTGATCAGAGGGCCCAAGTCCCTCTGGCTTCTCTCTCTGGGTCCCCATTCTCTTCCCACCTTGAATTGAGCTCACCACAGGGGTCATCATCTTTCACTGGTCTCTGGCTCCTTCCTAAGGTTCCCTTTGTTGGGGGTCCCAAGAATCCCACTTGAGGTGTTCCTAGAGAAGCCCTGAGAAGATAATCAGGAGTCAACTTCATAACTTACTTTTTGTATTGTAAAAAGTTGAAGATAGGGGCCAGAGTGATAGTACGGTGGGGAGGGCATTTGTCTTGCATGCGGCCGGCCCGGGTTCGATCCCTGGCATCCCATATAGTCTCCTGACCACTGCCAGGAGTGATTCCTGAGTGCAGAGCCAGGGGAAACTCCTGAGCATCACCGGTGTGACCCAAAAAGCAAAGAGAAAAAGAAAGTTGAAGATAAATGGTAAAAGATTTAACTTGAGAAAGATGAACTAATAGATTTGAGTGAATGTTTTAAACTTTCCTAAATGAGAAAGTTGGGTTGGTTCTTTGAACACCACTATATCTGTATTCTCTTCCTATTTTCTATCTATCTATGTAGCTATGTTTGGATGCCGAGTATAGCCACAATGCAATTTATGACTCAGATTTAATAATTAGGCACCTAATTTGATAGATAGGCACCACTGACTAGAAACTTTGCTTATCCTGAAAGCAATAAAAGTGTTCAAACCATTTTAACAACCCCTCAGAAGTTTATAACAGATGAGATTCTATTTAAAGGCTCAAATGATTATTTTATTTCACCAAAGAAAGTAATGGGATTTCTTATAACCAACTGAACGAATTTCTCCTGGGCCTTACTCAGGTCAGGAATTTGGGGACAACAGTTTTGCACATGCCAGTGTGGCATTTGGGATGCTGCAGCATGCCACACACATATGTCGAGTGAACATCTGGGCCTTTGCCCTCACATCTGCCAGAAACACCAACCACTGACTACAGGCTGTCATTGTGGGACTGGGACACAGGCCCTCTCATGGGCCTGCTTGCCCACCAGGACAGAGGGTGGCTGAGCAAACATGCTTGAGGCCAAGCTCCTCCTGGCCATGTTGCAGTCCATGTAGTCACCTGCTGGCCCTCTGTCTTCAGGGCATTGCTCAAAGTTCTGCTAACCTTTCCCTGCAGAACTCCAGCTTAGCTCAGCACCCCACAGCCAGTGCCTCCTTCCTTTGGCACCTCCTCCCTCTGGTTTGGACTGGAGGACATTTCTTTCCCGCTCGATGATGGGAAACATTGAGACAACTCACAAGAAGCTGTTGCCTTTATTTGTGCATAGACGCCATGTTCTCATGTCCTCTACTTCCCTTCCATATGTGCACATTTGACACATATATGTTTACTGTTGAAGAGGGACATGCCATGAGGTACTGTGAGTGGGGCAACAAGTACAGACTTTGACCCCCCCCAGAGGGCTGGCTTCCAGTGGGGGGGGTGTGGTCCATGGAGATTTTTAGGTGAGCAATACTTGGAAGAGCCTCTCCAGGATCTTTCATTTTCTTACCTCCAGTCCTGCATCTCTACTTCATCTCTACACTGACAAGCTTTGTGTGGGTCCTAGGGGCCAATAGTCTGTGTCCCCTCTGCCCTTGCCCCCAGCCTCCTCCTGTTTGCTCTGTGTGCACGATCCTGTCCTGGTCACCCTGCAGAATCGCTTTCTGAAAGGTCATGGTATCTGAAAGGGGGGTTTCCAAGGCCTCTCCCCACACTCCTCTCCTTCACTTCCTCATGGTAACACTCAGTCTTCAGAAAAGCCAGAGCCCCGGTTTGTCTCTGGAGAAAGAGTCTGTTCACTGCAAAGGTCAAGATCAGTCTAGTCCACAGTGAGAATTTCTTCTGAAACTCAGCTTGAGTTCTCTTTTGCTCTCTCTTTTTTTTCTCTCTAATGTGCCTTGTGCCTTGTGTCCAGTGCCTTGTGTCTTGTCTTCACTGGGAACCCACATTCATAGCACTTGGACCTCTCCCTTCTCCAGGTTTCTTGCTTCTGCAGGGCTGAGAGAAGGGTAGATTGTGCATTTGGACAGTGGTTACAAAGAATCAGGATGAGAGGCCAGGGCAAGTGAGACAAAGGGGAGCAGAGTGTCCAATAGTCCCTGACAGGCTGGGCAGCTCAGCCTCCATCCTGTGGGATCTCTGTTTGCAGGATGTACAGCTGAATCACCCTGAGCACAGAGAAGGGGAGTTCACCTGCCCCATGGGGAGAGCGAGGTTTATGTCCTGGGGTGTCACATGCACTGAAACCATCCTGCACAGGTGGATAGTAGTTTCCTGCGACCTGATCCTTGATTTGGTCAAGGCCCTGGAGGGCATCACCTGTATCACAGCCTCACTGTGGTTGTGGTAGCTCATGTCTATGTGATGGTAGGAAACTGTGATGACAACATAATATTCTGGGCTTCAGAGTTTGACAACGTCCTTCAGTCCCAGAACACATCCCCAATGCAGCGAGTGCACATCGGATGACCCTAACTCAACAGGAGGACACGGAAATAATGTGACCCCCCATCCCTACAATCACAAATCCAGATCTTCTATTTCCATCTAGAATTTTCTGGGTAAGCGAGGGGATGGTAGCAAGAAGAGGTGTGGGTGGTAGTGCTGTAACAGAGTCAATCTTAAGGTGGAAAGCAAGGAGACTTAATAAATCAACATTGACGGACTTTAATCAGGCAACAGGTCTGAAATTACAGCCCAGAGCAGGGCACAGAGCTCTTTGTATATGGAAATTTTTGGCAACATAGAAAACCTGTGGAACAAAGAGAAGAGCAAAGGAACGAAGTTTCCCGACTGGTGGCATAGGGCTTCTGGGAGCTTTGTTGCCGGGACCTCTGTGTTTAATCCTGTCCATGTTTCATCACTCTTCCCCCATCCTACTGGGCAAGCAGGCTGGCCTAGCTCTTCTGTTCTGTCCTAGTCATAGCTTATGGCTTATGTCCTACTCATCTCTGCACCATTCTAAGAATGGGCCACTCAGAGGTCTGGCCCCCAGCTACCTTCTTAGATACAGGCTTGTGCTACCATACTCATAGGGAGGTGATTTTTAGATCAACAATGTATCAAGATAAAACATCTTAAGTATAAAGTAACACAACTAATGAGTTCATGGAGATCATAATTGCAATTTTAACTCTTCTTGTCTCCGATGGAGGTGGGGGGGTTGGGGTGGTGGGGGAGGTGGAGATGGTGGGGGTTGGTGGTGGCGATGGAGGTGAAGATGGGGGATGTGGTGGTGATGGTGGCCATGATGAATGTAGATATGGTTGAGGTGGTGGTGGCAAAGAGTTGAAGATTGTGGTGGTGGTGGAGGGGGAATTGTGAGGGGTAGGCAGTCTGCACCAGTTGGGGAGGGTCTCTCTGTCTTTACCAACATGCAGACCCAGCAGGGGAGGTGAGCAGCATCCAGCCATCCATAAACACCTGTACCAACAATCTCACCTCCATCACACCTTCCCCCACCTATAGTTCCACCTCTGTCACCTTCCCAGTCCCTTACTACCACCTTCATCACCACCTCCACACTGTTCCTTCCATCATCTCCAGCTCTACCATTCCCTTTGCCTCCAGCTTCAGCTTCATGTCCTTAACCTCCATCATCATCTCCACCATCGTTTCCAACACTACCTTTACCATCGCTCCCCTCCCCCTCTATCATCAGTACCACCACCTCCACTTACTTTTTCTTCATCTTCACCACCACTGTCTGCAGCTCTGGAGGAGTGCCTTGGATTTGGTGGCATACAGGAGGAGGCTAAGTTACAAAGCCTGGAAGATTCTTTGGGGGGCCAGCCTTATGACAGGGTTATCTCTGGATTGGACTTTTGCCCACATGTTGTGCTGTGGGTGGGCCTATTTCCAGTGTTGACGTCTTTCTTTAAAACAAACATTTATTTATTTATTTATTTAGGCTTTTTGGGCCACACACAGTGATGCTTGGGTTACTCCTAGCTCTGAGCTCAGGACTCACTCCTGGTGGTGCTTGGGGGACCATATTAGATGCCAGAAATCAAACCCAAGCCAGCTGCATGCAAGGCAAATGTCCTACCCACCATACTATTGCTCTAGGCCTAGCCCTTCCAGTGTTTACTTCTTGGTCAAATGCTAACCTGGCTGTTGCAGTGATGGTTTCCATGGCTGTGACTGATGCTCACAGTTGACTATAAAGGCGACAGAATGAGGGGGCAGAGAGGGCTCAGTTTCCCAGCCAAAGGCCTTGTGATACAATCCTGTGTTTTCTGGAAGATTCTGCCCCCATTGCTAGCACCCCCTGGCCTGCATTTCTATTTGGCTGAGCTGCTACCCATGATGCTGTGTGCAGTCTGACTCTCCTGTTCCATCTCTGGAGAACCTGCTCTCATCTAATCCTTTGTGTTTTTCCTTTGTCCGTGAATGCATCAATCCACTGACAGTGTGATGGGATTTCAGGCTGTCTGGGCTTGTGTTATGGAGTACTGGACTTTGTGTAGAACCTTCCAGTGCAAAGGGCAGGTGGCCCAGGCCTGTCCAGCCTGTGTGGAGAGAAGCTCCCTTCTTGGTGTCTGTCAATCCTGCACCCCCTTTTGAGTCAGGCTGGTGACTCATGAACCCTGCATTTCCTGTCCTATAGTTCCACACCGGGACTGTGCTATCACCACCGTCGTCTGTGCTTGCAGGGCTGGGAAGGATGGGCACAGAGACCTCTACCTATGACCTGCTGCAGGCACCAGAGGGGTCCCTGTGGCTCCTGGGCTCAGCTTCGTATCTCCAATGTCCCTTGCTCAGTGCTGCCCAGGGTCAGAGTGAAGGAGCCGCGTGAACAGTTTCCCCAGCGCAATCCATCATGCTCTCAACAATGCATTTCTTATGGTTAATTAGGATCCATGCCGCAGAGTCACGACGGTGTGTGTAGAATTACAATCCACGCAGACAACACTCATAGAGCTTGCTGTAGCCCACATGCCTGGCTGTGTGGCATGCCCAGCTTCTGGACCAGCCACGTTCTTCTGCTGGGTCTGGCTGGGTCTCACCCTGCTTATGCCTACTGAGGCTCTCCCCACACTAGTCCCTGGGCAGGGGGCAGAGGAAAGGGAGCAGCACCCAGAGCAGGATGGGGGACCCCATGACAAGGTGGCTGGAAAGATCAAGGCCTCGTGTCCTGAGGGTGTGGGACCCCAGCCTGAGCTGGAGGGAAGGAAGCAGGACGAGTTCCAGCAGCCTGTGCGACTTAGACCCCCCTGCACAGTTCTTCTTTCTGGGCTTTGGAGGGGAGGTGGGTGATTCCTGGTTCCCCCTGCTGTGCTTCCAGTAGGTGTGGGGTGATACAGGTGTGAAGGTGCAGGTGTGGGGGCATAGGTGTTTGTGGTACAGATTTGGGAATACAGGTGTGGGGGTATGAGTGTGGGAGGAACAGATGTGGAGGGTCCAGGTGTGGGGGCAGGTGAGGGGGTATAGTTATGGGGGCACGGGTATGGGTGATGCTCAGGTGTGAGTGATGGTGCAGGTGTGGGTGATGCTGGTGTGGGTGATGCTGGTGTGGGTGATGCTGGTGTGGTTGATGCAGGTGTGGGTGATGCTGGTGTGGGTGATGCAGGTGTGGGTGATGCAGGTGTGGGTGATGCTGGTGTGGGTGATGCAGGTGTGGGTGATGCTGGTGTGGGTGATGCAGGTGTGGGTAATGCTGGTGTGAGTGATGCTGGTGTGAGTGATGCTGGTGTGGATGATGCTGCAGGTAGGAGTTATGGTGTTGTATGGTGTTGATTTGGGTGATGCTGTTGGGTGATGCTGCAGGTGTGGGTGATGCTGCTGGTAGGGGTGATGCTGGTGTGGGTGATGCTGGTGTGGGTAATGCAGGTTTGGGTGATGCAGGTGTGGGTGATGCTGGTGTGGGTGATGCAGGTGTGGGTAATGCTGGTGTGAGTGATGCTGGTGTGGATGATGCAGGTATGGATGATGCTGCAGGTAGGAGTTATGGTGTTGTATGGTGTTGATTTGGGTGATGCTGTTGGGTGATGCTGCAGGTGTGGGTGATGCTGCTGGTAGGGGTGATGCAGGTGTGGGTGATGCTGTTGGGTGATGCTGCAGGTGTGGGTGATGCCGGTGTGGGTGATGCTAGTGTGGGTGATGCAGGAGTAGATGATAATGTAGGTGTGGGTGATGATGGAAGCATAGGGATGCAGGTGAGGGTGATGATGCAGGTGTGGGTGATGCTGGTGTGGGTGATGCAGGTGTAGATGATAATGTAGGTGTGGGTGATGATGGAAGCATAGGGATGCAGGTGAGGGTGATGATGCAGGTGTGGGTGATGCAGGCCTGCCCACTTGGTTGGTCCCCTGCTGGCTGAGCCAGATGCTGCTATCCACACCCCAGGGCAGAGCTGTCTGGCCTCCCCTCCCCTCCTGCTGGAGCAATGAGCTGTTCTGTCACCATTGAACTGACAGCCAGAGCTCTGGAGGACAGGAGGGCACTGTGCAGAAGCTGGTCTCTGTGGCCTCTCTTGTGTGGGCAGAGCCAGGTTCTTGTGAGTGTTCTGCTCTTTGGGTGCCAGGTGCCCCTGAAGGTCACCCCCTCAGTCCTGGTGACCAACTTCAGCAGGTCTAGGGTCATGCCTTCAGAGTGAGGTTTTTCAGCTCACATGGGCTGAAACTGTGTCTGCTGGTTTGATTCTAAAATGAATAAATCATGTGACTCGGTCTCCCAAAACAAGGCTGAGAGAGATATATAGAAACAGAGCGGGGTGGGAGAGAAAGACAGACAGACAGACACAGAGAGATATAGAGAGAGACAGACAGAAACATAGAGACAATAGTCACAGAACCGATTTCATTTCTTTTTTATTGTTGCTGTTTGTTTTGCCCGCTGGTGCTCTGGGGCTTCTCCTGGCTCTGTGTTCAGGAATGACTCCTGGTTGTCTCTGGGCATCAATGGGATGCTGGGGAGAAAGTCTGGATCAGCCACGGGCAAGGCAAGAGCCCAACTGTACTATCGCTCTAGTACAGACTTGTTTCTTTTTTGCACCACAGGGGGCAATACTCAGGTCTGACTCCTGGCTCTGCACTCAGGGGTCACTCCCGGCGCCCTGGGGGGACCATGTGTGGTGCCGGGGATGGGAGTGTTTGAGGCCAGAGTTCACCCTCTATCTTGTCTCTCCAGCCCCACCTCCTGCTTTCTTAGGCCAAGCACCATTTCATAACCTTTAAGAAGGCTTCACGTAGTGGTTGCACCCCACTTTTTGCAAAAAAAAAACCCTAAAATGTGGTGAAAGGCAGAGTCTTCACCCCTGCTATTCCTGGAGTTCTGCACGCACGCTCACTGGGCTGGTCGGGGTCGGGGGTCAGGGGTTCCCAGGGCTCTCACTGGGCTGGCTGGGGCAGGGGGTGGGGGTTCCCAGGGCGCGCACTGCACTGCACAGATGCTTCGTGCCTGAGGCCTAGGGGCGAGCAGGGACTCACTCATCTCTCCCAGACTCTCAGTGGGAGGAGAGCTGGGGGACAGGTGGACACTGAGGTGGTCTCAGCACGATGTGGGGGGCTACATGAAAAGTGGGGTTCAGGCTACTGGGGGATTGAGTACCCCATGCCCGGCCCCTCTTGCCCCACCTCCTTGGGGGATGATGCTATGTGGGGTCCCTTTTGTCTCTGTTGGGGGACAACAGCTGGTCTGCAGGGGCTGAGTGGTTCCTGCTGTGGTGGCACCTGCCACTCCCCAGAGAGCCTCCTGCTGCCTCTCGCCCGCTGGGCTGGCTGAGGCATGTGGGCGCCTCCTGAAGCCTCAGCGAGAGCCAGGCCAGCGGGCTGTGTGGGTGCAAGCAGAACTCATGAGGGCGACTCGCAGGGCCCCTCTGTGCTGCCTCAAAGTGGGGGCTGGGTTCTGCTATTCTGGGTGGGAAAGAGGCTTGCACCCAGCTTCCTATACCCTCTCTGGGGGCCAGCAAAGGACCTAGCTCCCTGCCAGCCTGCACCATTGGGGTTGGATCTCCTTCCTAGTCCTCCAGGCGAGCCAGGTGCTAGCTGGCAGGTGGAGGACAGATACAGTGACTGCCCTGATGTCCTGTGCCCTTGAATACCCAGGACGCCTGGAGGGAAGGTCCCTGACCTCTGCTGTGAAGCTCAGATCCCTTTACTGGAGTCACAGCAGCCTCGCCATCCACTGTCTGTCTGCGGTGATTCAAGTGCAAGAAGAAACCACGGCCACTTTCCTTCCAGGCCATTGATGCCTGGAAGGAAAGTGACGAAGGATCCTCCATAAGAGTCAGCCTTGAGAGTCCTTGGGAGCCACCCAAGAGGTGTCCACCCCTTCAGACCCTTAGCCTCTGCATGCCTTCCCACTGTGGGGGCCTCTTGCTGACAGGGTGCAGGGCCATTGGTTGGGTGAGATGAGGAATGGACAGGGCAGGATGGGGTGCGGACTAAAGTCGCTGCTGAGGTGAGCCCTGCAGGGCCTGCTGCTGTGACTCAAGTTGGCTCTGCATGGCATCTGGTTCTTCTGTGACCCTGCTTGTGTGTCCAGAGACCTGAGCCTGTGGCTCTTCCAGCACTCTGGGAAACGAGTGCCACCAGCACGTATGTAGAGGTGACTCTGCCTCTTCTAAAGGGGACTCATTGCCTGTCCTGCCAGTGAGCGTGGGGTGAGAGGCCCCGGGGCAGCATCGGGGTGGGGCAGGGGGACCGCTGCTCTCCCAGGGTCTCCCACTTCTGGGCACATCTCAGGACTCAGTATTTTCAGCGCTGGCCTAGGAGAGTCCCAGAGAGGACTTAAGGGAGGAGAGAATGAGAACAGACTGTCAGCCTAAGGGGCTGTGATTTCCTTGGAGAAGCCACACATGTGTGCGTGTGCTTGCCTATGTATATGTGTGGGTGTACAAGCAGGTGAGGTGAGGGCAGAGCCCCAGGGGAGTTAGCTATAGTCAGTAGCACCCTGAGGGTGCCCTAAAGGTGAGAGCAGAAGCTCAGGTCACTCACACACATGCATGCACACACACAAGTCATATGCTCACATACATGCACATGCATGCAAATGCTGGTGTGCATGGACACACAAGGGACGTGCTGACATATGTGCATATGCGCATGTGTGTGAATAGTTACATATACGTGTCCATGGTCCAACATATGTGTACTCACATGCATAAACACTCATACTAAGACACATATATACACATATAAATGCACACATGCACACATATACTCAAATAAGCACATGTGCACAAACATGTATGTGCATACACATGCACAGACACATGCACATGGGCACACACCCATATACATACATATATGCTTTGTGCACACACCCGTACACAGATATTCACATGCGTGTGTGCCCTGTTCCAGTGTTCTTGTGCTTCCCTGAGCCAGTTGTGGCCTGCATTGCTTTCCTTCATGCTCTGAGTGAGCATCTCCTGGATGCAAACAGGCCAGGAGCAGCTGGCACAGCTGCAGTGACAGCTCTTCTCTCCCACAGTGTGGCAGGAGCAGGAGGTGGTCCAGCAGTGGGGTGAGTGCTGACCCCAGGGTTCTGGGTTCTTTTTGCGGACTGGGTGCCTGATTTAGCTGGTGCTCTGCTTGGCTGTTCTCTGGTGGGGACAGTAGCCTGGAGACAGCTAGGCGGTAGCATGGAGGTCAGCAGGCTCGTTGCTCTGTCCCAGCTCATTGCTCTGTGTCTCGGGTATCCCAGCTCCACCAGTGCCTGAGCAGTGGCTAACACATGGCCGTGCTCCTGCTCCTGGCCCTGGTGCCCCATGGTCCCGGAAGGGACAGGCAGCAGCTGTGGGTGGTCAGACTGAGTGGATCCTTTGCAGACAGAAGCCAGGCGGAGGCTGAGTTTCTGCCCGGAGCTGCCCTCACCCCTCATCCTGTCAGCTCTGATTCTCAGAGGCAACAGCTGGGACTTCCGGTCTCCAGCTTTGATAGAGTCTTTGTCACTCCACTGACAACAATTTACACATCCAGACTGGAGGGGATGGTGCTGGGTGGAAGAATGGGGGTGCAGGGGCTGGGAGATGGGGGGTACAGGGAGAGTGTGTGTACAGTGTATACACACACAGTCACAGACTCACACACTCATACACGTTCACTCATACCCACACAAATACCAAAACATATATTCACTCACCTATATACACTCATACACTCACATACATGCACACACTCACACATACTAAAATATACACATATCACACAACAAACACATACACACACTCACTTTCTCACATATGCATACACATATACACAATGCACTCTCACTCACATACATATTCATACACACAACACATCTACACTCACACACAAAGACAAACACATACACATACTAACTGTCCCAGTTCCCCTCCCCCCCAGGACATTTGCTAATCGGAGTTTGATTCCTGGATTTGACCTCCTGAGCTTGCCGGGAGTGCTCCCTGAGCACAGAGACAGGAGTAACCCCTGGAGATGTAGAATAGGGAATGGGGTAGGGGGTTTAGGGAATGGGGCACAGGAAGTGGGTACAGGGAATAGGGCCAGGGGTGCAGGGGTGGGGTATAGATAGGGAGTCTGGGGTGCTGTATTTCAGGGTGCAATGCTGCCCACGACCTAGTCAGGGTGCCCTGAGTTCCTGTTTCCCCGTCAAACATTACTGAGTTTGACGTTGCATGAGAAGGGGCTGGGGAACTGGCCCTTGTGTTCTAGCTAAAGAGAGAAACAAGAAGACTTCGGAAGTGGGGGTGGGGAGGGTCAGGCCTGGAGCAGCCTGAGCTGGGCATGGGGGCCCAGCACCCCAGAGTCCAATGTCAGTGACCCATGGACAAAAGCCCACTGTCCCCAGGCTCCGACATCTGCGCTGAGCTCCAGCTTCCGGAGAGAGGCAGAGGGCGAGGTGCCGGGCACGAGCTGGATCTGCAGGCTCATGTGTCCTGGGCTCTCTGCTCTCAGCTTCGCCCGTCCTGACGTGATTCCACTCTTTCCTTTGCGACCCACAGATGCCGGGAGTGGTCAGGTGGGAAGGGGAGCCACCGACTCTGATCTAGAGGGACACACAGCCCTGACCCCACAAGCCCCGAGGCTGACTCAGGAGCTGGGGGGACAGGCCAGGAGAGCAGACACACACCTTCCTTCTGTGCTGTCAGTGTGTGTGCACATGCCACATACATGTGCCAGGCACCGCATGTTCAGTGCACACACTCATAGCCACAGATACACAACACAGCACACACATACTTCATGGTCACAGACACACAGCACATCACACTCACTTCATTGTCATAGAAACAAAACACAGCACACACATATAGACACATTGCACATTTACACATACCATATGCTTACATGAATACAAATACAGCACACACACCACACATAAATGTATACATTACTCATCACACATATCCAAATACACAGCACACACATTCATCACACTTACATAGATATCTATGCACACACAGCACACACCCACACATTTATGTACACTTTTGCATAAACACAGCACACGCACACACATGCACACACGAGACGTACCTCCCCCTGCCAGCCACTATCATTGTATCACTTTCATACCATTGTTTATCGATTTGCTCGAGCAGGTGTCAGTAACGTCTCCATTCATCCCTGTTGCGTGCTAGTGTAGCCCGATGGTGTACTGGGGGCTCTTTCTGGACAACGAGCCTGAGGGGCACAAAGAGCTGAGCTGGGTGAGTGTTCCTGGTCAGAGGTTGGCCGCCCTTCATCTCCCTTCCCGTTCTGCAGTGTCTGCAGGCGGGTGGGGCCTCTACTTCTTAGCAGCAGCTTTGGCCCTGGAGACCTGCAGCTGATAGTGGGGGGGTGGGTGGGGTGGGGTCCTCCGCAGGGAGCTCCCTGCTCCCCAACCGGGCACGTCTGAGGCCCGGGAGGAGAAGACAAGGTGACCTATGCAGGTACATGAGCTGGTACCTGGACAGCCACTCGGGTCGATACCCAGGTACACAGGCAGGTCCACGGGCAGGCACACGGGCATGTGCTCAGGTAGATCCATGGGCAGATCCATGGGCAGACACATGGGCATGTGCTCAGGCAGGTCCACAGGAAGGTACTCAGGCAGGTACATGGACTTATACTAAGGCAAACACTCAGGAGAAAGACACATACTTCCTCCAATGAGAATCAAACAGGAGATTTGTCACGACCCTAAATCTGGTGTAGGTCAACATGTGTCCTACCAAGCCACCTACAAGCCAGTTAGTGCAAACATGACCCGTAGATAGCAAGGCACTGCAATTTCTCAGATCTTCCCTGTCCCACTGCCGGGCAGGCCCATGGCACCCTACATGCCTGGATGTAGCCTGAGGGGCCCCATGCAGAGGCTCTTGGTGGATCCAAGAGCCCCCACCTGGATCCCTGGTTCTCCGTGTGGCCTAAGGTGTGTGTGGGAGCAAATTGGGGAAGGTGGGGCACTGGTCAGAGACACCGGAGCCACAGGCCTTCTCCTGGGGCTGTTTGCTTCAGGAAAGGTGAGCCAAATGGAGGCAACTGGAGAATGAATGCAGGGCCAGGCGGCCTGCTCAGAGCCCCTGAACACCCGGCCCTGCTCCCGCATGCACGGAGCCGAGAATGACGTGGGGGCCAAGCAGCACTCCTGAGTGGGCAGGTTCAGCCTCATGCCCAGGACACGGCACAGAGGGTCAGGGTCTCATGGGAGGGCTCCAGCAAGGGTGAGCTGTGGCTTTGGGGAGGATCTGTCCAAACTGCAGGCTGAGTCCTTGTCCCAAGTCCCGCCCAAGGATAGGAGCTGGGCTTATTCTATGGAGCCTGGTCAGGAGGGGTAAGTGTCTTAAGGGGGCTCCTGATTGCACCTGCACCCCAGGTCAGCCAGGAGCAGCTGTACCTCTTGTCTGGGCATCCTGGGTCGGGCACCCACCTGTTCTGCGCAGTACAGGTGCCTGCAGCTCTCCCCAAATTGCACCTGAGCTTCTCTTACACCCCGACTCTCCCTGAGAGTCAGCTGGGGTGCCACTGTGTGAGGGGCTTGCTCTGTCTGGGGGCCTGGAACTAGAATGTTCTCAGAGTGGGGGTGTGCAGGAGGGGGGATGGGTGCCTTGGGGACCCCAGGATGGTCAGAGTCAACCCACTTGATGTCCCCTTCCTGGGGCAGGTTCCTCTGTCCCTGCAGCACATGAGGCATATGGACACAAAGGGCACTGTGGTGATACCATCCTGGATACTGTGGTGACGCCCTCCAGACACTGCAGTGACACCAACCTGGACACTGAGGTGACACCCTCCAGGCCCTGCGGTGATGCCCTCCAGATACGGTGGTGATGCCTGGCTGGAGTTAAGCCCCACACTGACCTGATTCCTGGTAGTGTCTCTTCATGCCCAAGACCAACAGCCTGTCCCAGATTAGTGCCCTGGTATGTGCCCGTGGTCAGCACCCTGGTCAGTGTCTATGGAGTGGGACAGGCAGGTGTTCTGAGATCAAGGCTGAGCTGCACCCCATCCTGATATTGAGTTTCCCAGCCCAGCTCACTGAGAGTCACTGACCATGAGAACTCTCCTACCCCCATGAACCCTAAAAGGGACAAGCACCCCCATGGCAACCCAACACACAGTGTGTTTCAGACACAAGTCTGATTGGGGAGACAGCCAGGCTGATGGGAGAGACAGGTTAACAGTGGAGATAGATGGAGGAGACAGGTGGAGACAGATGGAGCTGCGGTGGGGAAGTACCTGGCAGGCCCAGCTCTGGTAGGAGGGGAAAGTACCTAAAGCTGTGATGGGAGTCCGGGCCGGGCACTGAAGGGTGAGTGGAGAAGGGCAGTGAGAATGGGGACAGGAATGCTCAGGAGGACATGTGGGCTGGATACTACTTCTCAGAGCCCTGGGAAGAGCAGAGAGGGGTGAGAGGAGTGGGTGCAGGGATGGCCTCTGTGTCCACACCTCTCTCGGCCAGGGGTTTGCAAGCCACAGCCCAGGCCAACCCACCCTGTGACCTGCTTGTCTCTTTGAGGGAACCATGTGGTGTTGGGGATGGAACCCGAGCAGCACCTCTCTCCAGCCCTTCACACCACCCCGCTGGCCTGGCTCCCAGCGGCTCCCTGTTCTGGAGTATGCCCTGATATGCCCTGCGGTCTGAAGCCTCTCCTCCTGGAACAAGGCAATCTGCACTGCTCCCCTCTGCTGCACCTGCCCCTGACTCATGCCAAGCATCTCTGCCTCGGCCCTGGCACCTCGAGTCTCTTGGGGCTAGTGAAGGGATCAGTAGCATTAGCAAGAGCAGATCCAGGATGGCCTGAGCCTCCAGATGATGTCGTAACCTCCTAAGCACAAGGGCAGCCAGAGTAGGACACGCCCAGCGGCTCCTCGTGGCTCATCCCTCAGAGACCACCCCCTGCAGCGCCTACCCAGAGCCTCAGGTGTAAGTTATAGGGACTCCTCACTCCCCAGGCTGAAATCAAGACTCACAGAGAGCAAACTTGTATCTTTAAGAATCACATTCGAGGGGCTGGAGCAATAGCACAGCGGGTAGGAGGGTAGGGCATTTGCCTTGCACACGGCCGACCCGGGTTCGATTCCCAGCATCCCATATGGTCCCCTGAGCATCACCAGGAGTTAATTCTTGAGTGCATGAGCCAGGAGTAACCTCTGTGCATCGTCGGGTGTGACCCAAAAAGCAAAAAAAAAAAAAGAATCACATTCAGGGCTGGAGAGACAGTTCAGTGAGTTTGGTGATTGCCTTCCACACATCCAGCACCAGCATCTCATGTGGTCTCCTGAGCACCACCAGGAGTGAGCACAGAGCCAGGAGGAAACCCTGAGCACTGCCAGGTGTGGCACCAATACCTTCCCTCCACCCCTGCAAAAACATCACATTCAGTTTTCGGTGAAAGAAGAGAATATTTACAACTAGCAGCCATTTGAGCCCTGTTTTCAGGTCTCATCCGGGACCAAACCAGTGCCGGAAGCCCATCAGGAGCGTTCCCACTCTTGTTAGCATTTTGGGAAAAGGGCAAAAATGGCATTTCCCTGCACTAGTCACAAAATTAGCTTGTTTTGTGTTGGTCAGGATTTGGTCACATCACAGAACTACCTGCAAGGGAAGTTGAGAAATGTTATTTTCTATGGGCTCATGCCTACCCTGAATGAAACAGGACAGGCCACTAGCAAAGGCTGCCGTCAGTGCCAGCTGCACCTGACCCCAACGGCCAGGACCCTTCTCACACACAGAGCAGTGTCTGGCTCCTAAGACTCCTCCCCACATACAAATCTTACCCTGTTTGAACATCCAACCTTTCTTCTATTTTTTTAAATTGAATCACCCTGAGAACAGTTACAAAGCTTTCCAGTCTAAGTCTCGGTCATACAATGATCAAACATCCATCCCCTTACCAGTGCACACCCTCCACCACCAAAAACCTCAGTAGACCCCCATCCCACCCCTCCCCCCGCCTATGTGGCAGATGATTTCCATTTTACTCTCTCTCCACTTTGATCACATTCAATATTTCGGCAAAAGATCCACCATTATTATTTGGAATTTCCCCCAACATTCAGACCTGCTGAAAAGGCATCATTAGATAATTTGTTTTCTATTGCTGATATGAAGAGCATTTCGGATTTCTGGTATTTTAGTAATAAGTCTGGAGAGATTTCTGCCAAAAGCTGCTGGATCCCGAGATTGTTTTGTGTGCCTCTGGGATCGTGGATGTTCAGGAGCCAGGAGCAGTCCATGGGTGGCAACTTGGGGCCTTTTTGGGGTGGGGAGAGGGGCCAGCTCCACCCCCTATCCCATGAGACCCTGCATGTCACACCACTGCAGTCTCATACCTGGCTGTCCAATAGGTTCTGAAAAGGTGGCAGCCACTGCACCACCGGGGAGAAAAGGCGGAAGGGACAAACACCTTTCCCCACCTGGGGTGGCATGATGCCGTAGTTTAATGCTCAGTCCAGATGCATTTCTGCCAAAAGCCGCTGGGTTCTGAGATTGGTCTGTGTGCCTCTGGGATCATGGCCATTCAGGAGCCAGGAGACATTCGTGGGGGCAACTCAGGGCCTTGTCAGGGCAAGGAGACGGGCCGGTTCCACCCCCCATCCTGTGAGCAACCAATCTTTCAAGGAGGTTGGGGACCTCTCCCTCAGTCCCAGATCTGTTAATCTGGACTGAGATGCAAAGGTTCAGAAAAAGCTTTTGCTCATAGCCCACCCAACTGCACAGAAGGTGAAAAGAATCAGATGGAAACACCTTCTGTTTGGGGACAGGGGAGGAAATGTAGAGAAGGCGGAGCAGAGAGCCTACCCCAGTAGGTGTGTCTCCCCAACCCCCCTCCTGGCTTCCTTGGCATCCTCCTCTATGGTCTCTGCCTCTGCCAGTCATGCTCCTGCCCTTTGGATTGGGTACTAGCCAGTGGTCCTGCCCAGGAGGCAAGGTTCTAGCTCCCTCCATGAGGGTCAAGAAGAATCTTGAAAATAAATAAATATTTTTCTTTGAAATAAATTTTCTCAAAACTGGACTTGATTTAAAAAGTTCATTTCTGGGGCTGGAGTGATAGCACAGCGGGTAGGGCATTTGCCTTGCATGCGGAAGACCCGGGTTCAAATCCCAGCATCCCATATGGTCCCCTGAGCACCGCCAGGAGTGATTTCTGAGTGCATGAGCCAGGAGTGACCCCTGTGCATTGCTGGGTGTGACCCAAAAAGCAAAAATAAATAAATAAATAAAAATTTAAAAAAAATAAAAAAAAATAAAAAGTTCATTTCTGGGCATTTGATTTTATGTTCAAATATTTATTTAGCAGTGCCAGTGGGTTCCCTACCCACACCCGTACCCCAGCCTCCCCCTCCCACCCAAACGCAGGGCAGGTGCTCTACCACTCACTTCTGAGCATTTTATGTGCAAACACCACATTTTCTTGTGACCAGACAGAGTTCGTCAGCCCAGATGTCCATGTATTTTATTCACTGGTCTCTGTAGCTTGATCTGTCCCATTAGTATGTAAATTAATCGTGACCCAACATCACCCTGAATCTGAACCTCGTGGGGACAGACGCCCATTGTCTGCTGAGGACTCTTAATCAAGAGCCAGGAGCCAGAGTTTTGTCTTCCACAGGCCCCCACTTCACAGGCTCCATTTGCAACAGCTTGGGGTAGAGCAGCATTCAGCTCCCTTTAGCTTTGTGAAACCTCTATTTTCTGTGAGCAGGATGCGGGCTATAAAAGAGTCCCTTCCTCTGGGCTGTGTGCTCAGCAGTTAGCTCTGCTGGAAGCCCTTCTTGCTCTTGCAAGATTTTGCTGAATCACATCGATGCTGATGCTAGAACCTGGGAAGGCAGGAGGCCATGAAACTTCCCTGGGGAATGACAAGGAGCCTCGAATCTTGTCTCTGCACTGCTGGTAAAGGCTGAGTCTGCTGTTTCCTGGGCGGGCCTTCTGCGTTCTTGGGCGGGGCTTTTGCTTTCCTGGGCGGGGCTTCTGTGTCCCTGGGCAGGGCTTCTGCATTCCTGGGCGGGGCTTCTGCATTCCTAGGCAGGGATTCCCCTCCACATGCCCCATCCCCTGTTACTTCGCTATTCTCAAGGGTCCCTCAGTGGGGGCTGTTCCCTCGCATGTATGATAAACGTTGCTATCAGTAAGAAATTGCTTCAAGAGGATGCAGGAAGCCTGTAGCATAAGCCTGTGCTTAGAAGAGCTCTGTGCCTGTGCTCATCCAAGCACTAGAGCTTGTGTGCAATTCCAGGATGCCCAGCTCCTAGCTCTGCAGGGCTGGGCCAAAGGGGACCCCATGAACTTTCAGTTTCTCTCTATACAAGCTGCTGCTCGCTCAACCGCCTGCTGGGACTGTTTCGAGAACGCAGTGCGGTGAGGTTCAGAGTGTGAATATGAAAAATTGCTGTACTGTTCATGCATTTTCCCTCTTGGGAAATTGACCTGCGGGGTCAGCAGAACTCTGCAAGTCCAGACCGGATGTTAATGGAGGAGGAAGATGTAGGCCAAAGCCAGAATCTTTGGACGGAGGGGCACCCTTTGTACTTTCCTCCTATATGCCCCGCACTCCCCAGTCCAATCTCTGTCCTCTCTCCCAGCCCTTGGCAGAGCCACTCTCCCGAGGTCTTAGGAACCTGAGGCGTTCCCGAGGGAAGACTGCATGAAGAATGTGAGCACCCCGCCCTGGACACAGGTGCATCCCTGGGGGATGGCCTCCTCACAGCTCACAGCCTCACAGGGGTGCCCATGGAACAGAGAGTGTGGGGGACAGGCGATTGGGCACAGCAGGTACAGCTGGGAAACTGCAGGGAGGCCCTGTCGTGTGTGTATGCATGCATGTGTTTGCATGTGCACTTGTGTGTTCATGTGTGCCTGTGTATACACAGTGTATGTGCATGTATGAGCATGCACACTGTGTACATGTATGTGTATGCATGTGTGTTTGTGTGTGCTATGTGCCTGTGCTCGTGTGTGTGTGTGTGTGTGTGTGTGTGTGTGTGTGTGTGTAGTGGTGGGCAGAGAGGAAGCTGAGAGGAAGGGAAGTCCCATAGTACCTAGGAACCTCCTGTCTCCTGTTTCCACTTTCTCTGCCCAAATCCGGGAGAGAATTCCCTGGGTGCAGGAGTACTGAGGAGTTTTACAGCACTTCAGGAAGAACATCGTGTCCTGTTCCAGAGAAACCATTTCCCCCCTAGAATGATTCTGAAGTCAAATGCGAAAAGGCACACATGCAAAAAGAGAAGCCTCCTCGATCCATCCAAGAGTCGCCCACAGTGTTCAGGGGTCTGCAGCCTTATTTGTTGTGGTGGGGGGATCCCAGAGACTGGGGGTGCCACGTCCCTGACACCAGGGATCACATGGACAGTGCTGGGCATCAAACTTTAGTACTCACATGTGCAAGGCAGGTGCCCAAGTCCCTTCCCCAGGTTCCTGTGTGGAGCTTCCAGGTACCCCCTGCACGGCTTGTTCATTTCATGGGGGTGAGCTCATGCTTTGGGCTCTGCCTCTTGGTGGGGAGTGTCTAATCAGGGGTCTGGAACACTCCCTTCAGTCTTCAGCAACTGGGCTGTGCAGCTCAATGCTCAGCCCAGTGGTGCTGGGGGTTCCCAGGGGTACCCCTACAGAAGTGTTTGGTGGGGAACCATGCAGTGCCCACTGCTGAACTTGGAGCTCTGGTGGGCTGGGGCGGGGGCCTGGAAGGCCAAGCAGAGCCCTGGGCCCAGAGAGCTGCTGGCTTGCAGGGCTGGGTGTGCCCCCCCCCCCAGCAGACTCACTGTCCCCGTGCTGAGGGTCCCTTTTCCCATGCTTGTCCAGCCAGGGCTGTCCTGCCCGCAGTTGGACATATCCAGGCACTAGAGGGAGCTTTGGCCGTTTGGCTCTGGGCCTCCTGCCCATGCCCCCCTCTCTAGGCACCGGATGCCAACTCTGTTCCCAACAATCTCCTTCTCTTGCCAAATAAGAAGCAACCCAGGATAAGCAAGAGGCCCTGCCCTGCCCCAACCGAGCACAGACCAACTGAGGCTCTTGGCCTGGCTCCCCATACCTGCTCCCACACTTGCTCCCACACCTGCTCGCACACCTGCTCCCGCACCTGCTCCTGCACCTGCTTCTGCACCTGCTCCTGCACCTGCTTGTCCCATCTCTCCTTTCCTCTCTCAGCCCCTTCCTTGAACTCTTGGCTCCTGGCGCAGATTGCCTGTGCCCTGAGTCCCAGGCAAGGGGGTCTGGTGTGCACACTCCCAGTCTCCGCAGGGAGCTGTGCTGGGGGGATCCCAGAGAATTTCATTAAGAGAGGGAGGGAAGGCCCCCCCTCCCCAGCCACTCCTCACATCTGGCTGGTGTGGGTGAGTCCCTCTGTGTCCTGGGCCTTGGGTTCCCCGTCTCTGAGAACTCAGCGCACCCCCTCCTCCGTGTCCTCCCAGTGCTGGTGCTGAGACTCCAGCCCTGGCCTGCTTGAGAAAGAGTGGAAGGAGAAGAGAGGAGAGAAGAAAGGGGAGAGAAGTGGAGAGAAGGAGAGATGTGGGGAGGGGAGGGACAGGGTGAGGAGAGAGGAGGAATGGAGGGGTGGAGGGTGTGGGGGAGTGAGAGAAAGAGGAGGAGGAAAGGGGAGGGAAGAGAGAGAAATGAGTGGAGGGTGGGGTCCCTTTCGGGGAGGCGCTCCCCTCGGGCTGGCTCCTGGTTTCGGCAGCAGCCCAGAGTTCAGGGATCTGACCTCACACTGCCCTCCAAGTCACCCCTTCCCTGTTCTGCTCTCCTGGCTCCCCTCCCTGCTTCCTGTTCCAACTTTGGGGGCCTGTGATGTAGGTGGGTCAGAGCCTCACAGAGGTTGGGTTTCTGCCGGGTCCTGGGGTGCCTGATGGATGGCTACAAGCTCTCCCTTGGGCCCCTCTACCCCCCTGACCCTGACTTCTCTCCAGCATGTGGTTTTCCTAGTGGCCAGGATGGGAACCTCCGAGCCCCCTTCATGAAGACGCCCCTGAAGTTAGGAAAGGTCAGGCTGGCCCCGTACCATGCAGGAAGGTGGTTTCTCTACTCCAATCTGCTGGGTCTGTCTCCCCCCCACAGCAGGGCCCAGAGGAAGCATGGGGTGATATATCGGGGTGAGAAAGTGTCGGGTGAAAAAGTATCAGATGAGAAAGCATCAGGGTGAGAAAGTATCAGGTGAGACAGTATTGGGTTAGAAAATATTGGGGTGATAAGTATCGGGTTAGAAAGTGCCAGGTGAAAAAGTATTGGGGGGAGGAAATATTGAATATTGTCATGAGAAAATATCGGTTTAAAATATATTGGGAGCAGGTGCAGGACCGATAGTACTGGGGGTCAGGCGCTTGCCTGGCACCCAGCTGACCTGGTCTGACCCCTGGCACCACATATGGTCCCCTAAGCTCATCAGGACTGATCCCTGAGTGCAGAGTCGGGAATAAGCCCTGAGCACCGCTGGGTATGGACCCCCAAAAGGAAAGTATTGGGGCAAGAAAATCTTGGTGAGAGTATTGGGAAGAGAAAGTATGGGAGTGAAAAGACTTGGGTGGGAGAGCCGGAACGGCCGTGAGTGGCGCCTGTGGTGTGGGCCAGACCCGGCAGTGCGGGAAGGTGGCTGGTTTTTGGTTTGGGGGCAGAGGAGGACAATGAAGATTGAGCAGGAGGGAACCCCACAGAACCCTCAGGCTGGGCCTGGGGTTGCAGCCAGAGGCAGGTGTGAGGAGGGGGTGCAGAGGAGCCCTGGCTGGGGGCACCTGGGGAGCCCAGGTTGGCTGCCTTTGTGTGGTGCAGGGGCGGGGAAGGGTCCGGAAGGACAGGCTGGCCAAGCCCACCTTGGCCTTCCTCCCATGTAGACCCCAAAGAGCATAGGGAGGAAGTGACTTGCCTCTCCTCAGCTAGCGCCACCCACCCCCTCTCTGCACTGCCGTGGGGGAGGGACCTTGACCGGAAAGTGCTCCTGGGGTGGGCTGAGCCCCCACACCAAGGGTCTGGTGACTGTTGGGCTGGGTGGGAAGGGGCTTCATTTCATTAAAGCATTTAAACACTTTGTATTTGATTTCCTTCTCTTGGCTGTGTGGCATATGGATGTGGCATGTGGCCAGGGCTGTTGGTCCCCGGGGTGCTGTGCTTACACTCACACACTGGGAGGTGCCAGGACCCAGCTCATGTCCCCTTTTCACTTCCAAGCTTTGGAACAGGCTCCAGTGGGCGGGGGAGTGGAGGGCGGGGGCTGTCTGTGCGGCCGCCCCTGGGGCCGCTGAGACTTATCCTCCACACTGGTGCAGTGACAGGGAAGTGAAGGAGCCGGACTCGAAGCTGCTTACTGACCTCCAGGCTCATGCGTCTTGCTCTGTCCCCTCCCTCCTGGCCAGTTGTATCCTGAGAGGTCAGTGGAACTTGGCAAAGTCAGAGTTGCCTGGGATGGTGGACAGCAGCCGCCTAGCCCGATGTGCGGCCGGGGGGCAGTACAGTGCTGGCGTTCCCTTTCCTACTCCCCCCACTACAGTGATGGGGTGACACTGCTTCCCTGGGGTGCTGTTGCAGGAGTTCAGTTTGGGAGAAGAAGGCAGAGATGGTGGGTGGACTTGAGGTTCCTCTTCCTTGAAGTCTGTCCTGGCAGCACGTGGACTCTATGTCCACTTTGGTTTGGAGCAGAAAGGAGGAAGCATGGCGTGATTGTCCAATCGGTGTAGGGAGATCAGGGCTAGGGGGAGGGGTCTGCAGAGGGCAGAGTGCCTCCAGGTCAGAGATTCCCTTGGGCCCACGGCCCCTGCCACCCTAATGCTGCCACCCTAACTCTGCCCAAGGAGTCAGAACCAGCATGCTCCCCCCAGTTCCCTACAGGAGGAGCAGGAGGCCCCCCACCCCAGCGCCAGGAACTCTGCGCCCTGATTATGTGGCTTCAGGGCCTTTCCAGCAGGGCCGCTGCCAGGACTGCAACAGTTTCTGGTTTGTTCTGGTGGCTCAGAAGCCGCCTACTGAGGAGGAGCGGTGGTGAGGGTGCAGAGAAAAGGAGTGGGAGGAGAGCAGGCAGGCCACAGGGAAGCCCCACCCTCTGAGGAGCCCAGCCCAGCAGAGATGCCTCTGACCCCTGGCACCCTCACCTCACCGGGGACCACCGTGACACCATCAGCGGCTCCCACGAGGGCTGTGAGCTGGGGAGTCTTTTAGCTGCCTGGTCCCAGTCATATTTCCTGGAGTTCTCACTAAAGCGCTCTAAGAATTTTCCCACACTGACAGTTGGGTTCAGGAGGCTTTGGGGAGGAGTATCCTAGGGTCCCAGCTGAGCTCTGAGTTCCGTGGGGAGGGGAAGGGACGCTCCATGGTGAAGCTGAAAGTCTTGTGGGGAAGCCTCCTCTCAGCGCCCCACGGGGCCCTGTCATCATTTTGTGTCTCTCCGCAGCAGACCCGCGATGCCCAGGTGCCTGCCCATGAGGGACCCTGCCCAAGGACAAACCAGGCACGAGGGCTGAGAATTGACCAGCAGGGGTGGCTCCTGGAGCCGTAAGAGAGAGTCCATCAGAGGACTGGGCCAGGTGCCCAGGAAGGAGACTCGCCAACACTGACCTTGTCTTCTGAGGATGAAGCCATGCATTCTCAGCAGACCCAGTCCACAGCACGGGCTGCAGGGAACAGAGGGGCTGGCTTTACAGTGGCGTCCTGCTGAGTGCCCACCAGGTAGGCGCCTGCTGCTGGGAGGTGCAGAGCAGATAGGAAGAGCAGAAAGGGAGGAGCAGCTCTGCTCAGAGGAGGGAGAGAGGATGAAGGGCAGGACCAGCAGGGCTCTGGCGAGGGAGAGGAGAGGGACAGTGAATGCACTGCTGAGACCAGCTGCGTGTTTCTCTGCTCCCGCTCACTGTGGGCTGAATTCAGTCTAGAGGGACCAGAGAGCTCATATGGCAGAGAAATGGGTGAAGGGGGCGAAGAGAGGAGATCTTCCATGCTGGGGAGGAAGAAGCCAATGTTTCTGAGAGGCCCTCCCTGATCCTGCACTGCACGGGGGCACCACGCACCCCAGTCACGTCAGCACAGGATTCAGGAATGGATGGAAGGCTCTGAGCCTGCCTTTTCCTCACGCCTGCATTGCCCCCCTCTCTGGTCTCCTGGTGGTACCCAGGGATGTGCAGGGCACCAAGGACAGACTCCATGGTGCTGGGGGATCACAAGGTGCTCAGGGCGGGATCTGGGGCCTCACATACGCAGGCACTGAAACATCTCCCACCCAGAGCCACATATGGTGGGAGCTAAGACATCTCTCCAGCCCTTATTTATTGAATTTTCTACTCATTTATTCGGAAGAATCTTGTGGGCTTTTTATTTTACTTCTGTTTTCTTTTTGCTTTGTTTTCAAAAAAAGCAGTGCTCAGGGCTTACTCCTGGCTCTGTGCTAGGGATTACCCCTGGAAATGCTCAGGGGACTCTATGGAGTGCTGGGGATCAAACCAGGGTCTACTGCAAGCATGCAAGGCCTTGCCCCCATCTGAACTCTCCAGCCCCTTATTTCACCTCTGAATGTGGCCACACCCACCCCGACAGCTGCCTTCCTCCCCCTCAAACTGACCTGTGAGGGAATGCAACTCTGTCCCTCCCCCACCACACAGCCGCCCTTCCCCACAATGATCTGCTTATTCCTCTCCACCTACAGTGGAAGGAGCCAGAGGAGTGGGAAAGGAGCTTCATAAAGGGATTTCTCAGATGAGACAAAGGCCCTTTAGAGCCAGTTGGGGCTGGAACGTTTCCTTGTTATTTGTCACCGGGGCTTTCATGTGGGAGAAGAGCCCGCAGACCTCCTCAATACAGGGTTCAGGGGTCACTGAACCCTGCCCAAATGCCCTTCCCCAGGAGAAATGTTTCATGTCCATCAGCAATCCCCAAGGCTGGGAAAGGATTCCCACAGGTGTGCTTTACTGGGAGGCCTCTCCAAAGGCCATTTCTGCTTACAATGGTTTGGGGACAGGAGAGGTATTGTAGTCTGGATTAAAAGGATCCCAAATCTGATCCTTGCCCATCTCAGAAAAACCCTCCTTGTGGGATAACATGGGGTTTGTCCTTTTAGCCTTGACTTAGGGAACATAGTTTACCTTAAAGTAATGTCCTTTCTGTATGGACATAGGAAGATAATATTGTGCTTATAACTTGGGAGTTGATTGACTCCAATAATATTTACTCCTGAGCATCTGCTTTCTCAGTTGCCCTTAGTTCCTAACACCCCCAAAACAGGGTCCTGATGAGGGACAGGACGGATCCAGGGCATGCGGTGAGTTATGTGCTACCCTGGCATTGAAATGGGCCAGGCCAAAGCGCCACAATACTCAACTATAAGTTGAGGGCATGATCATGGACAATGCTGTCATGATCCAAAAGTAACGACAAGATTAGGATCCTGCTGGGGTTAGGAAGACTAACCTGGCCTGAGGACTGTGGTCTGAATTATACACTGAATGTCCTCAGGAAGAACCAAACTTTAAGGTTATATCTCTTACTGTGCTCATACAGAATGACATTGCTAGAAATATTAGAAGTAGATTTACTATAACTATTTAAGTAGATTACTAGCTCACACCCTGACACACCCTTGTTTGGAATCACACCCTTGAGTGGATCTCCTTAGATGAGATTTCCTTAGATGAGATTTTGTTAATCTCCTCAAGAAATGGTCTTACCCTTCTTTGTTGATTTGTTGATGTTAAACCCACCTTTGTGCTACTGACCTATGTAATTTGCTATATAAACTGAGACTGTGGGACAGAAGAGGAGATAGAAGAAGGGGAGAAGAAGAAGACAGAGGAAGAAGACAGAGGAAGAAGACAGAAGACACAGAGAGGCAGAGACAGAGAGACAGACACAGAGAGGCAGACACAGAGAGACAGAGACAGAGAGGCAGAGACAGAGAGACAGACACAGAGAAACAGACACAGAGAGACAGATACAGAGAGACAGACACAGGGTGACAGACACAGAGAGACAGACAGAAGAGAGCACAGTGGCACACACATAAGCAGAGCACAAGGTGAAAGAAGTGAGAGCGAGCAGGGCAGAAAGGGGGATAGAGGAAGATCCAGAGAGAGATCGAGAACCGGGAGAGAAGCAGAGAGAGAGAATGAAATAAACTGATCCAGCAACCAGTTTGGCCTTCTTCCTTCCTTCACCTGCCTCCTCATCACCATCAACCTCCCCTGGTGTGGGAAAGCGGCTAGAGACTACTGAACGCGGGCAGCGGGAGAGATAGAGCCTCGTTGGTTCCTTTCTCTTTTGTGTTTTTACACACCTCCCCACTACCCCAGGTTGGTCCTAATTTTCTGCTTTCTGAATGAGATGGGAAATATCCATTGTGAAAACCAATGGGTGTGACTGGTCCCGTCACTTTTGGAAAACAATATAGATACTTCAGAAAACTAGGAATTAAGCTTATATATGACCCAGCAATTCCACTTCTTGGCCTCCTCCCCAAGGGCCCCCAAATTCTATTCACAAAAGACATTTCACTCCTTTGCTCATTGCAGCACTATTCAAAATAGTCAAAAATCTGGAAACAACCTGAGTGTCCAAGAACAGATGATAAAGAAACTATGGTGCATCTAGACAATGCTATACTACTCAGCTCTAAGAAAAGATGAAATCATGAGGTCTTCTGCTATGTGGATGGATCTGGAGAGTATCAGACTATATGAAGTTAGTCAGGAGAGGGACAGATGCCAAATGACCTCTCATGTAGGGAGCCAGAGCACATTGCGCATGCGCATGATCGCGCATGCGCAACAACCGCATTGCGCATGCGCAACGACCGCATTGCGCATGCGTGGCAAGAGCCAATAGAAAAGGCGCCACCCTATGAGCGAGAGCCAATAGGAAAGGCGCCACCCTATGAGCGAGAGCCAATAGGAAAGGCGCCACCCTATGAGCGAGAGCCAATAGAAAATGAGCACCACCTTAGAGGCGGGGCAACCAGGCTATATAAGGACTGCCATCACCCGGGTTGGGGTTCTTTCTTTCTCCTCGTGAAGTCGACTGAATAAAACTGCTGCAGAAGGATCCTCAACCCGTGTCGTCTCACTCTTTGCTGGCGAAGGGAAATCGCGACGCGGGCGACGAACAACTGGTGCCGAAACCCGGGAAATTTCATCTTGCACCGCGAGGAAGAACCCCTCCTTTTGGAGGGAGGATTCAGAACTGCAGGACGATTGCTCGGAGAGGCATGCTGCGGACCACTGCCCAGCGTTGGTAAGAAAAGAATGCCCGTTTCCTGGTGGTGGGGAGCACTCTGTCCTCCTTATTTGGATTTGCCTTCTCTTTTGCTCTTGTGTCTTTACTATGGGCACTGAGGCGACTTGGAAGATGGTTCAAAATTGTTTGGAGGATGAGGCATGCTCCATAGTGGTCAGGGAAGGCCGGCAGGTGTTGGAAAAGGTCCAAGACAGTTTGTCAGAAACCGAGCAATCAGGAGGGCTGGGCGCGCGTATGAAAATACCCAGCAATAAGGAAAAAGGACTGCCCGGTGGGGGCAAGAAGTTAGAAATAAATAAGGAAAAAGGACTGCCCGGTGGGGGCAAGAAGTTAGAAATAAATAAGGAAAAAGGACTGCCCGGTGGGGGCAAGAAGTTAGAAATAAATAAGGATGAAATCAATGGGAAGGTGCTTTCGGGTTTGATTGACACTGGTGCAGATGTAACGATCATTGCCAAAAAAGAGTGGCCCCTCACCCCCTCACTGACTCACCTTCAGGGTACAGGCCAATCCCAAAACCCTATGTTAAGTTTGTCCCCACTTGATTGGCGCACCGAGGAGGGCAAATCCGGGACTGTATGCCCTTATGTTCTGCCTGGGCTCCCTGTCAAACTCTGGGGCAGGGATATTCTCTCACAAATGGGCTTTTTACTAATTGACACCTAGGGCCCCCTTCCCATTGAAAAATTACAGGCCGCCAAGTTGTTAGTGCAGGAACAGCCCGGCACCCCACCCCCATTTTTGTGATAAAAAAGAAATCCGGTAACTGGAGGCTCCTCCATGACCTCCGGGAAATAAATAAAACTATGATCCCCATAGACGCCACCCAGCCTGGCATCCCTTGCCCGTCGGCTATTCCCCACGGCAGCTAAGATTGTCCTTATTCTTAAGAATTGCTTTTTCTCCATTCCCCTCCACCCAGAGGATTGCAAGCGTTTTGCCTTTTCTCTCCCTGTCACAAACTGCGCTGGGCCCCAGCCCTCGCTTCCATTGGAATCATTTTTTGGGGTATGCACCCTCCCCAGCTTTTCCTTGGTTTTGAACTTGCTGCCGTGTCCAAATTATTTGCCTCGACCCCTCATCCCTTTAATCTTTATACAGATAGCTTTTATATTGCCACCCCCCCCCTTTTGCCTCTAGATTGCTAGCTTCTTATTAGAAAGAGCCCGATGTACATTGTAGCAACCCCATTGTCAGGGGGACAAGACCAAAGGTAATGTGGACTCCCGTAGGGCAGGTTTAAGAATTTCTGTGTGAATGTGGTGCGTGGGGTGCGCACAGGAATGAAAGAGGACCGGTCCGAATGAGTGCAGGAGTGTGATTTGTGCGAGTGCCTTTAGTGTGTGTGTATATTTGTCTCATTATATTTCTCTTAGTTATGCTTATTATTATCAGCAGAGAAGTCAGGAAAATGCAAGATCATGTGGTTGAGTGTTTAATAATATCAGGAATGAAAAAGAGTGTCGCTAAGGTGGTCTATCCACCTCAGAAGTAGTCTTGATCTTAAAATTGTAACATCTGACAACTTAGGTTTCAACAACTTTGTCATGGATTGTTTTGCCGGCTTATATCAACAAAAGCGTTTTCTTGACCCAATTTTAACTGGCTGGTCAGGCAGAGAAACGGGGAGCAATGTTCCCAATCGGCCGACAGGGCTTAACTTTGCCCTGGGGACTTGTTCCTTCCTTTCTCAGTCTATCAGTTTTTTCCCTGCAATTTCTGAAGGGTCAGATCGATAGATCAACTGCAGATGTGTGCACATGTACATGTGGTGTTTTTAGTGAACTTATTGTCTGTCTGTTTGTCTGTCTCTCTATGTGGAACACTTGAGTGCTGGAGCCAGAGTGGGAATCAGTGGTAAAAATTAGGCCTGGGGAAAACAGGATCATCTCGAGAGATCAGAGTGATATGCAGTTCAGCAATTTAAAGGATCTATGTGATTTTGGAACCTGTTAGACCAGGTTTAAACAAAGATTTCTAATTAGAATGTGGCGCCTACAACGAAATTGAAATTTTTAGTCTAAATTTTTTATTGGAAGAACATTAATAGTTATTACCAATTGAAATTCTTTTGAATTCCAGTATCTGTACTATCTAGAAACAGCTACAGAACTAGAGCCAGAAATCTAAAAGTGAATTGGGAATTCAGAGTGCAAGGTTTATCTTATAAGCCTCTGCTAATTTTAATGAGGAATTTAGCTGTTTTTCAAACAACAAAGGTACAGAAACCCTCAAAATAAACAAAGTTACTTGTGTTTCCGTAGACATTTGATAGTCAAAAATTTTTTTTTCTATGCTATTATCGAAGTTTGGTTAAAAAATATATATATATACGTATATATATATATATATATATAAATATCCGAAGGGTTCTTTCTGTGTTTGACAGCATGCTTGTATTGTGGAATTGATAAAGTTAGAAAGCTCATGATTTGAACTAAGGTACAAAAACTGTTGAACTTAAGCCAAAGAAGATTTACTCATGTTTCATGAAAATTGATGGTTTAAAGGTCTTATGCTGTTGTGTCAATGTACTTATACATCTGCATTGGATTATTAGAATGTGAGCTGAAATAATTGTAGTAAAAACAGGTTTGAAGAGTAATGGTTTAGTTAAAACATGAGTTTTTTGGAGTTCTAATATTGGTTGCAAAACTTGTCCTACCAGTGTTTTATTTGATTTGAGATAACAAAAAAAAAAAAATTTTTTTTAAGCTACTTAGCTCAGGGTCATAAGGAGTGAGAGTTTTTAAAGATTTCCGAGTCTGCAGAATGCTCCAGGGGGAACCCCTGAGAGGGATTCTCTCTTTTCTTCTTACAGAGAACATGCAGCTCGTCGTCCGGTGCCGACCCTGCGGGTTTGCAATGATGATCCTGCTGCTGACTGTGCAACCGACGGAGGCCGGATTGGGCCGGCCGGCTGACCCTACACGCCTTCTACAACAGCTGTATGGGACCCCAAGCAACTGTCAGGGAGGACAATCTTCGGTGACCCCAACGAGCTACACGAAAACCGTGGACTGTGGGACTCTGACTATATATCTCGTCACTCGGCCCAGTGCTCGGGGCGGACTGACCCAGTTTTGGCAGTGCGTGCCCAAGCCTACTTTTATAAATAAGGGGGATCCCTGTCCTCAAAAACTGTCAAGTGGTAGACCAGATGAATGCCATGTGTTATACCAGCTATTCTGAATGTACCGTAGGAGGAAAGAGGTATTTTACTGCAAAGCCCCATATGTCCTACGTGGAAACCGCTTGATGCTATGTTGGTTGATTGCATTTCTGATTTTGTTTTGATGGTTGTATTTTTTGATTGTTGTTTTGATTATTTGCTTTTACCTGGGTTATAGCTGACTGCTGCCTGGTGCCCCAATTCTCTGGCGGGGGCTCGGACTCGTTGGGCTCCCGCTATCCCTCTCTATCTTGCGCTCATGGCTCCTGCTCTGAGAGCAGCCCTTGCACGCTCGGAGCCACAAGGGCTCATTGCACGAGTACGGGTGCTCCCGAGTATTCTTCCTGAGAAGGGTGTCAGGCCGGAGAGCACTGCACTGAGTTGGCCCCCGACTCAGGGTGGCGAGCCACTTGCATAGGGCCGCCGTCAGATTTTGCCCTGCCTGGAAGTGAGGACGGCGGGACAGGTGGAGCCTTGGCGCGACCTGAAGGGGACGTGCGGAGGCCTCCTCAGTCCCTTGTAATACAGGCAGTGGTGACCGCCACCCCCTTCTACCAACAGGATGGCTCCATAAACAAAGACATAAGGGGGAGATGTAGGGAGCCAGAGCACATTGCGCATGCGCATGATCGCGCATGCGCAACAACCACATTGCGCATGCGCAACGACCGCATTGCGCATGCGTGGCAAGAGCCAATAGAAAAGGCGCCACCCTATGAGCGAGAGCCAATAGGAAAGGCGCCACCCTATGAGCGAGAGCCAATAGGAAAGGCGCCACCCTATGAGCGAGAGCCAATAGAAAATGAGCACCACCTTAGAGGCGGGGCAACCAGGCTATATAAGGACTGCCATCACCCGGGTTGGGGTTCTTTCTTTCTCCTCGTGAAGTCGACTGAATAAAACTGCTGCAGAAGGATCCTCAACCCGTGTCGTCTCACTCTTTGCTGGCGAAGGGAAATCGCGACGCGGGCGACGAACACTCTCATATGCAGGATATAAAAAAACATAGTAAGGTAATAACAAATGTTCATATACAACAGAAAACTGGTCTTCAGTAGGAAGCTGCCATTGAGGAGCATCTGGAGAGAGAAAAACACGGGAAACACTAGGACAGTATTATTGATGGCAGGGTTTTGTGCATAAAAACAAAACCACAGCATGTCTGCATCTCTGGGTGGAGGGTGTCGTGCTGTGGTTTTGTTTTTATGCACAAAACCCTACCATCGATAGCATTGTGAACCATGGCACATGAAATCAAAATAGTAAAAAAGAAAAGAAAAGCAATGAATGTAATTGGAATCTGAACACACTTAAAATGAAGCAGGGCTGGAGCAATAGCACAGAGGCCAACCTGGGTGAATCCCAGCATCCCATATGGTCCTCTGAGCACTGCCAGGGGTAATTTCTGAGTGCAGGGCCAGGAGTTACCCCTGTTCATTGCCGGGTGCGACCCAAAAAGCTGAAAAATAATAATAATAAAATGAAGCAAGTTCCTAAAATCTAAGCAGTTTAATAAACTGCATTTTGAAGTGACTGCATACACTCTGGTGAGGTATGGTGGTGAGAAAGGGCCTGAAAAGCTGGCAATAGAGGGACTCATCATTTTCTGTCTCTCCCATCCAGGTGGGTCACATGGTCACCAGTTCCGGGACTCCTGTGTCCTCGTAGTACAAGTACAGGTGTGAGGGAGTCCAGCCCTGATAACGGAGGGTCCTCAAGCCTACAGTTGTAAATGTCAGTGGAATTTTTTGCCCATGACAAGGAAACCTCCATTCCAGAACTTTTTGGGATGCTGGGCCCCATGCTGTTTCTGTAACTACTTCCTACTGAAATAGGACAAGTCTGTCATAGAAATCTCCTTCCTCTTTCTCCTGTGTCAGGACAGTGAGGTGTGTGTGTGTGTGTGTGTGTGTGTGTGTGTGTGTGTGTGCATGCGTGTGTGTGTGTGTGTGTGTGTGTGAGAGAGAGAGAGAGAGAGAGAGAGAGAGAGAGAGAGAGAGAGAGAGAGAGAGAGAGAGAGACCAGAGCCCTCTCCAGAAGCAACTGTATTAAGCATGTTGATGAGGGCTTAGAGTATTCATGTCCAGAGTTTGAGCTCCAAGAACATAAAAGGTGACCAGCTTAAATTATCATGGCCCTCAGCCAGTGGTTACAGAAGCAGGAGGCAGAGTGGGACAGGACAGGGAGCTTCTCTCCCCTCTGGCTGTTGGCTGGACCCTGGCTGGGGACTACTCCATGTCAGTTCACAGAGGAACCTCTTGCCCTTCCCTCTCACCACAGTGCCTCCCATTCCCACAGTCCACGTTCCCATGGATTCAGGCCACATTCCTCTACACTACCAGCCTGGAACCAGGGTCCGTGGAGGGGAGGGTCAGGGAAGATGGGGCCATCTCGCTGCTGGAGGGTGGTGGCGTATATGGGAGTGGAGTGTTCCAGCGGAGCCCCGGCATTCTCTGGATTGGGGTGGGGGTGTGAGAGAGAACTGATTGGTCAGGAAGGACATAGGAGCCTGTGAAGAGTGTCCCAGCCCAAGAGGAAGGGCCGAGATCAAGGGCAGGGGCACAGATGAGCCTGGCCCCTGGGGTCTGGGTTCATAAAACCAGCAACATTCTACCCAAGTCCAGACACCCTGGTCATCTCTGCAGTTCTTGTGAAGCTCCTCATCTTCACTTTCACCGTCTGTAGAAAAAGAAACCAAGAAACCCCCAATTCTTTATCAACGAAGACCAACTAAGAATAACTTTTTCCCCTCCAACTTCTATCCTATTCTACCAAACGATCACACCAATTCAGATGAGCTCCAATAGCCTGACTGGGTGCTCTGCAGAAGCACAGGAAGAACAGACTCTGCCGATGCTTTTAATTTGCTTTCTTGGAATTTTTCACTGAGGAATTTTAGATTGAGCTTTTAATGAGCTCTCAGAATCATTTCATTTGGCTCACTCTGCCTGCATCACCTCTGTTTTGGATTTCTGGTCCTGCCAGGGGCTCCCTTCATTGCTCTCTCCTCTAACTAGAACCCCGTGAGCAAGACATCAGGCTGTTTTGCTTTATTGACTCTTTGGTCAATATTAATTCCTAAAGCAGTGCTGTCTCTGACATTCCAGACAAAGCCTTGGTAACATGGTCAATTTCCAAATTTGGTATTACAGAGAAAAATAATTTTTTCCTGGATTTATGCAAACATATTTCCATAAAGTATAAAGATACTAAAAGTTTCTGATGGTGTCAGGAAAAAGGGTAGGCAAATGTCTCAGTTTTACGCAAAATAAGGTTTGATCTACCAGGCTGCTGTATCTCAAAATTCAAACAGGAAAAGTTTTTAAACATTAAAAAATTTTAATTTCAAGCAAAAATATTCTTAACACGTTTATTAAAGGGAAGGAATGATAGTACCATGGGTAGGGCAGGGCATTTGCTAATTGGAGTTTGATCCCTGGATTTGATCCCCTGAACCTGCCGGGAATGCTCTGTGAGCATAAATCCAGGACTAACCCCTGAGCACTGCCGGGTGTGGGTTTCCAAACAAAACAACTACAACAATGAAACATTAATTTATGTGTAATAGACCATTTAGTCCCATGTTGAAAACCTTGATATCCAGCAATATTTAAGAACTCAGTTTATCCATGAGCTTTTAGATTTTCAGTTTCGCAACAAATCTGCATTTAGGAATATTTATAAAATTCCTGAGCACAAAACCATCAGGACAATTTTGTAAATGGTAAAAGGTTTTAGAATGCTCACAACCAACATTATGATTTAGCTGAAAAGGAGACTTGTTCAATTTTGTGACATGCAATTTCATAGAATACACAGAACTGACCAGATCATATCAGAATTTTTAAAGGAATCTCACAGAGCTTCAGAATGCCTACGTTTTCACATGTTGGGTGCAAAATTTGTTAGTGAACTAAACCACTGGTGGGCTCTTCCCTTTTGGCACAGACATAACCACCAGACAGGGCCGGAGTGCATGAGCTGGTGGCAGATGCAGACCGAAAAGGCGGCCGCGTCGACTCCTGGGGATCTGCTCTGCTGTCTGTAAGAAGGACCTCAGTTTTGCACTGTCAGGGAACCTGAAGGTGGGGTCTCGGTGAGCAGAAACTGTTGCCCCTCACCACAAGAGTCCTGCGGTTCTCAACCTACAGACAGAGCCCCCAGAAGCACCATCTGACACCTTGCTGGAGCCGTCTCCGCCCCTTACACTCACTGCTGGCCACAGCTCCTCTCAAACAAAAGCTGAGCTTGGAAGTGTATGTCCCTGCTGGGAGCCATCTTGTCCTCCTTCCCCAGTGACCCTGGTGATGAGCAGAGGGGTGCAGGGGTGCAGAGGAGGGAGGCACTGCAGATGGTGTGAAGAGAGATGAACGGCAGTTGAGGGGTCTTGTCTCTTTGCTGTCAGTTGGTCCATGAGTGCAGCAAGGGAGGAAAGAACCCCAATTCCCAATGGCCCCATCCAATCATTTCAAAAGAAAACCCTGGATTTACCCTCCTGCGCTTCATTCCACCTCAGCCATGGTGGGGGATTTTGCAGGCTTGCATTCTCTTCTGAAGCTAGGGATGACACTTAGATTCTTGTTCCTGCAGAGGAAAGATTGATCAGAGGGACTGAAAGATGTGGCCCCAGTCTCACAGCTGGGAAGTGTCTGGGGATGGGGCGCCACAGTGACCCAGAGCCACTGCAACTGTCATAGCAGCCCTCACAGTTGTAGTGGGCACCAGGGCTGGTCACAGGAGTGGTAGGTGACAGACACTTCTCCTGACAAGACCACATTCTCTCTGGGTCTGGAGCTATAGGACAGCAAAGAGGGCGCTTGTGTTGCACACAACCTATCTGGGTTCAATTCCCTGCATCTCATATGGTTCCTGAGCTTTGCCATGAGTGATTCCTGAGCACAGAGCTAGGAGTAATCTCTGAACATCACTCACATGACCCCCAACCAAAAAATGAATAAAAGACCAAATGCTCTGGAGCCAGCCAGGTCTGGGTGTTGGGAATGTCCCCATTGGGGGTCAGAGCAAGGTGGGGTGACGGGAGAGGGTGAGGTGGAGGGAGAGGATGGGTACAGGGAGAGGGTGGGGTGCAGGGAGCTGAGCTTGCTCAGACCCATGTGGGGAACCCTCAGGGCTGAGGGCAGGGTCTGACTGAAGGTCAGGTGCTTGGCCAGAGCTGACAGTGACTGTGCAGGACGAGATGGGGCTGACAGAACTTTGCTGTGTGCATCGGTAGGGCCTCAACCTGGTGGTGGAACCACAGGGGCTCCCGTGGTGAAAGTTGGGGGGATAGCCCAAGGTTGAGGGTCCCAGCATGCTGCCAAGCTGCCCTGTGCGGCCAGAGCAGGGGAGGCAATGCAGGCCTCCTCTGGGAAGCCCACTGCACGTCACAGCGATGCTCCCGATGCATCTGTCCAGGGTCCCTCAGCAGATGGACGAAGTGCAGGGCTCAGGGCACATGGGGGCAGTAAGATGGAGAGGGGACCCAGCAGAGCTCTTTCCTGATCGAGAGCCACTGCTGCTGGGGTCACTCCCACAGCGCTCTCTCAACCTGGGGTGGGAATGGTGTGCATCAGGCATGTGCATGGCCACGGAGGAGTCCACATGTCTGCGTGGCAGCCTGTGCCTGGTCTGCGCAGCTAGAGCTGTGAGACCCCTCTTCTTCCTCTCCCTGCACCCCTCAGCTGCCCCTGCCCCACCCCTAGGGGAGCAGGGGGACCCTGTCAGAGCTGCAGAGAGCAGTTTCAGGGAAGTGGAATTCTCCAGAGCACCTGCATGCAGCTCTGGTGCCAGCGAGCCTTGAGAAATCACTCACTCACCGCCTCAATCCAGACTCAAGCCACTCTGTCCTAGTCCCCCCCAGCCAGCCGCACCTCTGCAGCACCGACCCCGAGGGACACGGACACGTCCCAGTGCTCTGAGGCAGGCCAGAGGTCCACCCCAGCAGATGGGACTAGGAACAAGTGGCCGCAGGCCAAAGGGCAGGGCGGGTCCTGCTGGCTCCACATGGCAGGTGGGCCTGCGGATGGGCAGGAGGACCCAGATCACACACACAAATGCACTCACACACACTCACATACACACTTACACTCACACAGTCGCATTCATATACACACATTTATACACACATTCACATATACATATTTATATACACACTCATATACACATGCACAAACTCACATACACACTTATACTCACAGTCACACTCACATACATACATTTATACACACAAACACACATTTATATACGCACTCTTATACACACTCACACACTCACATACACACTTGTACTCATACTCACAGTCACACACAACACTTAAATCCAGACTTACATACTCTCTCACATACATACACACTCACACTAAACACATACACTTACAACACACTCACATACACACAGTCACACACATACATAAACACATTTACATTCACACACCCACATTCACAACACACATACACACTCAGTTTGTATACACCGTACACACTCACATATACATCACTTGTATCACTTGTCGTCCCACTGATCTTCGATTTGCTTGAGCAGGCGCCAATAACGTTGCCATTTGACCCTGTTGTGTGCTAGTGCAACCCAATGATATCTGCTTGCTCCAGGAACAGGAAGAGCCTCAAACTGTTCATTCAGGGATTTGATGAAGAAATCTGACCATCTAGTTGGTGGGCGGCCACGCGGTCTTCTGACATACCTTGGAATCGAGTTGGTAACAGCTCTAGTCCAGCGGTCATCTCTGAATCACATTACATGACTGGCCCATCTGGTTTTTGATGCCTTGGCAAACAAGACAGCATCCCTGATTCTTGAACATAGACGGAGGTCAGAGCTCCGGATTCTTTCTCTCACTTGAGTGAGATGTGATACTCCTAGCATAGCTCTTTCGATTCCACTTTGGGAGACCTGAATAGCATTCTCATCCTATTTGCGTAGGGCCCAGGTCTCTGAGGCGTATGTTAGTGCAGGAAGAATGGTGGAATCGAAAAGATGTGCCTGGAGTCGGAGGTTCTTCGTCCTCTTAACCACCTCTTCGACGCTCTTGAAGGCGTTCCATACTGCTCTCTTCCTCCTGTGCAGTTCTGGCACCAAGTCGTTCCTCATGTTGATTTCTCGACCCAGGTACACATAGCTGCTGCATTCGGAGTTGTTCCTTCCATTGAGAGCAAATGGAGCTTCAGGGGCTAGTCCGTTTCTCATGAGCATCGTCTTGTTGAGGTTCAGCTGTAGTCCGACCTTTCCACACTCGTGGTCAAAGTCGGCCAGCATTTGTGCCGCTTGGCTAATGTTTGGCGTTATGAGAACGATGTCATCAGCGAAGCGGAGGTGGTGTAATTGCCGACCGTCTATCTTCACTCCCATTCCTTCCCATTCCAGTCGTCGCATGATGCTCTCAAGGGCGGCACTGAAGAGTTTTGGTGAAATGGTATCACTGTGCCGCACCCCTCTCTTTACCTCAGTGATCACTTTCTTGTAGAATGGTGAGATCCTGGTGGTGAATCCACAATACAGCTTGCGGAGGATTTTGACATACTGAGTTTGAATGCCATTTGGCCAGGGCTTCAATGACCGCCTCAGTCTTAACAGAATCAAAGGCCTTCTTTAAGTTGATGAACATTAGACAGAACCGCATCTTGAACTCTCGCGGAACTTCAATGAGTCTGGTCACTGTGTGGATATGGTCGATCGTGCTGAATCCCCTTCTGAACCCAGCTTGCTTGCATGGTTGTCCTTCATCTAGCGTTCTGCCTATTCTATTCAGGATGATACAAGTGAAGAACTTGTAGACGACAGACAGCATATACATATACATGCCCAAACATATACTCACTCACATATACACACTCGCATACATGCACACACTCACACATACTAAAATACACTCACAACAAATGTATGCACACACTCACTCTCTTACATATACATACACATATACACAATGCACTCTCACTCACATACACACTCATACACACAACACATCTATACTCACACACAGACACACACACACTAAAACACAACACCCTCACACACTCACATAGCACATACACACATGCAGACACACAAACTCACACAACAAACCACATACTCACACTCATAAACTCACATTTACACTCGTACACACATTCACTGACATACATTCACATAATCATACATTCACAGAGTCACACATTTTACACACATATGCACACACATACGCACTCTAACACACTCACACACAATCACAACACACACATACATGCTCACACTCACATTTAGTCATACACACCTATACACATTTACTCACATATATTCACACACTCATACACTCACTTTCACAGTCACACATTCACATACTTAAAAACATACACACACATGAACATATATACTCACGCACTCCAACACTCATAATCACGTCACACATACACACACTCACATTCACATGCACACATATACCCGCACATGGACACATCCACATACAAATCCATACACTCACTTGCACTTAGAACACATACACTTATACTCACATACACACATTCACACACGGCACTCATATACACATAAATGCACTCATACACATGTATATACACACTCACAATACATTCACTTACACACAAACACACTCACAAACTCACAACACAAACATACATATACATACATGCACACATGAATATATACACACTCATACAAACACATACATTCACTCACACACATACTCAATTTCACACACACTCACATATTTACTCTCACACATGCACATACACAAATTCACAACACACATACACACACTCACATACACATACTCACATACACACATATATCCACACATATACACTCACATGCACACACTCATACTCACACTTACAACATATACTCACACACATGTATATACACTCATAGCATTTACACACAAATACATTCATACACATACACACACTCACACACAAAACACTCACATACACACAAATGCACTCACACACTCACAACACTCATATACATATGCACACACAATCACGTACACACTCATACACACTCACATGCATATACAGATACATCCACACACATTCACTCACACACTCAGTTTCACACACTCACACACACACATCATACATGTACTTGTATATATACACACTCACACATACTCATACTCACACACATGCTCATACACACACTGATGCACTCATACACTTTCTCTTAAACACTCAAATAAACACATACACTCACTCACAATACATACACACTCATACATGTACACATACTTACTATTCACAGCACTCACACGCAAATACTCTCATACTCACAACACACTCACATACACACATGCACACACAATCACATCACACTCACATACACACAGACATAAACAAACATTCACTCACACACTCGTACACTCACTATCACACACTCACAGACTCACACATATTCACTCATATACACTCACACTTACATTCACATACTCACACATACAATTCACTCATATCTACTCACACAAATACTCAGACACTCACATGCTCACACTGAAACACATTCACACATGTACACACATATGCACACACTCATGTACTCACATACTTACATCCACACACATCCACACACTCATACTCACACACTCACATGCACTCACATACAAGCATATACTCACCCACACTTATGCACACACTCTCACATACACTTCACACATTCACATACACACTCTCACACATATTCACTTATACTCACTCTCATATGTATATGCGTGCACACACACATAGGAGATGAGGATGAGGAGGGTCAGACCAGAGGGGGTGCAGCAGGGCAAGGTCAACAGCCTCTTCCCAGGGAGCTGCATTGAGGGCTTAAATCCCAGGGGCTCCCCACCTATCTCTGCTGCATGGCTTAGCCCAGGTGGGTTCTTGGCAAATGGATTTCATTACCTGTTCCTCACCACTCCCATCTGTAGAATGGGATGATATATGTCCTTGTCATGCCTCGTCTCACTCATGTGTAGAATGGGGCTTCACGTGTCCCTGTTATACCTTGTCCTCATCTATAGAATGGGGCTATGTGTCCGCTGTAGGGGTCATGGGTAGGTGAGGAGTCTCAGGGCTAGGGGACAGGAATGTAAGAGCTCTGCTTGGGCTCTGCTGGCTCAGGATGTCCTCAGGAGACAATGGTCCCCTCTCTGACAAAGACACCTCACCCCCTGCTTTGGGTCACTCCTCTCTCCCCCATTTGGGCTCCTCATACTCCTCTGCTCCTCTCTGCTCAAACCTCCCTCCCCCTCCCCAAGTCATCCCACATTTGTTTCCGGCTCCACAGGATCTGTCTGGTTCCCTGTTCCCACCCAGCTGACCTCTGACCTCCTGGTGTCATCCTGCATGCTGTGGCTCAGTCCCCAGGGTTCTGGAAGTGTCCCCAAGCTAACTCACAAAGATGCTCCTGGGAGAAAACGATTTCTTGGGGGGAAAACAGAGCTTTTAAGCACAAATGGCAGGGGCACAGTAGGACCTTATTAAAATACTGAGAGATTAACAAGGCCTCATTCCCCTCAATTATTAACAATGTACTTGTTCTTCAGAAAAGTACCCATGAAAATTTAAAACAGATGAAAATGGTCGTTCACTTAGAACCGCTCAGTTAATCTGTGAGTAATGTTTTATTCAATGGCTATATGAGGAGGGGGACAACCCCTGCTGGCACAGCCCCCAAGGCATAGTGTCCAGAAGAGTGACACAGAGAGTGAGGACCAGGGTCAGAGGACGAGGCAGGAGAGTGCTGGGTGCTTAGTCCAGCCCCCAGGAGCAAGAGCAAGGTCCTCACAGCTCATGGCTGTGACGGGGTCTTCACAGCACGTGGCTGTGAAGGGTCCTCACAGCACGTGGCTGTGAAGGGTCCTCACAGCACGTGGCTGTGAAGGGTCCTCACAGCACACGGCTGTGGCAGGGTCCTCACAGCACACAGGTGGACAGGGCAGGGTTCTCCTTCAGTGAGCATGGGGCTCTGGCTGCTGTGATGGGAGACAGAGCACAGTTTCTCTGTTCATGCTGTTCCAGAACCCCCCCTACTCCCTTCCCCATCATGAATCTAAAGGGTGCACATCTGGGCAGGAGCTGGGCTGATGGAGGGGAGTGACCAGGGCCTGGGTCCTTCTGGAAGGTGGAGAGAATGACCCTGCCTGTGTAGGTGGGGTTGTAGCTGCGTGTGAGTAGCTGGGGCCATGGGAGACAAAGGGACAAAATATCCACCACCCAGAATATCATCCTTTTGGCCAAGGGTTTATCTGGCTTTATTATTTTAGACAGGAGAACTGCCAGGATAAGCTCACTTGGTGGGGAAGGAGTCACAGAATTTTGCCTCTCATGGGAAAATATTCCTTTGTGCACACACAGCAAAGCTTCCGAATGACAGCAGTGAGTTGCTGCCTTCAGCAAGCAGCCCTCTGATCTCCAGGGACAACAAAGGTTCCCCAACCAGTATATCTCCCCCAGGTCTTCTCAAGGCCCCAAGAAGAGCCTGGAGGTTGGTACTTTTGTGCCAACTAAGTCAATGAATCACTGACGCTGGGCACCAGAGGGTGAAGACACTTGCATCTAACACTTGCATCTAACAATGACACCCACTCAGGCCCCTCAGGATGGCTTACAGTTGCCATGGCAACCTCCATACGAAATAACTCACGAAATATACTGGAATCTGGTGGTGCTTTGATGGACAAATCATCACCTCAACACCAGCTGTTCTATGGAATCCCATGCAAAATTTCCCCTGTATGAATCTGCCCTGGTTCTATGCCCATTTCTCATGCTCTACAGCCGGTTCTACGCTGTTCTACACAATCTAGAAATCTGTGCAGTCTGCCTGCACAGGTGCCCTGGGGAGGCCTCCTGTTCTTACAAACAGCCTGTCTGACCTAGAAGCCCTGCTGGCTCCAGGGGGGCTGCCCTCTCATTCTTAAGTGGATACTTTGTTTAATGAAACACTTTCTCTATTTCCCTGACTGACTTTCAGATTCTTTCCTGTGGCGAAGTCAAGAGCCTGGCTCCCCCCACCTGGCCTTGGGCCCTGACTGCCTCTTTCTGAGTATGTGGGGGTGGGGATGGGGTTCTAAGTGGTCAGAAAGATGGACAGCGAGGGCAGAGTCCTTGGCCATCTCCTCTAGGCACTGAGCTGGGCCCCAGGACCAGTGGTGCAGGAAGGCTGGGCTGCCTCTCCAGGCCCCGCTGACGTCCCTAGGGCCTACACTCAGGCCTCTGTCACACACAGGGAGCCACCACGCCCTGGTCCTGCCTGCATCCAGTGGCCTCTGCCTGACCTGTATGTACCAGCAAATGAACCCAGTGATCATGCCTAGGGCTGAGCCCTTATTATGCCTATGCCACCTTGGGAACAGCGAGGCAGAATCTGGTGGGCAGGATTGAAGTGGAGGGGGTGGGCTCTGAGAGATGTTGGGTGTGGTGCTGGGCTCTGAGAGATGTTGGGGTGCAGGGTGGACTCTGAGAGATATGGGGGTGCAGGTGCTGGGCTCAGAGATATTGGCATGAGGTCTCAGCAGGGATGGCATGAACTATATGATACACATAGTAGCACTGTAGCACTGTTCTCCCCTTGTTCATCGATTTGCTTGAATGGGCACCAGTAACGTGTCCTTTGTGAGACTTGTTGTTACTGTTTTTGGTATATTGAAAAATGCCACGGGTAGCTTGCCAGGCTCTGCTATGCAGGCGGGATACTCTCGGTAGCTTGCCAGGCTCTCCGAGAGGGATGGAGGAATCGAACCCTGGTCGGCCGCGTGCAAGGCAAAATGCCCTACCTGCTGTGCTATCGCTCCAGCCCTTGTACTATATGATACACATAGTGTCATATGTGTGTCTTCCACACATTCCATTCTTCCACACATTCCATTCCCAAATAAATGACAAAATCACTGGTTTGGGCCTTAGAGATGCAGATACTGACATTCATATGGGGAAATAGACAAGAAGTGGCCAGGAAAGTCCAAGATGGACATGCATAGGGGTGGGTATAGGGTCAATCATTTCCTTCTGAAGCTCAAGAGAGAAAAAGGGGGCTGGATTTCTGACCATCAATACAAGTGGTGGGAAAATTTACACTGGTGAAGGGATGGGTGTTGGAACATTGTATGGCAAACTCAATCATGAACAACTTTTTAACTGTGTTTCTCATGGTAATCCAATTAAAAAAAGGAATAAAGAAATAGGGTGTGAGAGATAGTACAGTTAAGGCTTGGACTGGTGTGTGGACAACCCCAGTTTAATTCCTGCATTACATATGGTTCAAGCACTAAGAAAATGGGGCTGGAGAGATAGTACAGTGACTAGGGCACTTGTCTTCATGTGGCCAAGCTAGTCTCAATCCCCAGCACTCCATATTTTCCCCCAAGTACTGTCAGAGATATCCCTGAGCTCAGAATCAGGGATAAGCCCTGAACACCTCCAGGCAGGTGCTGACCCAAAACAAAAACAAAGAAGGGAATAAAATGGTGTGCGTCTGGGCTAGTTCATCTGACCAGGAAACAGAAGGCAGAGATGGGACCAGATCCACAAGGAAACCCGGAGTGGGGAGAAAATGGTTTCTCAGATACTAAATTAGTGGAAAGGGTAGTTATTTAGTAAAGGGCATTGCATGTGATGCTGGATTAGTCAGGGGCATTCTCCAGAGGCTTGGAGTGGTAAAAGCATCGGCGTGCGCTGGGTTAGTAAGCGGTGTTCTCTAGAGTGTTGGGGTAGTAATGGGGCTGGCTCAGAAAACACTGTGCTGGGCCAAGACTCTGCAGGCAATTCTAGACAAGGAGGCACAAGCAGCTCTGGACTGTGCACACGTTTGTCTTTATAAGGCTGGGCAGAAATGCGGATTGAAGTGCCGAGGAGCACCTGCTGGTCAGCCAACAGAGTGCTGGGGACAAGGTGCCCAGCAGTTGAGCCAGTGGGCTCTCCACTCTTGGGTGCCATGAGATAGAGTTGAGGTCTCCACACTCTGACTGATTGTGCTATTTCTAGAAAAGAAATCAGTGTTCCCAGAAACCTGCCCTACTGCAGTGAACGCCTCCACCCCTACTCCTGCCCGCCAACACTTGCTCTGAGGCTACTACACCTCCCTGGGCCATGCATCTGCCCTGGAGTGTCACCATGTGGGAAAAGTCTGCGCCTGTGAGGGCCCCCGGCGGGAGAGCAGCACCTTCCCAATGTCTAGGCACACTCACAATGCCTCCGCATCACACTTGTCCCCAAAGCTAGCGACAATCAGCCTTGTTGCCACAGGAGGAAACTTAGGCCAAGAAGTTGAGGCAGCCGCCTGGGATCAGAGAGCAAACCCCACCCTCGCCCCCTCCCCACCCTCCACTCAGCTCTGCATCATTCTTTCCTCACCCCCCCAGCTCTATATCACCTTCCCCCCGACTGTGAGCTCTGCTTCATTCCTCCCCCTTCTATGAGCTCTGCATCACCTCCCACCGTGAACTCTGCTCATTCCCCCCCCTACCCCAGCTCTACATCATTCCTCCCTCCCTGTGAAATCTGCATCACCCCCACACTTGTGAGCTCTGAACATCCCACCTCACTGTGAGCTCTATATCATACCCCAAATGAGCTCTGCATCATTCCTTCCTCCCTCCCCCTCCTGTTAGCTCTGCACAACCCCCCTGAGCGCTTCATCAGCCCGCCTCCCCCCACCCTATGAGTTCTGCATCAGGAGAGGCCTGGACTCTCTGCCTGCATATCACTGAGCCCAGGACTGCCTGCACCACACCCCAAGGGCCTGAAACTCAGGAAGTCATCACAGTCCCTCATTATTGGAGACACATCCTGTCCGGCTGTGTCCTTGTGGTTCTGGAGAGGCAGCTGGCCCTGGATTCTGTGAGAATGTGGGCTGGGGTGGGTGGACCCAAATCTTCTCTGCCTAGGAAGGGCTACGCTGAATGCAGAGGTCAGAGCAAAGCGTGGCACTGGGGAGCAAGGAAAGGGTCTCTGGGAATCGGTGGGTCTGGGGGAGTCCTGTACCTCTTCATAGGTCCTAGACATGGCTGCTGGTCATAGGACAGTATACATGTGTGTGCATGCAGAAATGAGAATGTCTGCACACGAGTGCCTATGCCAGGCATGTGTACATGCAAACGCAAGTGTGTGCACACACATGGGTGCATGTATATACATGTGTGTATATGTGCATATATGAAAGATATCATGTGAACACCGTGAGAATATACATGTGTGTTCAGGTGTGTATGCGTGCAGGGATGTACACAAGTGAGGACAATCACGTACTACACATGTGCAGGTATGCTTGTCTATGTGTGTTCATGCTTATGTGTTGAGGTGTAAACCCTCTACTGTATGAGTACAACGTAAATGTGAGCAGATTCATGTGCCTGTGTGCACATGGACATTTGTGTTCATGCATGTACACATACCACGTGAGCAGAGGGTGAGTGTGCGTGTACCTATGTACAAATGTGGTGTATGTTTAAGTATGGGCACACACATACATACCAGTATACATGTGTGAGGATGCAGGTACGTGTGCCTGTGCAAGCAGGTGTGTAGGTAGGACTGCACACATATGCGTAGGCGTGTGCACTTGGTCACAAGAGAGTCAAAGTGTATTTCTCTATGTAGGTGCATGTTCTTGTATCTGTGTGCCCAGGTAAGCATAAGTGTCTGATGTCCCTGTGTGCATGTGTGTTCAGGTATGTGTATGTACACCGATGTGAATACAGATGTAATGTGTCCATGTGTACTTGTGTGTGTCTGCTTGGTCTGATGGGTAAAGATAAACTCCTGTGTGCATGTGTATAAGTATGTATGCATGTACGTATATGTGGGGGTAAGGACAGATGAAAATAGTTCCTCTGTGTGCGCGCTCGCGTATGCACCCACCTCTGCTGTCTGCATAGGGAGCCAGGCCTGAGCTGTGCCCTGAGGCTGCCCCAGTTTCTCCTGTGAGCAGGATGAACCCCCATCCCCAACAGGGTGTTCTCCCAGCAGAGCTCTGTGTCTGTGTCTCTGTCCCTGTGTCACTATCACTCACAGCTGGTCATGTCATACATGCCCTTGACTGGTGCTGTATTTTGTCACCCTTTCCCTTGTCCAGTGCTGGTTAAAGTAGTCCCCTTCTCCCTGTCCAGGACGCCCTTTTCCCCACTAACCCCACTTTCACCACCTTTGCCTCTGCTGCCCAACTCCACCCCTGGGCGGGAAAGAAAAGTCCCTTCACATGTCTAGCTGCTCCCCCCCTTTTGGCCTCCTCAGCATGATGAGGAGTGGCAGTGCAGGGTACACGGATGGTGCTTGGGGACTATGTGGGGACCAGATCCAGAACCTAGCATGGCTCCAGTTCTTGGGTCCCCCTGGCTTACCCCCAGGACCAGAGAACAGTGTCCCACACCGACTCTGGGGTCCCCAGATTCCCCAAGTAGAGAGTGGACTGTGAGCTCAGTGCAGCCGTCTCCAAGGAAAGGGCAGACGCCTTCTCCTGTGTGAAGGCTGCTCGCTCCCGCATTTGGGGAACAGCCTTCTTGGGGGCTTCTCGGCTGTCTCTTGAGCTGACTGTGTTTCTCATGCTCACCCTCGTGCGAGCCAGGGCTGGGGGCAGGTAGCTGGGGACTGGGCTTCCACAGAAACTCACACAATTCAGAGACTGTGTGTGCCCTGGCATTGCCTGGGGCAGCTGAGACCTGGTCACCTGCACCTTCCAAGGACAGCGGTCTGTATTGGGATGTATCGGCATGATGCCCTTTATTACTGTTTGGGTTATTTTCCAGCACAATTAAAATTTTTAAGTATGCTTCACATAATGCTTGTACCCCACTTTTTTAACCCCCCCAAAGCCTAAGATGTAGACATTTCTGCAGGGAACCCTGGCGGTTCTGGTGGAGATAGTGGGAGTAGGAGAACTCAGGGGCTGCACTGGGGGTCTTGCGTTAGACAGGGCAGGGAGAGGGTGCAGAGCTGGGATGGCCTGACTCAGGCACAGCCTCCATGAGCTGTACTGGTTTCTACAGGGCAGAGGAAGGGGGCCGGGATGAGGGAACAGGGCTGGGCTGGTGACCCGCACTGAGACACAGGGACAGAGGCTAGCACTGTAATCTGTGGCCCCAGGTCTCCCTTGAGGCTCAGGCATGCTGGACAGCCTGGGCATAGCTGTGGGACCCAACTACTGCTTGCTTTCCCTGAGGACAGAGTGACCTGACTCCAGCAGATGAGGGGTTCTGCTCTCTCTCTGGGGCTAATGGAAGGATTCAGAAGGTTGAGCAGGCTGGGAGAGACTTCTGAAGGCTCAGGGGCCAGGCCAGGCCTGGACATGGAGCGAGGGTGCTGGGTGGGAGGGCGTGGCTCCCGGAGATAGGCTCTGCGATGCACCCCGGCGTCGCCGCATCCTCCCAGTGCTGCAGTCCCTGATTGGAAACGTTTGATGTTCACCTTCATCCTCAGCTGAGAGGGGCATGTGTGCGGGTGCCCCAAACTGACAGCTTGGGTTTCCGCCCTCCCACGACTGGCAGCCCCTCCAAGGCCCCAGCCTCTGTTCACATCGCGGCTGACCCCGTGACCCCGGCAGGGGGCAGGCAGGCCCCCAGCGCCCCTCACCCCTCTAACCCATCTTGGGGACACAGAGGAGCCAGGCAGGTGTCCCGAGCTCACCGCGGGTGCTGCAGAAGATGCCCTTGAAGCTGCTGCCCCAGGCGAGGGTTACCTGGCCCGGCCTCGTCCACACAGTGATGACGCCTGAGAACCCGCCTGCTAATTGCTTTCGCTATTTCTGGACTCTGCCCCCTCCGGAGCGTCCTCCTGCTGGAGACAGAAATAACCGACGCTGGAGGGAGATTGTTGCCCAGAGTCCCAGCAGCAGCAGTGCGGCTGGAGACCGGATCTGGGTCCCGCAGAACTGCTGCTCTGGGAACCTTGGGGATGTAGGGTGCCGATGGGCTGGGCCTGGCAGCGGGTGGGTCGGCGCAGTGGGCGGGCCTACTAGTGGGAGGGGCCTGTTAGTGGACGGGGTCTGCCTGCTGGTGGGCGTGGCGTGGTTGTAGGTGGGGCCCGGCAGCAGCAAACAGGGCCTAAAGTGGGCAGGGTATGACCATGGTCCAGGCCTCCCAGTGGCCAGGGTCTGACTGTGGACTGGATCTCTTGCCTTCTTGTCCCCTGAGGGGTCACTTGGACTTTGGGAGCCCTCTCACTCCCCCACGACCCCTTCCCCATGTCAGGGATTAGCAGAAGGGAAGAGAAGAGGGAAAGGGCTTTGGGAACCAGGTCTCTGACCCCTGGTGTGTCCCCCCCGTTTCTGCCGGCCGCCCAGGCCTGTGAGCTTTCAGGGTTCTGCCCATGGGTAAGCAGGAGCCACGACCTCCTGTGGCGTCTAGACAGGCCTGGTCCTTCCCCTGCGACCGAGTCGGCCTCTGCGCTGCCCCCAACTGTCCCCGCGCATTCCTGCTTCCCACTAGCTCAGTCCGTGCAGCCTCCCGGGCCCTTCCCGGCTCCCAGCGCAGAAACCTCAGAGGCATGGCTACCTAGAATGGCGCCTGGGCTCTTCTCTGGACCCATTGGCGCTGCCTCCTGGAAATGCTCCTGTCCCGAACGGCCCCTTGTGGGTGACCTGGTTCCCTGGTTGCCGGCGGGGACCAGAGGAATCACAGGGGAACTTTTCTTGCCAGGGTCCCACCCAGGATGGAGTGGAGGTCGGGCAGCGACACGGCAAGGACCTCACCCTCACAGCAGCCCCCTTCGCCGTCTTCCTGAAGACAGGGATCCCAGGGCATGATGCCTCTTACCCTTCAGATTCCAGACCTAGGGCACAGGGGCAAAGTGCAGAGAAGGCGTTAGAGCAGCCGGCGTGGTGGGGGAGCACGCCCTCTGAGGCTCTCCCTGCACCCCAGGGAGTACGCTGGTGCACTCAGGCTGCGAGCTGCAGTTCCCAGCAGCACAGCTGCCCATCCTCACACATGTCACTGGTCTTGGTCCTAAGACTTAGGGTTCTCATCATGGACAGTCTGTGGGCTCCACGGCAGGAAGCTGCACTGCTGAGCAAGGGGCCTTGTGGTCCTTTTATAGGGTGTAGTGGCTTTCCCTAAAGTCTCAGCTATCTACACAGTGGGTTGGCAAGTGCCATCCGCAGGTGTGGTGGCACTGCTGTGATTCATTTTCCGGTGGTGTCCCCTATGTAGTGACTGCTCAGCCACACGGATGTTGACTGGTGATTTAGTCAATTTTTGTTGCAAAAATGTACAAGATCTTGGTGTCGGGAAGGAGGCGAGAAAAAAAAAATGTACAAGGTCTTTGGTTTAATTCCCCCAACCCCCCATGCACCACGTTTTGGCTGCTCCCTGTGGTTGCTCAGGGCTTGCTCCCAGTGGAGCCTGGGATTCCTGCAGTGGTGAGAATCAAACGTGGGTGTTCTGCATGCAGAGCCTGTGCTCCAGTTCTTGAGCCCTTTGGTTCTCTTTGTTCTAGCTTGCTCATAAGTCCCAATAATAAGCCCTTTGGCTATCAGTCTTTGCAATTTGTGTAAAATGACTGGGGGCTCCAGAGGAGAAATTTCCTCCCCCGACACCTGGTTTTAACTCCCAGTGGTAAGTTTCACAATTGATGCTTTCATATGAAATGTTCCACTCAGAGCTGCCATTTTGAGTTAAGAATAAATTCCAGGAACACAATGTAATTATTAACATGAAGGGGACTCATTTTTTAAAATCGAATTTCTGTATTGCTTTTGAAGACTCATTATGTTTTTAATTCTTTCCCTATATTTCCCTATTTACTATTATTCAGACTTGCTTGCCCTTGTGGTGATTTCTGATCAGAAAGCATTATTTCTCTCTCTCTGAGAATTCTATCACATCTTTTTGTCTCTTAGCTGTTCATTTATTCCAAAGTGGCCAGCTCCTGTACTTAATGGATCTCATTTTTTAAAATTGATTTTTACACCTCCATTTTGTTTCCCCTGATCCATTCTCTTTTCTTCAGTCACTATAGTTCTGAAACCTGCATCCACTCATTTATTATTCTATATTGTTTTGTCTGTTTGTCAATTTTATATTCCTATATTGCGCACCTGGGCAAAACTCTTCAATACTGACTTTTGTTCTGACTTATTTTACTTCATAAAACAAGAGAGCATTGGTAGAATGTTTTAGATATTTCAGATATGTGTCAGGTATGTTTAGAGGTCTTGAACCCCACAGTAGGGATATAAAAGCAAAAATAAACTATTGGAATGGGGGTATGATACAGTCAACAGGTCAACCTGTACCTGTGGGGCGAGTGCAGCAGCAGCCTAATGGTGTTTTCAGGCTTTCTGACACCCCAAAATTGCTGCTGTGCCTTTGTCCAGACCCCAACAACGTGGGACCAAGTTTACTAAGAAATTAAATGGCCAAAAGTTAGATACGTAGAGCTTCGCCCACAAACCACCTCCAGCTCAGCTATACAAGCTCATCTATTGACATTATTTCAGAGATCCATAGATAAATCTAAAAAGAGATCAAAAGCCACAGTTAATATCAGACTCACCAATGGCTGAACAGACTGGGGTAAATTGAATGGGGCAGGTTGGCTTGTGCCTGTCCAAGCAGAGCCCCCAGCAGCTGCTTGCTTCCACAATTCAAAATCGCTGTTATACCCCCAGCCTGACCCCACCATCTCAGGGTCTCAGGACAGACCTCACCAAGATATAGCACTGTCTGTAGCACTGTCATTCTGTTGTTCATTGATTTGGTCTAGTGGGCACTAGTAACAATACTACAGTGGGTAGGGCATTTGTCTTGCATGAAGCCGACCCAGGTTTGATTCCTTCAATCCCTCTCAGAGAGCCCAGCAAGCTACCGTGAGTATCCCACCCTCATGGCAGAGCCTGGCAAGCTACCAGTGGCATTTTTGATATGCCAAAAACAGTAACAACAAGTCTCACAATGGAGACACCAAGATATAATCTGCTGAAAATTTGGGTATGTGGGTTTTGTGACTGAAATCTCCAGGTTCTCATGGAGTTGGGGTGGACTACACCCCCCTCCACTTCCCAATACACATGGAAGCACTGGCAGTCACCCCCAGAAACCAATTCCAGTGCCACACTATAAACTTTATTTGTAGGTCTCTTGTTTCAGAGACCTACAAATAAATCTCGAAAAAGATCAAAAGCCAGAGACACAGAAATGAGTCCTAGAAGACACCACAGAGCCAGAGATCCCTCTGGGCTCTGTTTCTATTGAGCCAGTTTCACTGGGGCACCCTAGATGGAGCAGGTGCAGTCTCTGCACCTACTCCAGATGGAATCCCGGCAACCAAGAGCTTCCACAAGCAAGGCCCAGGTATGTGGGTTCCAGGATTAAATCTCCATGCTGCATGGCAACAGAGGTTCTGGGCTGTCCCTCCCTGGTTCCCCACCCACTCACTGAACTGGCTGTCATGCCCACAATGTGCCTTCAGGTGCCATCTTAGTGCACCAACAGCCCTGGTTTAGAGATGCCCAACTGAATCCCAAAATGGATTAGTGCCCTACAGAAATGTCTCTGGAACCCAATCACCCAATCACTTACAATCTAGGACTCCAGAAGTGAGCTTCTGCGGCACCCAAGATTTTAAAAATGAGCAATGGACAATAAATGATCTAGCATCTGCCCCTGGCAGGCAGGCTTGAATGGTGGTGGAAAAATTCGAGCAAAACATAATGCACAAAAGAAGAGAGAGAGTATTGGGGAAGTTGCCTGCCATGGAGGCAGGATGAGTGTGTGTGTGTGTGGGGGGTATACTGGGGACACTGGTGGTGGGGAGTGTGCACTGGTGGAGGGAAGGGCATTCGATCATTGTACATTGTATGGCTGAATCTCGAACACGAAAGCTTGTGGCTGTATCTCACGGTGATTCAATTAAAAAAAAAGTAATTTGGAGTTCATGCCCATTTCAATCAGCTTAATCAATGGCTGAATAAATAGCAGCACTCCTATATTTGAAAAAATAGATAAACTGTTGGAGTGAATTGAGTTGAGGCTTTGTTCATTACATACAAATCTGTGTTTGTGTGTGTGTGTGTGTGTGTGTGTGTGTGTGTGGTGTCATTAGAAAAAGTCTACTGAATGGGAGATAATGTTTGTACATCACACATATGATAAGGGGTCAACATCTTAAATATAGAAAGAATTAGAAAAATTCAACCACACAAACCACACTATCAAAAAGTGTTTGGAAGGTTGGAGTAGACAGTTCTTGGTGGGGAACATACCGACTCTAATGGGTGTGTGAAATATGCTCATCACTGATAATGGAATTAAGACCGTAGGACTTCCCACCTCTATCTTGTGGGAAAAGCAGCGATAGCAACATATATGGGAGAGAGTGTGGAGAAAATGGGCCCTTGTGCACTTTGGTCAGAGTGTAAATTGGTGCGATCATTTTAGAGAATGCGATGGAGCTTCCAGAAGATACTAAAGCTAGAGTTACCACCTGGTCCAATACTGCCTCTGTGCCACAGGCTCAAACATACTCCTCGGGGCCTCACCACGCTGCCCTGCTCTTCCTCCAGCCTCAACACCCTGAGGAGAAAAAATATCCTTTATTTCCACCTCCCAGTGGGAAGGGCTTTTGCTACAGCAGCCTGGCACTCATGCAGGTGTATGGCAGTTGTCCGGGATGTTATTTGCTGTATCTGACCCTGGCAAGTGAACTATTTTTGCCATATGCACCTGTGGACCAGAAAGAGGCCACTGTGGATATGTCAAACAAATACAGTGCCACCTATGACAACAGTGAGGGGCTGTGGACATGACCTTCCATCCTTAGTGGAAAAAGAGTGTGGCTGGGAAGCTAGGGTCACTAGATCTGAAACTCTAATAATCTGAAAGTCCTTGGCAAAGGCATAGTTTTACTGCTTTGAAACAGACTAAACGAACACAGACTGTGCTCACTATAGTGTAGGGGAGAGACTGGAGGTAACCTGTGCTCCCTGCAGTGCAGGGGAGAGGCTTGAGTGTCCTGTGTTTACTGCAGTGCAGGGGAGAGGCTGGGGTGCCCTGTGTTCACTGCAGTGCAGGGAAGAGGCTGCAGACTCCAGCCCTCTGCATCTGCACCTGCATTCCTTCTCTCCTGGGTGCAATCCTTCAAGGTTAGAGCCCAGGACAGTTGTGGGCTTCACAGACATGAGCAACCGATTTGCTGACCCCCTCCTTGGTCTTTTCTTCCTTCTTCCCCCAAGCTGGGAGCTCAGGCCCTCAGCCTCCTCCATCCGAACTGCTGCTCAGTCTGCTATTGCAGCTCCTACTTGCTTACCGGAAATAGCTCCTCACCCAGAGGCCTCTGGGGGATTTTCAGGCTCATCCATCTCAGAGCGCTTCCACCCCACCTGCGCCATACTTGGACCCCCCAGATGCCATCATGAACGAACTGCTTACTGCAGTGAAGGAGGCTAAGAGGGACAAACTAGTGCCACCCTGTCACTGACCAGGGAGAGGACAGACTGCTGGACAGGGTTTAGCTTGTGGGGGATTGTGCAGATTCTGTGATCTGGCTGCTGGGGATTTGGGAAGGGTTTCAGGGGAGACGGCACCCCCACCTGATCACAGGAAAGCCGCCTTTTCTTCTGGGCCAGCTGGAGGAGTCAGTTTTGAATAATGCACTGGGCTTGGAGGCACTGACTCCCCAGTGGGGATGCATAATGGATGAACTCTGGCTCCCACCCGCCTCTCTCTAGGGCTGAGCAGGACCCCTGTGGGCTGCTTTCTCCTCACCTCACTCTGGTAGGGAGTAGAGGAGCAGAAACGGTGGTGCAGTTGCTAAGGAGGAGGGATCAACTCTTCCCCACAGCCCCCAGTGAGCCCGTGGGCCTCGAGACTGTGGGTTCTGCCTTCTGTGGCTCCCTGTCCCTCTTCGCGGGGCCACCAACTCCACTTGTGTCCTCAGCACACTCTCAGGACTTAGCCTCAGCCCGCAGCAGCCCAGCCTCTGATCACTGACCTCTGCTTGTGCTGGTGACCTCTGGGGCCAGGACTGGTACACAGGCTTGTGTCAGCCCTTCTGTGCCCACTGCTTTGGACACAGTGACTCCCCAGGTATGGCAGAGGGCACGCCCCTCCCTGCTCTCCTCAGGATGGGGGAGCACCCTCCCCCTCCAGCTCCCCTAGGTTCTGTAGACCCCCAAACAGGATCCCTGCCCACCTGCATTTTCCCCAGTTCCTTCACGGATATTGATGATGATTCCCTGTGCAGTGACTGATATTGGTGACCCTGACGATTCCCTGTGTGTTGGCTGATGATGATTCCCTGTGCATTGTCTGACATTGATGACGTTGATGCCCTGCACAGTTGCCTGCGCATGCCGACCTCTCCAAGTGCGCCACTGCCCCTTGTGCCCAGGCTGTGCCCTGGAACCTGGAGCATCTCTCACATTGGTCTGGAGGAAGGCCAGTCCCCAGTGGAGCCTTGCTGTGGCATCTGAGGGACAGTAGGGCCTCAATGGACGTAGACTTTTCTAGTGAGGCTGCCCGCTATCTCAGCACAGCCCAGCTGGCCTCATGAGGAGAGGGCCTGAGTGCTTGCCATGCTCGAGGACACACAGCAGTGACCTCAGGACCCCGATGGATGTCACAGCTCTGGCACTCAGTGTGGGTCTGTGAGTCCAGCCACCCCTGGAGACCCTGGCTGCACTGGGCAGCAGCTGGGGCCCAACTGCAGAGGACAGCATCTCTGACCCCCGCACATCGGCCAGAACTTGCTGTGAGAGCTGGCAGCGCTGAGCACCATGGCTGGCCAGCCAAACAGTGCGTTTTCTGGACTGGGTCCCACCACGGACAGGCCCTGCTCTGGCAGTTCTGTGGTAAGGTCCGTGTAGGGTGCAGGACTATGTGTAGTGCAGATTCGTGTATGACACAGATCCTGTATGTGAGGTGTATATTATAGACCCATGTGTGATGCAGGCCCATGTATGATAGCAAGCTGTGTATGATACAGGCTATGTATGATACAGGTCTATGTATGTTACAGGTCTATGTACGGTACAGGCCAGTTTATGTTCCAGGTCTGTGTATGGTGCAGTCCCTGTAAGTTACAGGTCCATAGATGTTATAGGCCTGAGTTTGATCCAGGCCCAAGGATGGTGCAGGACCCTGTGTGTTTTTGGGCCATGTGTGCTGCAGCCCAGTTCCTGTGGGCATTTCTAATCCCCATATCTCTGACATGTCTCTCTCGTGTCTATATTTTCCTCTTTCTCTACAGTTTTTCTGTTTCCCAGAATGGTATTTCCTGTCAAAGGAAATGTCCCCTGTCCTAACCTCCCCTCTGCTCACACCCCTGACCTCGGAGCACAGGCTTAGCGTGCGTGAGTTTACATGTCTACGTGTGACACAGACGGAGGGTGCATGAGCATATACACACACCTATGACACAGACTGAGGGTGTGTGTGCATATACACGTATGTGACACAGGCTGAGGGTGCGTGTGCATATACATTTGTGTGACACAGGCTGAGGGTGTGTGTGCATATCTGCACATGTATTTGCGCACATACACCCTCAGGTTCTCCTCTGAGCAGTGGTCCTTCTCATTAGGCAAATGAAATGCAAATGGCTTCCCCATCTGTGTTTGTTCCTCCAATCCCTGATCACCTAGCACCACTGAGGGTCAGAGTCTGACCCAGGAACCAGCATTTTGATGGGATTTTATAAGCTAGGACAGCCTTGGGGACAGATAGGCATCAGGTGATGTTTAGACAAGCCTTGTCCCTGTCATCAGACCAGACTGGCTCTGGGCCTTGGCCTGAGGTGCTGGGCTCACTCCTGGGTAGTGTTGTTTGAATTGAGACTCATTAGACAAAGGGAAATCTGGGCTCAGGGAGAGGAGGACCGAGTGTTGGTGTCCAGCAGGAAGGAGCCTCCTGCTGGCATAGGCTGCCTCTGCGGGGCAGGTGTGAGGCTGCACTCCTTGACCAAGTGTAGACAGAACGGGAGCTATGGGTGCATTTGGACCCCCGATAAGGGTGTTCCACGTGTGCCTAATTTCTCCATGAGAATCACCGTGCATTGCTCTGTGATTATGGATGTGAACACTCAAGGCAGAGAGGCTAGGTGAAGCAGATCTCACAGGGCGTTTTCCTAGGGGAGCTGCTTCTTCATGCCTGGAGGGCCTGCTCCTCCTGTCTGGGTAAGGCGGGGGAGGGGAAGACCGGGTCTCCCCGCTCCCACGGGGAGCTGCAGGCAGGCTCTCCTGGAGAATGGCCGAGGAGTGTCTTGCCCCTCAGCCGTCCAAGGACAGTTTGTGCTGGAATCTATCATGGTCCCAATACAGATTGATTCTAAACCCTGCCTGGGCAGTGGGAGGTGGGAGGAGGATCACAAATGATTAACACCTAGAGGAGGTGGGTGAGGTGGGGCCAGATGCCAGAGAGCTCTGGAGGCGGAGGCGTGTGTGTGTGTGTGTGTGTGTGTGTGTGTGTGTGTGTGTGTGTGTGTGAGCATGTCTCTCTCTCTCTGTGTGTGTGTTTCTGCTGGCCAGTCAGTGCCCTATTAATCTGCCCCTACGCCAGCCCGGATCAAGCGAGCTGGACCTGGTCAGCTCCAGATTAGCCTCGAGACACCACTGGCCCACTTTACAGAGGAAACCGAGGCAAAGGTGCTTGCTAGGGCTGCTTGTCTTCAGAGCCAGGGCGTGGCTGCTCATCGCTCCTGCCTGGCCTGGAGCTGCATCCACACAGGGACTCTGACTACATCATTCTGACCCCAGTGCTGAGCAGAGTCCCAGCCCAGCAAGTCCAAGCCAGGATCCTTGCAGCTCATGGAGAGCTCTGAGTGGATGGAGGGACGGAAGGCGGGTGGATGGTGGACATGTGCATGTGAGAGTATATGTGTGTATGTGTGTATGGTGTGTGTGTGTGCTTGTGTGTGCACAATGTGTGTGTCTAGGTACTCATGTGTGTGCATGTGTCTATGTGTCTATGTATGCATATGAAAGGGTATGTATGCAAATATATGCATGTGTGAGCCTGTGATAGTATATGTGTGCATATGGTAGAGTATCATATGTGTGTACATGTCAGAGTATGTATGTGCAAATGGACAAGCATGTTTGTGGAAGTGTTTGTGTACATGTGCTCACACAAGCTCACAGGGGGGTATAAGTGTCACCATACGTGTGTGTCTGTGCAAAAGTGTCTAGAGATGTGGGCATGTGAGTGCAAACAAATGTCTCCATGTATGCACACAAAAGTATCTACATACATGAGGGTGTGTGTACATGAGTGTCTCCATATGTGTGCACACGAATGTCCACATATAAGTGCACAGGCAGAAGGGGGAATACAGGGTGTGGTAGTCAGGGGCTAAAGGGATGCAGCAAGGCTGCCATGGGTGGGGGCCCTGTGGGAGGGGAGAAGACCTTGAGGATGGCATGAGGTCTCTGCAGGTGCCTGCTCCATGCTCAGTGATCTTGGAAAACCGTGGCCTGATCATTCTCTGGAGTCTGAGCATGAGCTGGGGAGTCTGAAATCTGACCTACTTCCTGTGCAGCTCCGCATCTGCCTGGTTTCATCTTGTCCCTGGCAGGTGCCTGTGCCCTCATGACTGAGGCTGCAAGACACCCCTTGCCCCCTATAATCTCTTCAGAGGTGCAGACACTCAAGCCCATAGGACTTTGATGGTGCCCAACACACACACAAATCTCCACAACTGCCCTGTCAGACTGTACCAAGTGGGGATGCAGAGGCGCAGACAGGGAGTCTGGACCTGGTAGATCATGGTGTGGGGAGACGTGAAAGGTATCCTGGACCAGCTGCTCTGTGCCACCCTGCTTGACCACTGCCTGGCCTCTGTGCTGCTGGCGCCATGGACACAGCGCCCTGCCTCTGGGGCCCTCTGCCATGGTGCCCACCACACTCAGGACTACAGACAGGCTTTCCAAAAGAGACACACACAATCACACACACTCATACATGCTTTCCCAAGTGAGCAGACACAGGCACAGATATGTACTCTCACATGTACACATATCATACACATACATGTACACATGTGCATGAAATTGGGGAGTGCACAAATGCACACTTTATCACACACATGCATACACTGATGCATCCATGTGTACACTCACACAGATGTGGACAGAGGTGCATACATGAGACTCTCACACCTGTGCACAGGACCACATACACGCTCACTCTCACACACATGTGCACATATGTGCATACTCGTGCATATTCTCTCACACATGTACACATAGATGCACCCATGTGCACATACAGATACACACATGACATCACATGTGCACACAGATGTACACATGTTCTCTCTCACATGTGTACATAGAGATACACATGTACATACTCCCAAATACTCACATAATTATACATAATGCACAGATATACACAGACCCACATGCACCCCTATATTCATGCATGCTTACTCACACACATGCACTCCCACATACACACATGCTCCCTCACACACGTGAACTCCCACATACACATGCTCACTCACATATGTGCACTCCCACATATACACATGCTCTCTCACACACATGCATTCTCACATACATGCATGCTCTCTCACACACATGCACTCCCACATATATGCATGCTCTTTCACACACATGCAATCCCACATGCATGCATGCTCACTCACACAATACATTCTCACATACATGCATGCTCACTTACACTTCCAAGTCTAGTCTGGGTCCCCCTGATTTTCCTGCACCCCACTCTCACACTGCTCTAAGGACCATGCAAATTGTGGGTTTCTCTCATGTGGCTTTGATGTCTGCTCACCTCTAGACCATGTATCTGGGGGACGGTCTGCAGGGCACAGAGTCAGGCACAGAGGACCTGTCAATCTAGAGTGTATGGGTCGGGCCTGTGGGACTATCAGCCAAGGGTGTGCGGGTCAGGCCAATGGTGTCTGTCAGCTGAGGGTGTGGGTCAGGCCTGCAGGGCCATCATCTGAGGCTGTGTGGGTGAGGCCTGCAGGGTTGTCAGCTGATGGTGTGGTGAGTCAGTCCTGAGGGACCATCAGCTGAGGCTGTGCAGGTCAGACCTGCAGGGTTATCAGCTGAAGGTGTGGTGAGTTGATCCCGAGGGACCATCGGCTGAGGCTGTACGGGTCAGGCCCGCGAGACCGTCATCCAAGAGAACAAAAGCATGAATGAAAGTGAGGAAGCCACTGCCTGCCTCTTCCTGGGCCACGGGAGACCATCCTTGCGAGTGCTGAGTTGGGCAGCGCCATGGACAGGCTTCCTTCCACACAGTGTGGGAAGGTGCCAGCTACCTGGGTGGGGAGACCAGTTGGAAGCGAGCCCTCCCATGTGACATGTCTGGGAGAAACACCAAAAACCAGAGGCACATTTACCAAACTCTCAGGGGACCCAAGCCAAGTTGGGGAGACTGGTGTAACCATGTGGGGCTGATGGGAATCCCAGGATAGAAGAATGTCAGGGGGAAAGGAAGGGAAGGTGAGTCGATGATGATGATGATGATGAGGTGAGATAGTTCTGACAAGTGTGTACACTAAAAGATGTTCGCTAGGAAAGCTACTGGCAAATGTCACATCTGATCTAAACCACAGGCAGCTGGAGACTCTGGTATGTGGGTCACCCTGACTCCCTGCACAGGACCTATATCTGACCATCCTAAAATCAAATGCCCAGCACTGTGGGGAGTGAAGTATGCCTACAACCCTCAGAACTTGTTATGGTGCAGCTGTGCATCCTACCTGCCAGGAGACCCCAACAGCTCAGGAAGGGCGGCTGCTCTCCAGTCTGACATGTTAGAACTGCTTCTGAACTCCTAAAACAAGACAGTGTTGTAGAAACTGAGACTCAATAGCTCCTGTAATGTCTGGAGACACTGAGGCAGATTGATGCCTGGTCACTGCAGGGACAGGCAGCAGACCCAGGAATCCTGCCTGACTGCCACAGAACCCCATGTATGTAGATCTCGCGCCCTCTTGGGCAATCCAGCACTGGTTGCTGGGGGCTTGGGTGGACACTGAGGGCCACTCTGCAGGGCCCAGACTCGGAGTCACAGAACTCTGTGACTTTTACCTCTTGGGAGCCCTAGGAGTGTCAAGGCGAGTCTGAGAAAGAAACAGAAGCCTCAGCTCTGACCTTCCGGCGTCTCTTCATCCGCGGGAAAGATGTCTTTGGATGATGCTTGGATTTCCGGTTCTTATCAAGTCCTTTCTTCAATCTAGCAATTTTCTAGGCCCTAATTTAGTGAGTTTAATAGAATCTAATTGACCGAGGAGAAGGGAAATATCCAGCTCTGCCTCAATCCATTCCTCAACTTTGCTGTCTTATCTAAGGGGACAAAAACAAACTAAACTTAGAAGCAATTATGAAGGCTCTGGGCCGAGGATGGAGTCAGTGTGGAGACTGAGACTCGCCCCAGCTGAGGCAGTGTGTCCGCCCTCAGCAGGTGCTCACACACCAGCGGGACCAGCTGACAGGACTAGGCAGCTCAGCTTCTGCTGAAGAGGTGAGGGCCTCACCTTGGAGGGTCAACAGTAGAACCACCATGAGATCCTGTCATTCCCCTCCTTGGCTTCAGTCCCAAGAACCACAAAGATAAAAGCCCCGAAGAACTGCACATGCCGATGTCTATGCAGCCAGATTTGGATCTGGATATGACCCAAGTGCACAACAACTGCTGAGAAGGGAAAGAAATTTCGGTCTGTTCACAGACAGAACAAGACTTGGCTCTAAGAAAAAATATGAAATCTTGCTGTTGGTTACAACTCTGGTTCAAAATAGAGGATATTCCATTCAGACAGGCCAGCAAGAAAGACCAAGACCAGATACCCTCATGCCTGGGTGGCATACCAAAACATTAGACAAGAAGCACAGGGCTTGACAATGACAACAAGACAAACCCTTAGACTCTGACAGTGGAATGGAGGTGACTGAACAGACAAGGCCTGGGGACAGTGACAGAGGATAGGTGCAGTGACATTGTCCACCTAGAGCAGAAAGTATTAGCATGATCGTCAGTCATGCTGCCCCAACAGTGATGATGATAACAACAGAAATTAAAAGCAGTCTTTAGGGAGAACAGAAGAAAGAATAGGAAACAGCAGAAGAAGCCTCTGCTGTCTGTAGCTAGCTAAACAGCTGACACTTTAATCCTAGCCTGGGAAGTCTGTTTGGTAACGGGCTTGCCTCACCCCAGAGGTAGGATTGTGTTCTGTGTGAGTGAGTGAGCTTTGTTTAGCTGAAAACATATGCTGCAAAGCAAGGGCAACCACTAAAAATAAACAAATAAAATCATACAATGGATGGATTGACAGGAGAGAAATGGAATGAAACAGATATTTAATGAAAATAAGAGATGATAGAAAAAGAGTGAAAGGCACAAAATGAAAGAACAAAGGCAACAAGAAGAAAAGTAACAAATGTGGTCGGTATTGATAGAGCTATAGCAATGATCACTTTAACACAAGGGTTTGAATCATCCAGTTACAAGACAGCGAGTGAATGGAAAATCAAACCCCAAGTATATGTTACCTACAAAAAGCCCACTTAAGGGGCCAGAGTGATAGTACAGCAGGTAGGGCATTTACCTTGCACATGGCCAATCCAGGTTCAATCCTTGGCAAAATATGGTTTCCTAAGCACTACCACGAGTAATTCCTGGATGCAGAGCTAGGAGTAACCCCTAGGCATCACTGGGTGTGACCCGAAAGGAAAAAATAAACCCACTTAAACTATAAACACACCATTTAAAGAAAGGGACTAGGAAAGGTAATCCTGCCTATCTCTTTAAAAGAGAGTAGGGGGAAGTAACTTTATTAATTTTATATGTACAAATATCACAGCAAGGAAAATTATCAGGGAGTAAGAGGGGCATATTTTATGATAAAGAAGGGCGGCCAGATAAATAGTACAGTGGGTAAGGCACTTACTTGTCCTGAACATTGGTGACCCGGTTTGATCCCTGGTACCCTGTATGGTCTCTGAATCCCATCAGAAGTGACTCCTGAGAACAGATACAGGAGTGAGTCTTGAACACAGCCAGGTATGGGACCCTCCCTCAAAAAAAATCAAATCATTTTTGCGCCACGGATGTTGTTCAAAGGACTGGAGCACAGGTTCTGCATGGTCTCAGGGTGGGGCGGTCTCAGGTTTGATTCCCCAGCACTGAGTGACCCCCAAACACCATTGTAACCTATATAGTTGCAAAACAAGCAAACAGAGTGACAGGAGCCATAGCACACGGGGAGGTAAGAACCTCGCATGCAGCTGTCCCCACGTGGCACCTGGGCAACGCTAGGTGCAGCACTAGGTGCTCAGAGAACCACCACGTGTGGCCCTACCAAGGACCCGAACAGCATGCATTGGACAGCTTCCCGATGGGATGAGAATCATGGGGAGGGGTCCTGGGCCCTTAACACCATGAGCAAGCAAAACCAGCAAACAACAGAAACCAGGAAGCAATATTTCAAGACCCATAATAATCCTTTATCTAAGCACAGAACCTTTGAAAATTCAAGACACAGTTGGGACCAGCTCAGCCCCTGAGTCCTGGGCTTGCTGGTGTGAGGCTCTGGGTTTGATCCCTGGCACTACAAAAACAAACATAGAAATGTGGGATTGAAAGCTGGTTTGCAACAAGAGATCTCAGCGTGCCTCTACCAGACACTTGCAGGCTCAGCAGGTGGAAAATCTTTAAAGACACAGTTGAACAGACCAATGCCCTCAACTGACTGGGTCTAGGTGACATTTCCAGTACAGCTCACTTCATCCATCAACAACACATGGATATAAATGAAATTCATGAAAATTCTGTCACAGTGAAATCCAACTAGCAAGTAAGAATGACAGAAAGCCCTCAGATACTTGGAGAATAAATAAGAACTTCTGAAAAGGACACATGATGACCAATGCAGATATTTCAAGGGAAGTAAAAGATTATTTCAAACAAGATGAGAATATGAAAAAACTGAACAAAATCTAGGAATTAAGAAATGCAATAGGTGGTTAAGCACAAATTTTATGAAAGAGGTGGGGAGATTATACAGGTTAACTTCTTTGCCTTACATGTGGCAAACCCCAATTTGATCCCTGACACCACTTGGTCTCTGAGGACAGAGCTGGTGAGGCCCCCAAATCCAAAAACAAAAACAATGAAAAAAAAAGAAAGAAAAACCAAAAGAGACATATGAGAAAAGAAGAAAGATTTATAAATCAATAATTAACCTTAAGAAACTTGAAGAGAAAATAAAATTTAAATGGAATAGAAAAAATAATAAAAGAGCAGAAATCAATGACATTAAAATCAGAAAACCGATGGAGAAAATTCCCAGAACTAAACACTATTCTTTTGAAAAGATCAATAATCTGACAACCTCTACATGAACTGAGAATAAACAAAGAGGAGACAGGGGCTGGAGACAGCTAAAAGGCCTGGAGAGCGTACTCCATAGGCTGAAGGTCTGGGACTGTTCCCCAGCATTATACTAGGCACAGCTCTAAACAAAACAGAGGGGACAAAAAATACAAATTAATCATAGCAGAAATGGAAGAAAGGACATCACTACAGATCATATGGAAAGATCCTAGAGACCAGACCAGGATATGTGGGTGGTGGGTGGGGAGACCATGCCTAAGTAAGAAAATAATCATGAATTAAAAAGTGAAAGAGGCAGCCTCTGGGCTGGGAGGGAGACTGGGACAAGGGTCGAGGTAGGTGAACACTGGGGGAGGGGTTGGTGTTGGAACATTGTATTCCTCAATCATGAATAACTTTGCAAATCATGGGCCTCAATAAGACTTTTGAAAATAATGCCCAAAGACAATAGAAAGGAAGGGCAGGAGAACTTGTCCTTTGTAGGAAGTTTGCCTCAGCGGTAGATGGGGCAGGACAGGGCAGGGGCCACTATGACAATGACAAGGAGAAGTGGTCACTCTGGATGATAAATGGTGCTGAAAGGAGAGAAAGCAGCATGCATGATGCCTGTTCAGTAACAGGATCGCAAACCACAGTGCCTAAAAGAAAAAAAGGAAAAGGAAAATAGAGGCAGGCAGAAAGCTGGGAACACTGATGAGGAAAGTAGACATGGTGAAGGGATGAGTGCTTGGACATTTTTCCACTGAAATCCAGTCATGAACAACTTTGTATATCATGGTATCACTGTATCAATGTCGTCCTGTTGCTCATCGATTTGCTCGCGCGGGCACCAGTAACACCTCCATTGTGAGAGTTGTACTGTTTTTGGCATATCGAATATGCCACGGGTAGCTTGCCAGGCTCTGCCATGTGGGTGAGATACACTTGTTAGCTTGCCTGGCTCTCCGAGAGGGGCGGAGGAATCAAACCCGGATCGACTGCCTGCAAGGCAAATGCCTTACCCGCTGTGCTATCACTCTGACGTATGTCAAGGTGTTCAATAACAAAGAATTGAAAAAAAAACTCATATGAAGATGTCCATGGCAAGAACCTGCCCAGACTGCTGGGTACAGACCGTCCTGGCCCTGGGATAGCACCTCACCTGGCCTCAGGGACTGAGTGACCAGCAGACCCATGGCGTAAGTGGAGGGTGCACATTGGCTTTTGGGACAGCGCGCTCTGGTCACACAACTGCAGACAGAACTGCGGGCAGGCGGTGTGGTACAGTTGGTTTTGTGGAGGTTGTGTGCACATGCCCAGAGGCACCCCCAGTGCTCTTCAGAGAGACTGCTCGCTAAAGGAGCAAATGCAGACCCAGCCACTCATGCCCAGGGCTGAGAGTGGGAGTTGAGGTGGCATCGGTCACCAGTGGCCAATCACCTGCCTGTTTGCCTGTTTGAGGCCTTCATAGAAGCATCTGTGTCTGGACTGCACTGGCTGAGGATGGAGCCTGTTCTGAGTCCAGCCGTGCTGTCCCAGACCTGTGTCCTGCAGGACCACTTGTGTCCTGGAGCACGAACAGAGCCGGTCCCTGTGGCAGGCACAAGGTACAAGAACAGGGTAGGGGTAAGGGCTGTGCCCATGTGGTGCTGGGCTCAGCCTGGCCACCGTGAGCAAGTTGCTTGCCTGGGGGTGTGGATGGCAGCCTCTTCTGCCCTGATTCAGCACGGGCGAGTCGGCCTCCAGAGGAACTCCCAGCTCTCTGACTGCCACACCCCTGCACCCCAAGGCTTGGCCCTTCCTACGGCAACCTGCGCCCCTTTTTGGAGCCCCCATCCAGCAGCCCTTTCCTTGACCTCCTCTGGGTTGGAGGATGCTGCAGCTGCAGTGTACAGCGAGGGTTCTCATGGGATCCCTAAGAGACAGGCTGAGGGGCTGCCCTCCAAATGCACTGTCCACTGTAACATCCTCTGGGCCACTGGTCACAGCAATATGCAACTCCCCTGCCACATGGCCTGTGACCTCTGCTGCCCACCAGGCCAGACCAGGCCAGGGCCACGGGTCCTCGCGCTGCCTGCATTATTGATAACATTATTGAGCAGAGTTTTAAGTAACTCCAATACATGAATCACTGGTCAATCTTTTTCTCTTAAATAAAAAGCTCTCTCTCTCTCTCTCTCTATCTATCTATCTATCTATCTATCTATCTATCTATCTATCTCTCTCTCTCTCTCCCTCTCCCCCCCACCCCCGTCCCTGGTCTCATGTGACTTTTTGTTTTTAAAGACTCCAGGCAATGTTTCATTTATCATGTTAGTCCCTTTAGGGAGGGACTGAGGGGTGGACCTGGCAGGATTGCGGTTTAATAAGACTCAGACTGCAGAGAGATGTGGGAGGCTGTGCTGCCCACATCTTCCCAAAGGCAGGGCTGCCCACGGGGAAGTAAAGCAGCAGATGCTCTGTGCTCTGGGACAGAAGAAGGAGCTAGAAGTCCACTGCATCATCAGTTCAGCCCTGGGAAGTAACTTCTCATTCCAGCAGTTGGTAGATGCAGGAAAGGCCACAGTTTTGGGGGTGAAAATCACCTTAAAGCTACTCTGCAGTGATTGCACCAAAGCTTAAATAAAATTAACCCAGAACTTGGGAATTTTTTCGATTTGCAGGTTGATCCCTGCCTGTGAGGAGATCTGGTCTCCCTCAGATTCCTGAGGAAACCCAGAGATCACAGGCTTCCTGGGCTGTGTCCCAGGCAGTTCAACTGAGTTAGCTGCTACTACAATTTCCCAGGATCTTCAGAGCACTTCAATAGAATCCACTTCCTAATAGAATAGATCCACATGTGTGTGATCATGTATCACTCAAGAATCAAGGAAATCGGGAAGCCCAACTCACCATCCAAAATTAAAATGAGAGGCTGAGGAGACAGGACAGTGGGCAAGGTGCTTGCCTTGCCATGTGGCCTACCTGGGTTCAATCCCCCAGCACCACATAGGGTCCCCCAAGTCCTGCCAGGACTGATCCCTGAGTACAGAGCCAGGAATAAGCCCTGAGCACCTCTGGAAGTGGCCCAACAACAACAATACAACAAACAAAAGTGAAATGAATTCACAAAATCTTACCTTAGGGTTGCCTGAATATTGGCTTAAAGAGACAAAGGAGTGAAAATAGTTACTGTAAAAATGTTAAAGAATTAGACAAAATTTAATTAAAGAAGAGACAATGATGGTCAGCAACGAAGTAGGAATTATAAGCAAAATATGAGAAAGTAATTTAGGACTCACTGCAGAATATGTAAATGAAAAAAATCCAATGACCAGGCTGAAGAACAGATTGTAAATGGAAAAAAAGGGAATCATCAAATTAGCACAAGGCTCTGTAAAAATTATTCAGTTGGCAGAACAGAGAGGAAAAGAAATGGAAAAATAATAAGAAAGTTCCTCTAATCGGCAAAGCAATATTACACAATTGCAACTGGAGACCCAGAAAAAGTAGATGAGAATATCCTGGCAAAAGTCCTTTTGAAGCAGGTACTCAAGCAGATAGAAAAGGGTCCGCTATGGCAATGATGTATTGGGAAGTAATAAAACCAGCACACAGGAACTAAGGCCTGATAAGACCTTTACTTGGCACCAGCACAGACCCAGAGAAGGCTGGACTACCCCGCCCAGCCCTAGAGAAGATCCATCAGAACAAAGGCCAGAGAAGGATTTTCAAAGAAGACCATCCACTACTACCATCTATACCCCTTGGCAACCACCCTAGGGACGGACTCTTACCTAGGTAGAAAGTCCCACGTGGGACAGCTTGGGAGAAACCCTATAAAAGCCACCTTGAATAAAGGAAGTGAGCACATGCTGCCTGAGCCAATGTGCTGCCGGTGCCCTTGTGTCACCTGCATCTTCCCTCTGGAGAGGTGGATTTTCATACTTTCCTATCTAACGCTGGGATGTATACTGGGATTCCCTCTCCACTCTGGAGAAGTCCACATTCTCTCCTAAGCATTCTTTCTCTCTCACTCACTCTCATTTCTTCCTCAAAACTTCCAAGTAAAATCTGCTATGTTCACTGCTCATGTTTCCTGAATTTCTTTTTTTCTGAGAAATAGATGAAGGACCCTAAAGGCCTGGGTAAAGTGTAGGACTGACTTTCCTTCCCTGCAGGAGCAAGGCTCACAGTCCTAGCTTTTCTGGCCATTTCAGGGTGGCTGAGTGTGACAGAGATGATGCCAGCGGGCCCCTGGGTGACTTGTGTGAGGTGCAGAGGAGAGAAATGGCAGCCTTGAGAAGGGAATCTGGCCCTTCCTCCTGACTCACCTCACCCTGGGACCAACTGGGAAGTCTAGAACTGGGATGAGCCCGTGTGCAGCATGTGCCTCAAGTTCTGCCACTAGGTATCCATCAACCACAGCTGACGTCCACTTGTCCTGTGAGGCATGGGAGGTAATCCCATCACTCGATTTCTCTAGGAGCCATGGACTCAGGCTGGGGCGAGGAATTGCTCTTTACAGGAAAGAAAAGCCAGTCCTAGACCCTACCCAGGCCTTTTGGGTCCTTTGCCTTTCTCATAGAAAATAATTTCACAAGGAAACACACAAAGAAATAAAAACAAACTTAATTTGGAGGTTTTTGAGGAAGGGAAAGAAGAAGAGAAATGAGAGAGAGTAACACTTCAGAGAGAACATGGGTTTTCCAAAGGAGAAGAGCATTCTAGCACCTACTCCAGCATTAGACATGAAAGAACAAAAGTCTACATCTCAAGAGGGGAGATGTGGGCGACACATGTGCTCGGACACCGCAGGCAGCACAGGGCTTGGGCAGCACATGCACCTGCTTCCTTTGTTCAGGTTGGCTTTTACAGGGTTTCTCCCAAGCTGCCCCACATGGGGTTTTCTACCTAGATAAGAGTCCATTGCTAGGGTGGTTGCCAAGGGGGTAGAGTTGGGAGTAGTCGATGGTCTTCTTTCAAACTCCTTTCCTGGCCTTTGTTCCTGCTAGAGCTTCCCTCAGAGTGGGAAGTCCAGCCTTTTCTGGGTCTGTGCTGGCACCAAGTAAAGGTCGCATCAGGCCTCAGTTCCTGTGTCTACTAAGGTGGGTCCTGATAGCCTTAGGGCGACTTGGTTTTATTACTTCCGAAGACCCCATTGCCATGGGCGCCCTTCCCTCTCTGCCTGCCTGCCTGCTTCCCTTTGACAAAATAAGGGCATAATATTTGGCTTCCTAAACTGTGGGTCACATGGGGCAGTACCACTGAATGTGACCTTAAAAAAACTTTGTCATGGGAAAGGTTCTGAGCATTCAAGAACCAAAATTAAGTTAAATGAATCTGAGGTATTTCTGGCAGTGCTCATTCATGCTGCATTTCTCAGGTAATAAGGGGCCAAGAGGAGAAAAAGTCAAAAAACAAAACAGCCAAGAATGTCTATATCTAAGCCACAGAGCCCATGAGAGCATGAGACCCAAACTACAATAACCAAACTTTAAAATGTGCCTGTTAAAGAGATAGGCTGGGGGTGGGAGAGAAGTTGACACTGGTGGTAAGATTTGTGCTGGAATATTGTGTGCCTGAAATTCAACCATGAATAACTTTGCAAACCATGGGATTTAATAAAAAATGAGAAAAGAAAGCTGGGCTAAAAAAAACACCTAATTTTAACATTTGTGTATATACTTCAAGATTGGTTTAACTTTATTGTCAGTAAATGCATTCCTAAGTCAACTAAAATCATCATTTCTAGGTTAAAATTTTTGAAATATAACTTGAAATTTTGTGAGATGCCCAACATTTCTTTATTAAAAAAAGTAATTACCAGTTGTGTTTAACAATTCCTAACAATTTCTTTTTTGGAGGGTGGCACACCCAGCAGTGCTCAGGGTTTGCTTCTGGCTCTGTGCCCAGGGGTTACACCTGGCAGAACACAGGCGGTATGGGGTGCCCAAGACCAACTCCAGGTCAGCCATGTGCTCAACAAATGCTTCAACCCCTGTCCTATTCCTACAGCCCCAATAGTGGCTGACAACTTCTACCCAGCACCTTTATCTTTCTTTGCTCACTGACTCTAATGTTTAATCTGTACTTTCTGGGGCTACTTGATCCAAAGTTGTGAGCTGGGATTATGATGAGCGGACATTGTCCATTCAAACAATAGACCTCAGTCAATGTCAGTGGCAAAAAGGATAAACCTTGCAATGTTATCATGACAAGCAGCCTCTGCCAATTCGGAGACAACTTGTTGGTGTGGAAAATCCTCTTGACAAAACCTGAGTCAGGACAGTGCCATGAATAAAACAGTTTAGGTCTTTGAGAATATAGTGGGGCAGCAAACCTGAGCTCTGGGGAGGACCAAACAAAACTGGAGGGCTGGAGTGATAGTGTAGCAGGCAGGGAATTTGCCTTGCAGGGTTCAATTCCTGGCATCCCATATGGTCCCCCAAGCACTGCCAGGTGTAATTCCTGAGCACAGAGGCAGGAGTAACCCCTGAGTATAGCTGGGTGTGACCCAAAAAGCAAAAAAAAAAATTAAATCTAAAAAAATTTAAAAAAACTGTTTAGGATCTTTTAGATATAGAGACAGCATGGGCAAAAATATAATGGGAAACGGTCAGGACTTTACTTTGCTCTTTAAGGGCACCTGCTGATTTTCTATGTGTGAAATTCTGCCATCTGCTTTTTTTCTTTTTCTTTTCTTTTGCTTTTTGGGTCATAACCAGAGATACTCAGGGGTTACTTCTGGCTCTGCACTTAGGAATTACTTCTAGTGATACTCAGGAAACTACGTGGGTTATTGGGGATCAAACTTGAGTTGGCAACATGCGAGGCAAGCATCCTACTATTGCTCTGGGCTGTATCTCCTCTTCCTGTGTCCATCAGACACTGATGTGCCCACCACCCATCCTCAATGTCTCTGTCACCTTAAACAGTGGCTCATGTGTTGGGAGTCAGGGTGGGGAGACACAGTGTATTGAATAAATGGCTGATCTGGATCTCACTGAGGGCTGCCCATGTCCCAGAAGCTCAGACAGTCCCTGTGTGTTTCATTCATTGCAACCCCTCGCTGGATGGAGGTTGAAGGTGTCAATCCTATTTGGCTTTAGTGTGGTAAATTACCACATTTTGGAATAAGCAAAATGTTTTATTAAAAAGCCGTTAGTAGAGTTGGAGAGGGAGTGAGAAAGTCCACATCACAGGTTGAGAAGCGATGATGGGGAGGGGGTGAGAAAATGAGTTGGATGAACAGCACAGCACACAGAACCAAGGCTTAGACCCTCTGGGAACAGCCCTGGGCACATCACTGCCAAATACCCAAAATAAAATTTGGCATGACCCTTGAGTCACTGATAAAACTGGCCTACCTCAGGAAGGAGAAACCACCAGCAATCAAAAGGCCAGAGGCAAAAGGTCAAGGGATGGAGTTCTTGGAACAGTTGAAGGAAAAATCAGGGTTGTCACCTGGAATTTAACACAATGAAATGTTCTTCAGATACGATGTCATGGGAGGCCTTGTGACTGGAGTACATGCATGGGGAGAAACACTGCAGTGTCCTCAGGAGAGGGTGATACCAGGTGAGCCTACAGAGTGTCCCTGAGGGAAAGGGTGACACCAGATGAAGCTCAGCGTGTCTCTCAGGAAAGGATGACACCAGGTGAGCCTGCAGGGTGTCCCTGAGGGAGAGAGTGACACCAGGTGAGCCTGAAGAGTGTCTCTGAGGGAAAGGGTGACACTAGGTGAAGCTCAGGGTGTCCGTCAGGAAAGAGTGATACCAGTTGAACCCACAGAGTGTCCCTAGGAAGAGGGTGATACCAGGCGAACCTGTAAAGTGTTCTTGATGGAGAGGGTGACACCAGGTGAAGCTCAGGGTGTGCCTCAGGAGAGGGTGACAGCTGGTGAGTCTGCAGAGTGTCCCTAGGAACAAGGTGACACCAGGTGAACTTGTAGAGTGTCCTTAAGGGAAAGGGTGACACCAGGTGAAGCTTAGGGTGTCCCTCAGGAGAGGGCGATACCAGTTGAACCCTCAGAGTACCCCTAGGGAGAGGGTGACACTAGGGGAATCCACAGAGCGTCCCTGAGGAAGGGTGACACTGGGTGAAGCTTAGAGTTTTTCTGAGGAGAAGGTGACATAAGGAGAGGGTAATACCAGATGGACCCACAGAGTGTCTCTCAGGACACATCAGGTAACATCTGGTGAACTGACTGGTGGAATTTTGTATTTTACTGGGATATACTCTGCACCTGTGTTTTTTAGTCTAAAAATTATTTCCTTACCTTTCGAATAGTTGTAGACAGATTAGTAACAATAGATTCTAAAGCCACATCAGCACCACTTAAAAAAAGTTTCACATGATGCTCATATCCTCATTTTTGCATTTATATGCATAAAGAAGCAGGATCATTGAATTTGTCCTATTCCTTTTTCAGGGCTATACCTAGCAGTGTTCAGGACTGACTCTTGGCTCTGTGCTCAGGGATCACTCCTGGCGGTGCTCAGGGGATCAAAGTTGACTCACTCCATGGAAGACAAGTGTTTTCACTCCCTGGAGTCTCCAGTCCATGTCCTTTTTGTCCATCATCGCATCAGGAAGAAATTCTCTCCTTTGAATCCAATGATCCATTTGTTGTTTGCCTGTCCAGCACAGATCCCATGACTCTGGGGACCATGACATATGCTGAGCATGGGGTCCAAATGGGCCCCTGATATCAAAAGCTGAGGCAGGACAGGGGCAGAGTGGAGGCACCTGCACGCCCTCATTCCCATGGATCAGCTCCATGCATGGAAGTGTTCTGGAACCTTCCAGGCCAAGGAGGTGTTGTCTCAGAGATTTGCCTTTCTGAAATTCACTAGTCGGCTCCAGTTATGCTGTCTCCTCCAGGAAGAGGCCCCAGATTTCACTTCTGGAGAGTGAAGATTATTTCTAGTTGGTGGGTGATATGTGGTCAGCCAATGGGGTGTAGGTGACAGGGTCCATGTACAGTTCTGCCATTCACAGAGGGTGAACTCGGGGCCTTTGGTCTGTACCCATGCTCTCCTGACTCTGAAACAGTGGGGACAGAATTCTGGTCTCTCAGAGTCAGAGGGGCACCCTTGAGGTACCCTGGGGGAGCTGCTCAGCCTCTGATTACTGTTGAACAGTAGTCAGTCATCTGACTGTTGTATCAGCATGCAGGAGTCACATAAGAGTGTGGTATGATCACGCAATATTTACAGAACAAGCTCATATGCAACATAACTATATTTGTACTATCAGGTATTTATATTATCAATCATCCATTCATATATTTGTGTAAACATTACATGTTTGTGGGCATATGAATTATTGGAGATATTTATATAAGAAACAGTGGTTGTATAAGATCATGTTATCTTTTTATAAAAAATTTCTATAGAGATTTGATAATACGATTATTATCCTTCGACCTCCCCAGTGGGGCTGGGAATGTAGGAGTCACTTCTGGTGGCTGGTGGTGCTCGGAGGTCCCCAGGACCACGTTTAGTGGTGTGCTGTGCGCCATGCTGTGTGTGGGTGTGAGCATGTCTCTGCCCTGGCACCCATCTCCCCTGAGGTACTGGAGCTACTGTGGAGAGACTGAGACCCCAGTCACTGCTTCATGGACAGGATGGCACCATTTTCTCAGTCTAAATTCTAACCAGCTTAATGTTCACTTCGTACTGCAAATCAGCAGTCAAATGGAGCGTTCCTTCTGGATCAATGCATCTGGCCCAAGAGCTTTTCAGATTTAAAAGTCATGAAGGAAACAGGGGCACTCCTGCTCCATGGGGGTGCGGTTGGGGTGGGGTGGTGGAAGGGAATTCCCTGAATCAATCACACAATCACCTCTTGAGGCCAGAAGCAAGGAGATTTGATTATTTAACATCCAGACGGACTGCAGCTAGGCCATCACCTAAGGCACAGCCACAAGCAGGGTAAGGAGCATTTTTAGTAGGAGTTTTTGTGGCAACATAACAAATTGTAGGACAAAGAGAAGGGCACAAGAATGGAGTTTCTTGATTGGTTGCCTTGTGACCACACACTAAGGGGCACTTAGTTGGGAGGGATACAACACGGGACATAGTGGGGCCTGTGGCTGGGAATCTGTGGTGGGCACATTCTGTTTTAGACCCCAAGAGACATTGATGGGAATCTCTGTGGTGGATGTGTTCTGCCTTAGGCCCACTGAGACATTTATGGATTTACTGATTGCTTCTGTGGCCCCGTTCCCCTTCCCGCTTTAGGTAACAGATGGTTTTGGGTCCTTCGGTTCTGTTCTGAACCGTAACTTAAGATTTTATACACCATTCATCTTGGCCTGGTTCCAGATGGGCCACTCAGAGCTCAGGCACTGGCTGCCTCCAGGCTCCCTGCTATCTCTCACTTCCCCTCTCTGTAACCATGTTGGCACCAGGGACTTCTTTACGCCAATGGAGCAGGGACAGCAGAGCAGAAACTGCAGCCCAACCCCTGTACATCACAATGTCGGAAGAACTTGGATCTCAGACTCTCTCTGGCTCACCTTTCCTCGCTCCCACCAGTGACTGCCGGGACCACCTCTTCCCTGCTTGAGAGGGTAGGAAGAGAGGATGCTGCAGGGTGGACGGATACCAGTCCTGCCCCATATTCTGACACTGAAATCAAGAGTCCAGTTTCCCCTGGACTCTGCAGTGAGCAGCTGCCAGTGAGGCCTTGGCCGGGTTCACTGCAAGGAGGTTCTTGCTTTGCTGAAGGCAGCTGCCCTCAGGGCCCCAGTCACCCTCACTGTCCAGACCTGGACGTCTGCCACAGTAGCAGGCGAGGATGACTGGGAGAGACCCAGATGCTGGCCGGAGGGGCCCGGCCACATGCTGTGGCTCAGCTCTGAGTCTGTCCTGGGTCCCGAGAGGGCTCCAATTCCACAGCTCTGTGGTTGCTTCTCTCTACACAGGGTCCTTGGACCCCACTGGAAGAGGCTCTGTCTCTGAGGCCGCTCTCCGGATCTTGAGCCCCTGCTTAGCTCAAGGTCTGACTGCTCCCTCACCCTCCATCCTTTTGCAATCTCAGGCGCCTCTGGCAAGGCCAATCATCACCTGTACTCTTGCTTCCAGCATCCAATCATGGGGTCCTGGGACCCTCCTCAGACTCAATATTTAGACCCACTCTCAGAACTCAGGAAACCTGGCTGCTCCTGAGACAGATCACTCTCACAAAGCTTCGTAGAGCACAGCCCGACAGCTGTCAAGGTAGGAGGGGTGCAGACCAGTGCCCCAGACCCCGTGTCCATCAACCTGGAAGTCATGGGAAGGCCTCTGCCATCTGAGCGTCCGGCCACAGTGCCGCTTATCTACAGCTCCTGAGTCAGGGCAGGGAGGGCAGGGCGGCGGGTCCCAGCCCTGGAACCAGGTGGTGGCGGTCCTGCACAGTGCAGCCCCATGGCAGGTGTTTTCCAGCCACCACTGTTGCAGGTGACTCCTGTGAAGGGGGCAGGAGGGAGAGATGGAGGCCTGGAGCAGGAGTCTGCCCCAGCTCCACCCCTACACTCCTGGGAGGCAGCCTGGGGAATCTAGGGTTGCTGAGGGTCTGCGCTGAAACCCTGCACAGGACAGACCTCATATCCTGCAAGCCCCCAACCTTCAAGCTGCACCTGACATGAGTTTGTTCTGTGGGGGATGATCCTTGCACCCAAATCTCAGGAACCCGTGGACTCAGGCATGGCGAGGAATTGCTCTGTGAGAAAAGTCAGTCCTGACCTTACATAGGCTTTTTAGGTCTGAGGATCTGAGGAAGAGAAGGAAGGGAGAGAGGGATAGGGAGAGGGAGAGAGAAGGAGGGGGAGAGAGAAAGACGTCCAGAAAAGAATGCAAGATATCCTCTTTCTCTCCAGGAGCAGAGAGAGAGGGAAAGGGAGAGGGAGAGGAGGAAGAGAGAAAAGTGGAGAGAGAGGGAGAGGGAGAGAGAGAGAGAAAGGAGAAGAGAGGAAGGAGAGAGACATTCAGAAGAGAATGCAGCATCTCCAGGGGTGGAGAGAGCTTTGAAGAGCTTTTCAGACCAGCTTACACATGGACATTCTTCAGGATGGCCTGATGTATTCTGCAGACATGAGAGTCCATCAGGGAACTGTCAGGAAGGAAGAGCTCCAGACTTTGATGGTCCACATTCTTATCCTTATTGTGATCCTTTGTTCCTGCTAGAACTTCTCTTGGAGGGGGGTGGTCCGGCCTTCTCTGGGCCTGAGCTAGCACCCTGTTAAAGCTTATGAGGTTTCAGTTCCTGTGTCCACACAGTGGAGTGAGCAGTATGTTTTTAACTTCGAGGGCAGATGACAGATACTCCTTCAAATCCCAGCTAGGTCTTATTCTGTCCCACGAACTCACTGCTGCCTACCTCACCACCATCTCGCCATAGGAGTTACCTGAACCCCTACATTTTGGAGTCCCCAAGACTTTGAGAAGACCTGTGAGGTAGGAATGAAGAACGAAGACCTCAGGGTCACTTCCCTCAAATCACCATCTTGCGGCAGGAATGGGGGAAGGGCCGGATCCCCGACCTCTGAATTCCTGCTTCAACCTGTGGTGGGGTGAGGGGTGAAGGGTGTTTCTGGACTCTGTCTGTCTCCCAGTGCTGGGGTGCAAGGGGAGGGCAAAGGGACGGGGGAGGGCTGGAGGTTGAGGAGAAAGGGTGAGCGATTGGAGGGAGTGGTTAAAGGGGAGGGCTGAGGGGTTGGTGGTGGGGGTCTGCAGACATCGTCACTCTCTTCCCACTGTCCATCTGGTCCAGGTGGTCACTCGGATGGTTCAGAGTTCCGTTTTGGACCCTGAATGCCATCTCCCTCTCCAGGCCTGTCTCACACACCAGGGTGGCAGCCGGTTTGGTTCTAGTGCTAACTTTGGTGCCGGGGGTGAGGGCCCAGTGGCGGTGCTGCCGGCGGGGAGCCGGGGTGGCCTGGCGGCTCCCTGTGTGCTCCTGCTTGGTTTCCTTCACTGATGGCCAGTGACTGAGTCTCAGATCCCCTGTGTGTGTTGGTGGTCAGGAAGCAGTTTCTTGCCATGGCTGCTCCTAGTGGCTTTCGCTGGAGGGGACCAGGGGCTCCCGTGGATTCCTGCCACCTGACTCCTCCCACTTCTGGGCTGGAAAAGAGAAGGGGAGCCCCAAACCCCTCTGGGTTTCTCTGTCTCCCACGCCTGCAGAGCTGCCACCTTGAGGCCACCTGCCTACTGACCTGCCTGGAACCTGGAGGTGACCCCTGAGGGGACACCCCCATTTCTGAGCACCCCAACGTGCTGTTGGGACAAGCGCTGGGCTCCTCTCTGAGGATGCTCACAGTGCGTGGCTTGGAGATGGGGAAGCTGCGCTCAGAGCCCTGCGCAGTGACGCTTCCCTCTTGGCTGGGAGGCACCCCATGACCCTCAGGTTTCCTCCCTTAGCACCCTGGCTGTGAAAATCAACAAGATGATGCAACTCTGAAGAGGGAGAGACACAGGGCCTGCAGGGCCCATGTCCACCTCAACAGCCAGCCTGAACCCTCAAACACCAGGCTTGGCCTTGGCCAGCTGGGGCATGCCAGAGAGCTGACGGCTCCTGACAGCCGCCTGCAGCAGGACCTCAGAGCTGCCGGGTCTGGTCTGTCCACCAGCTGCCGAGAGGGCACAGAAGGCGCTGGCGTCCTGCCCTGGTGTCTCTGCATGTGGCCCCCTGCAGCGTCCAGTCAGGAGCGGGGGACACAGTCCTGGTCTCCCTAGTGGCTGCAGGCCTCAGATGGGCGGGAGAGCGGGGGCCGCTCTGCTGGGAAGGAGGGAGCAGGCTTCAGGACAACCAATTAAAGCTAATTTGATCTATGGAAATATTTGATTACGGCGACGCAATTTATTATGCAAAGCTGCCCTTTCTGACAGATGGAAGTGGCTTTGATGCGTGGGATGCAGCAGAAGGGTTTCAGCGGGAAAACCCCAGCTGGGGGCCTGCCCCCGCTCCTCTCTGCAAGCAGGCTCAGGCCCTGGGTCCTGCTCTGGATCTTGTGCCCCTCCCAGTGTCTGGCACGACCTTGAGCACTGTGGTGTGACCTTGAGCAAACCCTCCTGGTCTCCCTGGCTGCTCCACAGCCTCATTCTATCAACAGTTTGCCAGTCACACCAACTTGCACTCCAAGCCCTTTTGGTTCTCCAAGCCTGAGACTGGACCCCTGCTGAGGGCCACCACCTTTGGGTGGTGTTTCTGTTCTGGGGGTCTTTTCATTTCTCAGCCCAGCTTCGCAGTTCAGGTGATTAGTGGTGAAGCCCCCTGGGGGGATCCCTGCTATGGGGTTGCGTCTGGATGCCAGTTCTGGGCACCCTTAAGTTCACCTGTGTCCTCTGCCCATGTTCTTTTGTCTGGGTCCTCTGCCACCGAGTGTGGAGCTGGAAGAGTTGCAAGGTCATTTCAGAACACATGAGACAGTGGGAGGCTAAGGGTACTCTGAGTCTTTCTCCCTCACAATTTTCATATGAACATGTGTGCGACTGTGGGCGCTTATGCATATGTGCATGTATGTTGGGGGTGGGTGGGTGCTGGTGGGCATAAGAGTATGCATATGTGAATGTGTGTGTTTGTGTTTATATGTGAGAGGGTATATGTGTGTGTGTCCTATGTGAGAGAGTGTGCATAAATGTGTGTGTTTGTGTGCATGCGTACATGTGTTCACAGGTGCATGTTTGTGTGTGTACATGAATGGTATATGTATTGGGCATATTTGCATGCATTGTATGTGTTTGTATGCTTGTGTGTGTGTGTCTGGGAGGTCAGGAGAGTCTGAGGAGGAGTGACTTGTGGTCCATTGTGGGTTGAGTTGACCTGCTTTCCCATCTGTCCTCACCTGGACATGCTTGGTGCTTGGGGTGTCTTGGGAAGAAGCCAGACATAGGGCAGCTGGAGGGAAGTGGGGGTGGTCTTGTTCCAGCTCAGGAGATATTGGAATCTCCTCCTGTTTGTCACATGGGCTGAGAAGAAGAAGGTATATTTGGTTGACCTGGGTCAGGCTAGCCAAGTCCACTGCACAGACAAGAGACTTTTCTGAGTGGTCAGACTGGGCAGAACAGTCTGGGAAACTCTTTTCTTCCTTCCTTTCTGGTAATGGTGGTGCAGAGAAGTTAACTAACTTGTCGAGATTTGCACAACTATTCATAGCCAACCCATAGAACCAAATCCAGGACTTGTCCATTGTCTTAACAGGAAGTCAAGAAGTGTCTGATTTAACCAGCCTTCTGGAACCTTCTGATAGTCAAATAGCCAATGGAAGGAGCAAAGCCTTGAGATGATAAGGACAACCACCTGAACGCAGACACTTGTTTCTTACTCTTCTGTTCACTCCTTCCCTTCACAACTGTAGTCAACTTGGTTCACTATTAAGTGCAGGCAACATGCCATCAGACTCTCACACAGGGGTCAGGTGAATGTGGAAAAAGCCACCGAGTTGTAGATAATGGCACAGGAAATAGAGAGTTGTCCTCCTGTCCTCTGGGCAGAACTGGCCACATGGCGGTGACTAGTGCCATTGGGTTTGAGCGGGAACTCCCTCTTGGGCGATCCTGCCGGGCCACAGTTGAACATCGCTTTGTATTCTCTCAGGTGTGTGCTGCTTGATGTAGAGGTGGGGTGGAGTCGTGTGTGTGTGTGTGTGTGTGTGAGTGTGAGTGTGTAATTGTGTGTGACTGTAATTGAGTATGCATGAGTATGTGAGTGTGTATGTGTGAGAATGTGTGTGAGTGTGTAAGAGTGTATGTGAGAGAGTGTGTGTATATGTGAGAGTGCATGAGTGTTTACGAGTGTGGGGGTGTGTGAGGTGTGAGGTATATGTGAGTGTGTGAGAATGTGTGTATATGTGAGAGTGTGTGAGAGTATGTGAGTGTGTTAGTATGTGTGAAGTATGTGAGTGTGTGAGTGCATGAGTATATATAGGTATGTGGGTAAGTGTGAAGGTGTGAGAATGTGTGTGAGTGTGTGAATATGTGTGAGTGTGTGAGTATATGAGAGCGTGTGAGTATGTTTGTGTTGTGGGGGTTTGTGTGGGTCATGCTGCTCCAGGCTGGTAAATTCAGTGCAAAGTTGTGGGGGCTTGTGTGGATACTGCCAAATGTCCCCCAGCTCCCCTTCGTGTGGGACCCTAGCAGCTGTGAGCTCACGTGGGGGTCAGGCCACTTTTCTCTGGGAACCCACCTGAGTGTGAGGTGAGAAGAAGCTGGTCCCTGGGAAAGAGGCGCATGTCATGGGCAGGGAGGAGGGGCACCCGATGGCTCAGGGACAGTTTCAATCACAGGGACTTAATTGTTTTCCTTTATCTGTGAGTGTTGATGCTTATTATTCGCCTTGTTATCTGATGGTTATTTAATCTAGAGCCTGTAATTACTTCCCGTCTGTCTCTCACTCCCACGGCCACTCTGGTTCCTGCTCATGCAGGCACCAGCCAGTCCACATTCTATGAGGGAGTCAGTCCAGATACCAGGGCTTGAATGGGGCTGTGACCTGTGTCTTTGTGGTGCCCATTCCCCAACTTCCATAGGGTCAATCACAGGGAGTATCAAGGGCCAAGGGTGAACCCCATCTCCTCAGGATGGGCTCAGGTAGTGTCAGGGACCAAGGGTGAACCCTGAATCTTTCAGACCACACTTTCCCCAGCTGTGCTGAGAGACCCAGAGCAACCTGGGGACTATGACTTCTGTCTGAACTTGTTTTCCACCCAGGTTCCTGGTGCAAAGGGCCCTGGGGACAGACTTTCTAGGTAACTTATTTGTGTCTGCGGTTGAGAACCCTGGGGACAGGTGGCCTGTCACACAGCAGGAGGGTGAGAACCCTGGGGACAGGTGGCCTGTCACACAGCAGGAGGGTGACAGAGAAGCAGAGCCAGCCCTGAGAGGGGTCCCAGAAGACTGAGAATAAGTCCCTTCACCAGCTGCCAGCTATCATTCCGTGAAACTCCTACTGGCTTGGAAGGGGCAGCACTGAACAGGAGGGTCAGGGTCAGTTAGAGAGACATGGGTGTGGGGGAGGGGCTGAGTGGGCAGGATGAGGGTGATGGGCAGTGGAGGGAGAGAATGGATAGGGGATGCCCAGGAGTGGATTCCTTCTGGGCTCTGCTGTTGGCCTCCAGCCCTGCCATGCCCCTTACCCATCCCACCCCTGTCCCTCCCGCAGACAACCCCCTCCATCCTAGCTGGCTTTCCCTGAGGGACCCATCTCTGGGTCGCAAACACACCCTCAGGAGGGACCATCATTCAGTCAAGGACTGAATTCTGCATTCTGGTCCACTGACCAGCTCTGAGTTACAGAGCCCCAAGGGAGAGACCCTTGCTGTGTGCCTTTATTTGGTTTAATAATTTCAGTGCATGCATATGTCTCTTTTTTATTTATCCATTCATTAGTCCATGGACATTTACATTGTTTCTGATTTTTTCCACTATAACAATTTTCTCTAAACACAAAAGTACATATTTTTGTGTGGAGATAGATTTCTATTTCTCTTGGGCATCTATCTCTACATTATGTATCCATCTACCCATCAATCTCTCTATCTACCACCCAATTTATCTACCAGTTTCCATCTGTCTATCTGGCCACTCATCCAGGCATCATCTGACCTACCCATCACCTACCTAGAAGCATTCGTGTGCATCCAAATATGACCCGATCTCATTCCTGTGTCCGAGGGCAGGGACCTCCAGCTCTCAGCTGCCACTGCAGATCCCGAGCTTCCTGCTTCCTCATCCATGTGTGCCAGCCCCCCTCACCAGCTGCTCCAGCCTCCCGTGCTTGCGCACCTGCGCAGCCCCAGGACCTGATCTCATCCCAGCATCAGCAGGCAGGGACCCCCAGCTCTCAGCTGCCGCTGCAGACCCCAAACTTCCTGTTTCCTCACCCAGGTGCACCAACCCCTTTCACCGGGCACCCCAGCCCCTACACGGGACCAGGAGGGGCGTGGCCTCCACTGCAGGGGGCGTGGTCTCCAGGGGCAGTTATTTTCCCCTCTTCCAGTACATTCCACTCACGTCTCAATCCCCATTACCTAACTCTGTAGAGAACTCCTGCTACCTCAAACACAAAAGGCAAATAGGCCATTAGCCTATTCCAATTGCACCAAAATAACAGTGAGCACAAATCCTTTCCAATTACACCAAAGTACCGATGAGCACAAGAAGCTATACAAACCCAATGTAAAAGAACACATCCTCTGAACCTTTACCAGAAACCTCACTAAGAGAGAACAGCGCTAGTGAACTGGAAGGTCCCACCTCTATACAACCACGACAACATGAAGAAACAGTGCAAATCCCCTCCACGAGGAGAGGATGAAGAAAAGAGTCCAGAAGCCTCAGCAAGGGTTACCCACAAATATGATCTCTCTGATAAAGAATTCAGAGATGAAATGCTGAGAATATTCAAAGAACTTGAAGAAATAGTGGAGCAGTAAGTGAAGAAAATATGGGAAGAAATGAGAGCAGAAATAGGAAAGCTACATTTAGAAATGTCACGAATGAAAGACTTGGTAGACAAAATAAAAAACACAGTGGGTGCCCTTAGCAGTAGAATGGCTACAGCTGAAGATAGAATCAGCGAGCTTGAAGACCAGCTGCAGAGAGCTCACAGGCTACAACAAACAATGGGAAAAGACCTCAAAATAGTTATAGGGTGAATCAGAGATCTAGGGAACGATTCCAAGAGGAATACCATTAGAATCATAGGAGTACTGGAAGGACAGGGAGGAAACCCTAATGAAAAAGCCACAGTTAAAAAAATCATTGCTGAAAAGTTCCCAGAGCTGGATAATGCAGACGTCCAGATCCTAGGAGCCATAAGGGTGCCAGCTAGAAGAGACCCTAATAAAAAGACTCCAAGACATATCATTGTCAGAATGATAGATGCCACGGATAGGAACACAATACTGCAAGCAGCAAGGTCTAAAAAGGAAATCACATACAAAAGGAGAACCCCTTAGATTCACAGCAGACCTATCAGAGGAAACCCTCCAAGCCAGAAGACAATGGTGGGATGTAGTGAAAAACTCAGTGAGGGGCTGGAGCGATAGCACAGTGAGTAGGGCGTTTGCCTTGCACACGGCCGACCCCGGTTCTAATCCCAGCATCCCATATGGTCCCCTGAGCACCGCCAGGGGTAATTCCTGAGTGAAGAGCCAGGAGTAACCCCTGTGCATCGCCGGGTGTGACCCAAAAACCAAAAAAAAAAAACCACAAAAACAAAAACAAAAAAACAAACAAAAAAACTCAGTGAAATGAACGTCTCATCAAGAATACTCTATCCGGCTAAGCTCTCACTCAAACTCGAAGGAACCATACACAATCTCATGGTTCAGCAACAGCTCAGGAATTTCATAGACTCAAAACCAAACTTAAAAGAAGGACTAAACGGGCTCCTGTAAGACAAGAAAACCCCCTACAAGCACAACAAACCCCTACAGAAAGATGGCACAAGACTCCATGACAATAATCTTGCTCAATATCAATGGTCTAAATGCACCCATCAAGAAACACAGAATGGCAAAATGCATTTGGAAACTGAACCTAGAATTCTTCTGCCTACAAAAACCACATCTGAATGGTCAGAGCAAACACAGACTCAAAATCAAAGGGTGGAAAACAATCCTTCAAGCAAACAACTCCCTCAAAAATGCTGAGGTGGCCATACGAGTATCAGACAACATAGATTTCAGGTTGAAAAAAGATTAGAAGGGACAGCGAAGACCATTTTTTACTAATCAGGGGGCATGTACCGCAGGAAGAACTCACACTCCTAAATGTATATGCACCTAATGAGGGACCAACTACATACTTAAAACAACTTCTATCAGATTTTAGGGAGGACATTGCTAGCAACACAATAGTAGTTGGAGACTTCAACACTGCCTCATCATCTCTGGATATATCAACAAGAGCAAACCTCAGCAAGGAAACACTGGCCTTGAAGGAAGAAATAGAAGAGAGGGGGCTAATAGATCTATACAAGGCTTTGCATCCCCAGAAAAAAGAATACACATTCTTTTCCAGTGCACACAGAACATTCTCCAAATAAATCACACACTGGGCCACAAAGCATACCTCAATAGAATCAGGAAGATAGAAATTGTATCAGTTATCTTCTCAGACCATGATGCACTGAAGTTAATCATACACAAAAGTAGAGAACCAAATCACACACCTGGAAATTAAACAACTTAATGTTGAACAATGAGTGGGTCAGGGAGGAAATCAAGGAAGAAATCAAAAGATACCTGGAAACAAATGAGAATGAAGACATGAACTACCAGTACCTGTGGGACACAGCTAAAGCCAAGTGAAGGGGAAAATTTATAGCTCTGCAAGCATATCTCAGGAAGGAATAAAGGGCCCACATAAATAACCTGACCTCACAGCTCAAGGCCTTAGAAAAGGACCAACGAAAGGAGTCCAAACCAGGCAGAAGGAAAGAAATAAGAAAACTTAGGGCAGAAATCAATGACATGGAAACCCAAAAAACAATCCCAAAGATTAATGAATTTAAGAGCTGGTTCTTTGAGAAAATAAATAGGATTGATAAACCACTAGCAAGACTCACAAAGAAAGAGAGAGAGAACTCTAATAAATGGAATCAGAAATGAAAAGGGGGACATCACAACAGAAACCAAAGAAATTGAAAAGATCATCAGAGACTACTTTGAAAGTCTGTATGCCATGAAACAAGAGAATCTAGAAGAAATGGATAAATTCCTGGATTCCTATAGCATTCCTAGGCTGAACCAAGATGATTTAGAATATCTGAATAGACCCATTACTATCAAGGAAATTGAAACCATAATCAAAAGCTTCCCGAGAAACAAAAGTCCAGGTCCAGATGGATTCACCAGCAAATTCTTCCAAACACTTAAAGAGCACTTGTTGCCAGTTCTTTCCAAGCTTTTCTAGGAAATCAAAGAACAGAAACACTCCCAAACAGTTTCTATGAGGCACATATTACCCTAATAGCAAAAGAAAACAGAGACATCACAAACAAAGAAAACTACAGGTTGATATCTCTGATAATTACGATGTGAAAATTCTCAACAAAATATTAGCAAATAGAATCCAACAACTCATCAAAAAGATCATGCACCAGGACCAAGTGGGATTCATCCCGGGGATGCAAGGATGGTTCAACATTCAGAAGTCAATCACCATAATCCATCATATCAACAGAAGAAAAGATAAAAACCATATGGTCATATCAATAGATGCAGAGGAAACATTTGACAAGATGCATCACCCCTTTATGATGAAAACTCTCGCCAGAATGTGTGTAGAAGGGATCATACTCAATATAGTCAAAGCCATCTACCAGAAGCCTATAGCAAGCTTTATTCCGAATGGGGAAAAACTAAGGGCCTTTACTCTAAGATCAGGGACAAGACAAGGATGCCCACTCTCACCACTTCTGTTAAATATGAACTGGAAGTACTTACAGTAGCGATTAGGCAAGAAAAAGACATAAAGGGCATCCAGATAGGAAATCAAACTCTCACTATTCACAGATGATATGATACTATATTTAGAGAACCCCAAAGCCTCTACCAAGAAACTCCTAGAAACAATAGACTAGAAACTCCTAGAAAAAATAGTAAAGTGGCAGGCTATAAAATCAATATCCAAGAGTCCATGGCTTTCCTCTATGCAAATAATGAGAGGGAGAAAAATGATATGACAAAAGCAATCCCGTTCACAATCATGCCTCAGAAAATCAAGTGCCTCAGAATCAGCTTAACTAAGGAGGTGAAGGACTTGTACAGAGGAAATTATAAAACGTTAGTTCACGAAATAAAAGAGGACACAAGGAAATGGAAACACTCCCCTGTTCATGGACTGGGAGAATTAACATTGTCAAAATGACAATACTCCCCAAGCATTATACAGATTCAATGAGATCCCTATAAGAATACCCATGACATTCTTCAAGGAAGTGGACAAAACACTCCTGAAATTCATATGGAACAACAACCCCCACTCCGCCCCGAATAGCTAAAGCAACTTTTGGGGAAAAAAAGATGGGAGGCATCACCTTCCCCAACTTCAAACTCTACTAAAAAGTGGTAATAATTTAAACTGCATGGTACTAGAACAGAGGCAGAGCACTAGACCAATGGAACACACACTCTCAAATATATGATCATCTAATCTTTGATAAGGGAGCAAGAAATGTGAAATGGAGCAAGGAAACCCTCTTTAACAAATGGTGCTGGCAACACTGGACATGTAAAAAAATGGGCTCAGACCTATACCTAAGATCATGCACAAAAGTCAGATCAAAATGGATTAAAGACCTCAACATCAGACCAGAATCCATAAGGTACATTGAAGACAAAGTCGGCAAAATTCTCCACGACATTGAAGCTGCAGGTATCTTCAAAGATGACTCACCACTGACCAGGCAAGTGGAACAGAGATAAACAAATGGGACTACTTTATTCTTTTATTTTTTAAAAGTTTTTATTTTATTGAATCACCGTGAAAAAAATTACAAAGCTTTCAGGTTTAAGTTTCAGTCATATACTGATTAAACCCCCATCCCTTCACCAGTGCACATGTTCCACCATCAAGAACCCCAATATACACCCTTCCCACCCACCCCCCAACTAAGTAGCTAATGATCTTCACTTTATTCTCTCTATACTTTGAATACACTCAATATTTCAGAGAACTCACTATTATTGTTTGGAATTTACCCCCAACAATCAGGCCTGCTGAAAAGGCATAATTTAATAATTTATTTTCATTGCTGAGTGAAGACTCTGAGTTTGCGCGGGCACTGTTGTGGCCACGCGGTTTTGGGTTTCTGATATTTCAGCTCAGTTCACAGTCTAGATTCACTTGTGCAAGAAGCCGCTCTGGGTGCCAAAATGGGTTAGAAGACCTCTCGGATCATAGTCTTTAGGAGCAGAGGGTCCATTTCTCGCACCGCAGCTCCGGATCTTATCTGGGAGGAAGGCGTGCCAGTAATGCCCAAAAGGGACTGCTTTAAACTGAGAAGCTTATGCACCTCAAAAGATACAGTGACCAGAATACAAAGACAGTCTACAGAATGGGAAAGGATATTCACCCAATACCATCCAATAAGGGGTTGATATCAAGGATTTACAAGACACTGGTTGAACTTCACAAGAAGAAAACATCCAACCCCATTAGAAAATGGGGCAATTAAATGAACAGAAATTTTCTCAAAGAAGAAATCCTAATTGCCAAAAGACACATGAAAAAATGCTCCTCATCACTCATCAGGGAGATGCAGATCAAAAAACAAGATACCATCTCACACCACAGAGACTGGCCCACATCCAAAACACAAAAGCAACCATTGTTGGAGCAGATGTGGGGAGGAAGGGAATCTCCTTCACTGCTTGTGGAAATGCCGACTGGTTCAGCCCTTTTGTAAAACAGTACGGATGCTTTTCAAAAAATTAGAAATTGAGCTCCCATTTGACCCAGCGATACCACTTCTAGGAATATACACCGGAGATGCAAAAAAAGTATAGTAAAAATGACATCTGCACCTATATGTTCATTGCAGCACTGTTTACAATAGCCAGAATCTGGAAAAAATCCGAGTGCCCGAGAACAGATGACTGGTTAAAGAAACTTTGGTACATCTACACAATGGAATACTATGCACCTGTTAGAAAGATGAAGTCATGAAATTTGCATATAGGTGGATCAACATGGAAAGTATCATGTTAAGTGAAATGAGTCAGAAAGAGAGGGACCGACATAGAAATATTGCATTCATTTTTGGAATATAAAGTAACAGAATGGGAAACTAACACCCAAGAATAGTAGAAATAAGTACCAGGAGGATTACCCCACAACTTGGAAGCCGGCCTCACATTCTGGGGGAAAAAGCAGCTCAGATAGAGAAACAGCCAGCAAGTAAAGGGTGCTAGGAGGGCACGCTCAGGATGGGAGATGCGGGCTGAAAATAGACTATAGACTGATCATGATGGCCACTTAATACCTCTATAGCAAACCACAACACCCCAAAGGAGAGAGAGCAAAAGGGAATGCCCTGCCACCGAAGCGGGGTGGGGTGGAGGGGACAGGGTGGGGATGGTGGCAGGGATGTTGACCATTGCTGGTGGAAAATGGGCACTGGTGGAGGGATGGGAATACCCATCATTGTATGTCTGAAATGCAAGCATGAAAGCTTGTAAGTCTGTAACTATATCTCATGGTGATTCACTAATAAAAAATTAAAAACAAAACAAAGATCCAATATTAAAATAGATAAATATGAAAACATCAATTTATGTGAAAACTGTTATATCTAGGGGCTGGAGAGATAGCACTGCGGGTAGGGCGTTTGCCTTGCATGAGGCCAACCTGAGTTCGATTCCCAGCATCCAACATGATCCCCTAAGAACCGCCAGGGTTATTCCTGAGTGCAGAGCCAGGAGTGACCTCTGTGCATCTGCCAGGTGTGACCCAAAAAACTGTTATATCTAATCCTGTGATGTTAAGTTTACTAAGCTGTTGTTGCTAGTTGAGCCATGTTTGTTATTGCTTTTGTTTGTTGAGTTGCGTTAGCTTCTATGTTCTTTCCCATCTAATTTGCAAAAACTCCTACAGGAGTTTCAGTATCGAGGAATTAGGAGGTGAGACTTCAGGACATGGTCTGGGCCAATGTAGGCAGCTGTGGGATGTGGGCATGGCTGCTGGGACTTCAGGAAGAATGGTGGGGTCAGGCTGCCCACCCAGACTCTGAGGAGATCCAGACTTCTCAGCCTGGGCACTGGGTACCTGAAATTATTCACATTTTGGGATCTCTGCAGAAAGTATTCATGAAGCGGTGGCCGTAGTGATGGGGTGTGGGTGCCGTGCTGGAGTGTCAGCTGGAGGACATTGGGTCGGCCGCCTCCACCCATGAAGGCACACTGGAGTTTTCAGCTGTGAGGATGAGAGAGTCAATGAATTTTTAGCTCCTGGGAGATTTAGTCAGGAATAGGCAGAGCAGCGCCTTACATTCTCCATCTATGACAACAACATTTTTTCTTATTTGTTTGTTTTTTGGGTCACACCTGGTGATGATGCTTAGGGGTCACTCCTGGCTCTGAACTCAGGAATTAACCCTGGAGGTGCTAGGGGGACCATAGAGGAGACCTGGGATTGAACCCAGGTCTGCTGCATGAAAAGCATACAGCCTACTTTCTATACTGACTCTAGGCCTGACAACAGCATTCTTAAGTGGTTCCGGCATGGTATGTCATTGTAGTTTTGATTTGTAGTAAGGCAAAATTGCCAATGGTGCATCTTTTTATGTGATATCTGTTCTGGATAAATGTCCATCTGGGTGCTTTGCTCATGTTAACTTTTAAAAATAATAACATTGTTGATATATTACAGCATTTTTTTTTTTGCTTTTTTTGGGTCACACCAGGCAATGCACAGTGGTCACTCATGGCTCTGCACTCAGGAATTACCCCTGGCGGTGCTCAGGGGACCATATGGGATGCTGGGAATCGAACCCGGGTCGGCCGTGTGCAAGGCAAACGCCTTATCCCCTGTGCTATCACTCCAGCCCCTATTACAGCATATTTTTTATAGTCTGAACAAAGTTCCTTATAGATTATGAATTACAAATATTTCCTCTCTATATAGCTTGTCTTTTCATTTTCATGGTAGTGTTTTTTGAAATATAGTAATGACAATTTGATACGGTTTAATATATTATTTTTTCCTCTTTGGTTATTTGTGTTTGGGGGTCTTATCTAAGAAACTCTCACAGTACAAGGTCACCAAGACTAAAAACAAAGTTTATTTCTAAGAATTTTCTCATTTGAACTCTTTTATTTCAATCTTTCCCTCATTTTGAGTTGTTTTGTATAATTTTTAGGTAGAGAGTCTAACTTCATTCCCTTGCATATGGATATGCAATTGTAAAAGATGCCAGGCATTTATTACAAGCATTATTCTTTCCACACTGAATTATATGGTACTATTGTTGAGAATCTAACTGACCACAAATGAAAGGTATACTATCTAGACCCTCATTTCTGTTACATTAATGCATCTGGCTGTCCTTAAGCTGATATGGTATCTCCTTGATCTCTGTTGTCTGTAATAAATTCTCAAATCTATGAACATGGAGTCCTGTTCATTTTACCTTTCATTACTTTCAACCATTTTCAGAGTCTTATACTTCTTTTCATTCCTAAGTATTTTATTCTTTTTTGATGCTTTGGAAATAAAATGATTTTCCTAAATCTTGGGGAATCTTAATTTTATCCTAGTAGAATTGATTGTGATATATTGATCTTTCATCTTGCAACCTTATTTAACCATTTTAAGTTATAAATTTTAGAGGATTGACTGGTGTTTTCTATTTGTGAGATCATGTAATTTGTAAATCAAGATAGTTTTAGTTCTCTTTTAATCAATATCTCTGTTATTCACTACCCTACCCCTTCACTAGTTGCCATGTTTGGGACTGCTTATGGCAGTGTTGAATTCATAGCACATCTGTTCCTTCTCCACACATCCAGCTGTTACCCAGGGAACCAACAACCTAGGTGATGAAAACAGGGCTCTGAGAATGAGGAAAGTTTCTGTCTCTGCTGTACCCCCTGCTTAGGTAGCCGAACAGTACATGAAAACATACCGAGAGAAAAGCTAGAAATAAGGACTAAACACAGCACGAAACCAAGGAGGAATCCTCCCTGGAACCCCAGGGCAAGGGGAGGGGAGAGCTTCAAATCCATTATGGCTGATGACATTGCCATTGACTGGGGTGGAACTAGGGGACATGAGAGGAACAGCAGAGCACAGAAGCATCTGGAACACAGAGAGGACCGAAACATGGGCCAGCCTTGCAGGTGCAGAGCCAGGCCTGGGTGAACCACTGGGAACTGAGAAACGGCTGGCAGTGTTCAAGGCTGTGATTTGCGCCATGGACTGTGTGGACAACCCATTGGCATTTCCTTCTAAGAGAAGGCTTCTTGCTGTTTCTCTGTCCTGCTGAGAAGCAGAACCCAGCAGGAGGAGTTCAGCAGGCAACACAATAATGGGGGTGGGGGATTAGGGGGCAAGGGCCAGGTTGGAGCTGGGGGGGGTAGGGCTAGGTGACCACAGGAAGTGTTGAGTTGGGTTTTACCCAATTTATGGAAAAAAATTGTTGTAGTGTGCAGCTAAAGTTGTATCTTAATCTTCTAAAAATGTAAGAATCCGATTTAATATGAAGAGGTGTGAATTCAAACTGTGGGTGCATAATGCATGCGTGTGATGGCCAAAAACTGCCTCCCCAGGCCTCCCTAGCAAAGAAACAAAGAGGCAGGGAACCACAGACTGATGGTCAAAATGGCCCATTTAATGCAGAACTGTAAGCATGTTTATAGAGCATCTGAGGGACTTGAGGATAGGACTGTACGTGGGTGTGCTTGATCATTTACAGAGGTAAAGCATTTTGGTGGAGGCAATTCTCTTGGGGGGATTAACTCAAGAAGATGCTCTGTTTCTAAGGTACATCTGAACTGTTTTCTCTTTCTATTTAATTATACATATTAAACAATTACATTTATTTCTTATTAATAATTGCAGTTATTTGGATAAACACAGTAAGAAATAAAGGCTTCAAAACTTAGCTCTCTGAGAGTGCAGCCACGTGGGCTTTCCCATTTCTCCGTGCCCGCACCCCCAGAATGACTGACGAAGAGGATGGAGCTGCTTGGGACACCGGCAGCCCACCAGCAACCTGCAGTATGTGACTTGAGAGTTTCCGCCAGGTCCCCCGTGCGGAAATCTCTCTCTCTCTCCTTCAACTTTTTCCCTGGACTTTAGACAGAAACCCAAAACCGCGCGGCCGCTGCTGCGGCCGCGCGACCTAATGTCATCTTAGTATCAGCAGTATGTAATGGTTCCTTCTTAATGGGTCGGACTTTTGTGGGTGATCCTAACAAGAATAGTAAGTATTTTGTTGAAATATTGAAGGCAATCAAAATGGTAGCCATCTCTCTAGACTGAACTAAGCTATATCCCCACGCTGGCTGAGAAGAAATATCCTTCTTTCTCGGGAAGAAACGTGGCGTGGTGTCAAACATAGTGTGATGTCCATTAAGCAAACAGACCTGGTGGCGTGGGAATGGGAAATAAGGGGAAAAATTAGGTACATGGACCAGCGGGACGCTGGTGGTATCTCGAGCCGGAGCCGATATCAGCGCAAGACCTTTGGTTCCAGAAACTGCTTCCAGACACTCTACTAGACTATCAACTAAGCCAGAGCCCCACACCGGCTGATGACGGGAAATAACCATCCTCTTCGGTTTTTTTTTCCCTTTGTCAGACAGCGTGGCGATTACTAAACAGGCGTGAACTCGGTGGCGCGGGGCAAGGGGGAAAAAGAAAAGTTATGTAACAAACAGCAGGACTTAATATCTCTATATGCTTAGTAATGGAGAATTATCAAATGCCTCATTGGCAATAGGACTGTCTTTTTCTTTTTGGGGGGAAACCCCAGCAACGGTAGTGAGTTGTGTGTTGAAACATGGAATGTAATCGAGATAAGCGCAAATGAAGTGAAACTTATCACGTATAAGGGTGGGGACTAGGGAGGTGGGAGGGGGCGGCAGATATACTGGGGGGGTTGAGGATGGAAGATGGGCACTGGTGAAGGGAGGGGGTTTGAATATTGTATAACTGACATAATCCTGAGAACTTTGTAACCCTCCACTTGGTGATTCAATAAAAAAAAAAAAAAAAACTTAGCTCTCTGGGCTCTGAGGACTAGCAAGGCTGTTTTTTTTTTTTTTTTTGCTTTTTTTGAGGGGGTCACACCCAGTGATGCTCAGGGATTACTCCTGGCTCTGCATTCAGGAATTACTCCTGGCCCTGCACTCAGGAATTACTCCTGGCCATGCTTGGAGTAGCATATGGGATGCCGGAGATTGAACCCAGGTTGACCACATGCAAGGCAAGTGCCCTACCTGTGTACTATTGCTCTGGCCCCCAAAGGACTAGCAAGTCTTTTACCGAAAATCTTAGACCAAGTTCTCAGGCCAGTCCAACTTGCCCTTCCTCATGGGGGGGGGGTCCTGTCTCTTAATAACAGCTTGTGTCAAGACCATGCTTTTGTGCTTTCTAGACTGTTCCATTTTGGTACCGAGGTAGCTTTGCTGCTTGCCCCGGGTCCATCCAAGGCCCACAGTGGGAACACCACACCCCTTTTGGGGTGTTAGGAACTATAGTAACTGAAGCCTGGATCAAGTAATTATGATGAATGACCAGGAGTAGATATATTTCAAAGTAAATCAACTTTCAAATATTAGGATCACAGCATTTACAGTCTTTCTGTGTTTAAACAAAGAACATTGCTCTATAGTGAAATATGAAAAGGCTATAGGGAAAATAGAATAGCAAGTAATACATGATAATATAAAGTCCAGAGTTACCAGAAAATTTGACTTATAAGTAATCTCCCTAACTTGGGGAATTATGACTAAGACAAATGACATGTTAAACTCAGGGGATTAGGGATACTAGTAAGAGCAATGTAAGCTTCTCTGTGGGGAGGAAAAGGGACAATTCTCAGGTGAAGCCTAGAGCACTTAGGGTTAATATCCAACAAGGAGGAACAGAAGAAGGGTAATAATTGAAGTCCCTGCAATGTTTTCATAAGGCCAATGACAGTAAGAACAGTAACTTCTTTAGAGTCAAAGAGAATGTTACAAAGGCACAGTTGCAAAACAGGAGAAACTGTACAGTCTTTCAAAGCAAGCTCCCCAAATTGAAGACAATAATAGAGTAAGAATTATGAGCATAAAAAGGAATTATGAAGCATTCATAATTGGTTGAGAAGAGGCAAAGCAACTGAAAAAGGAACAAATTGATCTGAAAAAGGAGGGAACAGAGAGCAAATGCAGCCCATGGACTGAAGCAATCGACTTTTTCCTTCAATTCACAAAACAGACAAAAATTTCCCAGATTGTAGATTTCACATGTGGAAAGTGAAACAGCAAAACTTCCCTCTGTGTGTGTGTATGTGTGTGTGTGTGTGTGTGTGTGTGTGCGCACGCGTGCATGCGTGCCTTTATGTGTACTTAACGGGAGAATAACTTCATGAACTGGGGCTGGGAGGTGGGGTGCATGGACCCCAGAATAACAGTTGTGCCATCTGCAAATGAAGATTTTCTTTTTCTTTTGGGTCACACCTGGTGATGCTCTGGGGTTGTTCCTGGCTCTGCACTCAGGAATTACTCCTGGCGGTGCTCAGGGGACCATATGGGATGCTGGGAATTGAATTCAGGTCAGCCGCATGCAAGGCAAATGCCCTACCCATTGTGCTATCACTCCAGCCCCAGCAAATGAAGATTTTTATCTGCTGAAAGGAAAAACCAGTGTAAGAGTTAAAATCTCAGTAGGATATTGGAGAAGAAATTTACATACTTACATGAGACAAGAGAATCTTTCCACTCTGTCTAGAGGACTTTGACTTTTTGTTGTTGTTGTTATACTGGCGGTGCTTGGGATTTACTCCTGGCTTTGTGCTCAGGATCACTCTTGGTGGTGCTCAGGGGACCATGTGGGATGCTGGAGTTGAACCCAGGTCAGCCACATGCAAGGCAAATGCCCTACCCTCTGTAATGTAACTTTGATTCCCAGAGGACTTTTAAATCAATAGACGAGAGAAAATGGCAGAATACTTGAATAGGTATTTCATAAAACAGGATATGCAAATAAACAATACATAATTGTAAAAGGTGCTCAAACCAGTTGATAAGGAAATGATTCATATATTTTGTAGGAGCTGGGATTTGAGCCCATGGCCTCACACATGCAAAGTGTTTTCCTTGCTGACCCAAATCTCAAGCCCTTCAGAAGGCATATATATATTCATATATATTCATATATGTGTATATATATATTTATAATCACTGTGAGATATACAGTTACAAAGGTGTTCATGATTGGGTTTCAGCTACACAGTGTTCCATCACCTACCCCTTCACCAGTAAGTGTACATTTTCCATCCCCATCCCCAGTTTCCTTCCCATCCCCCTCCACACAGCATGCCTCTATGGCAGGCACTTTTCTTCTCTGTCTCTGTCTCTGTCTCTGTCTCTCTCTCTCTCTCTCCCTCCTTTTGGGAATCATGGTTTGCAACATAGAACTGAAAGGTAATCATGTTTGTCCCTTTATCTACTTTCAGCACTCAGTTCTTGTCCAGAGTGATCATTTCCAACTGTCTTTGGCATGGTGGTTCCTTTTTCATCCTAGTTGCCCCACCCCTCCACCAACACTACTTGAGGCAGGCTTTCAACTGTGGACTATTCTTCTTGGCCCTTGTTTCCACGGTCCTTGGAAAGTTCTTTGATGCCCCGGTTAAACAACATTATATACACACCTAAGTGATTGGAGAGAAAATGCTGGATTATCAAGTGTCGGAGAATCTGTGAGTATTGGAAACTTACTTCCTGAGGGTCGGCAGGGGGACTGGCAAAGCCGTTGAATAACGGGTCACTGTTTTCTGCTCAAGGGGGGTGTGCCATGGAGGTGGGAAATTCCCTGGTTTGGATCAGGCCTGTCAGAAACACAGAAAGCAGCAACCCCAGTGAGATGGAACGTGTAGCAATTCGGGAAGAGACAAAGGAGAAACCATTCAAATTTCAACTCCAGAAGAAAAAAATTTGCAGAGATTCACAGTGAACAGTCTATAGCAGTGAAAGAACCTGCAGAAGAGCCCGTGACCCTCATTCAAGGTCAGAGATGCTCCCACTCACCCCTGCAGCAGACAGCAGGGCACAAACGCAGAAGGACGGAGGACTCCTCATTCTCATGCTGGTGGTGATGGTTACATGGATATATGTTTGTTTTATGAAACTTGTCAAACTTGTCAGGGAATACTTTGCATATTTGATTTATCTATTTTATTTTGGGGTGCGTGGGGATTTGGGCGCTCCTTCTGGTAGTTCTTGGCCAACCAGGCCACTAGTTCTGTTTGTGGGTCAAAGGTTGTGGTGTTACCTGAGGTCTTGGTGCAGGGGCCCCCAAGGCTACCACAGCAATGCTCAGAAGTCTCCAGGCACACTCTTAGTGATCCATCTAAAAATGAGGGGTTCGACATCTCCCGGGGACCTCCACATGCAAGTACTGTGCTCTAACCCACATACAGTCTCTCTGGGTCTGCCTCTGCATGTGTCAATGTTACTCTCAATTTAAAAGATTATATAAAAGTCATGAGTATTAAACTGTGCCTATATTTCTATAAAATTTATATGACCATATTCCATATTATCCAGCGATCAAGCAGAATATATTAGTTAGAAGGGCATCGTGAAAAATGTTCTTACTCTTGATTTGTTTTCTTTTCCAAGCACAACTGCACTTACTTGAAATTAGATTCTCCTGACACTCTGATTATCTACTGTTCAGTGTAGACTAGCAAATGAGGACCAGGCTGCACTTAGAAAAACAAACCCAACAGCTCTATTAGGATTCTATTATCAGCCCTCATTAGAATTTAAGTATGTATTAGTCAGGTATCCATTTAGAAAGCTTTTAGATGAAAATTTCAAGGTGTTAATTGATCCCTCTGGGCCATTTGAAGTTCTTTTCCTTTTGTAGTTTCTTTGAAGCTTTGATTGGTTTCACCAAAGAGGGACCATTGATGGAAGTCAAGTCCCTGATCTAATTGTGTGTGTGCATGAAAGATTTTCGGGAGTGCTCCAACTCCAAATGAGATTGGCCCACATTGAATGGACTTTACAACATTTCTTTCTAAGATTTAGAAACTTCCCTTACTCTGCAAAATATTTCCTCATCTCTGGGTTCAAGTGGTTCCTGGATCAGACATTCACGGAGGCCTTAGGCAAACTTGGATGCTGGAACTCCACGCAGAAGTGACAGGGCTGTATAATGGACTTGCATCTGCTTCAGGGGGAGGCAAGACCCACTCTTGTGCTGACACCACATCTAAGAAGTGTCAGAAGTGACAAGTGTCACACTTCCCAAGGTGTTGTTCCCAAAGTCTCGAGGTGTCCCATCTCAAGAGTGAGATAGAGTCATTCCACATTTTCAGTTAGTCTGGTCCCACATCAGGAGGAAGATAGAGACATCACAGTCCATTCTCACAAATACTCGCTGTGTCCTTGGATTAGTCGAGTCTTTGCCAGAAGCTAGGGAAACCTGTGGGACAGAAAAGAAAAAAAGAAAAGGAGATTCTTCATTTTTCCCTGTTGGAGAGAGTTGACTCTCCCGACTTGGCAGCTCTAGAAGGTTGAAATCAACAGGACAATAGCCAGTCTGCCATCACCTGTGGGCTCTGCTGAGGAAGCATGAAGGTGATGCCTGGCTAGATACACCCTCTCAGCCAGGAGGAGGGCGGGATGCGGGGAACTTTGGGATAGGAGATAAATCACCCTTGGTTTTGACATCTTCCCAAATGCACAGATTTCACTCAGTTCATTTTGTAGTATCAAGGGATTACTTTGAAGTTAAGAACTTTTTTTTTATTTGTTAGCTAGGTCCGTTAGAAACTACCCTCTGTTAGCTAACTTACAATGCTATAAATTAACTATATACCTACTTTTCTAATGGCAATTACACATTTTTCCTGTGCAGCCAAAGCACCACACACAGGTAACAGGTAGCACACTATGCACCCACACAGAAGGGATTTGCCAGGATGAGGGTTGTCATTCAAAGGCATCTGGGGTTGGTCTCCATGCATGGGCCCCTCAGTGTGGCTCTCCATCTCTCCTTTGTTAATTGCTGCCTTTGCTCCACAGCAGAAATCATGTTGGTTGGCATACCAAAATCAACAAATTCTATCCATCAAATGAATTCACAACCACTCAGGGGAACCAGACAAGGGAATGTTTGACTGGAGCTGTGCCAAGGGCCGGTCCCTCTGAATGGTACAATCTAGATGCAGCTGGTTCATCTCCCCCTGGGTCTCAGCAGCTTGAAGTCACCTGCCTTTCATAGGGAGTGGCTGGAGAGATAGGGCCTACACTGCTAGGTGCACCCCTGCAGCTTGGAAATGTGCCCACCTGCATCAGGGACCCTCCTGCTGTTAGGGTGGAAGTGAAGAGTGGGCAGATCGTCTAGACCATCCAATTGGTCATCTTAAATCTTGTTTACTTGGGGTGTTGTGTAATCTCCTGGGTGGCTAGGAAGAGCCCCGGTGGCTCTCTCATGGCCCTGGTTTGGTGGACTCCGCCCACATCCCCAACCTCAGGGCAGTTTATGCCATAAGTGGACGAAGGAGGAAATGAGGGCCAGGCTGGTTGGTGATCAGTTCCCGTTTATTCCATTCTCCCCACGTGCCTGTTCCAATCTCTCTAAGCTCCGCGCTCTAGTCTCACACTGCCCCTTATTCCTGTCTCCTCCTGTCTCTCCCGCTCATCTCTGTGTGCTCCCTCTTGCAGCCGCATCTCTTGTCTCTCCATGTGTCTGCTCCTGCATTCTTCCCCTACATTCTTCTCCCTCTGTCCCCCTTGCTAGTCTCTCCATGCTCCATCTTGCTGCTCTGGTCTCTCTCTCATCTCTCCTTAACTCTCCAGCATCCATCGGGGTAGCAGAATCAACATATCAAAGGCCCTTCCTGATGGCCCATCAGGCTCAAGGGTGGAAATACCACCTAGGGGTTCCTCCTCTCCTTGGTCCAATAACTTAATTAACATTTTAATGAACATCTTAATTCTACTTCCTAATATTAGTTATTTTATATGGACAAAGTAAGAGATTCATTGAGTTTTTAGGGTGGCTCTTGCCACAGATACAGATTACAGTACTCAGGCCAGATTAATCATTCCTAACCCTAACAGGGTCTGAATCTAGTTATTGCTTTTGGGATCATGACAACATTTGTCCATGACCATGATTTTAACTTATAGTTAAGTATTATGGCACTTTGCCAGGCCCATTTTGATGCCAAGGTAGCCCAGGGTGAATAACATTCAGAGTCTATTAACTCCCAAGTTACAAAAGCATAGCATTAACTGTCTTCCTGTGTCTATACAAAAAGGACATTGCTCTAAATTAACTATGCAAAGGACTCAAGGAAAAGAGAAAGACAATATTTACAAGTCAACAGAGAACAAAGAAAGAAATTACAAATAAACACAGCTGAATGGGAGCACTGTGAAGGGAGTACCCAATAAACCTAAGATCCTGTGGCAAGGCAGAAAGGACAAACCAATGTTATTCTATAAGGTGTAACCAATCAAGTAGCAGAAATAGGGGGGATAGGTCATACATGCATATGAATACAGGTCACACTTAGTGGGCATTTAGCTCTGAAGACAGCAATTGGGCAGAGGCTATGATGATAACACAGATCAGCGACCAGCAAACACTCAGCAACAGGAAAGTGGAGATTAGAGGCAACCAGTCTGAACAGTCGAGCAGCACAGAGGCAGAGCAGGCACCAGGCACAGCTGCAAACACAAGAAGTGACCTGCCACCCACTGACTGTGAGGGGCTGTTGGGTCGCTGTCCTGCCCTGGACAGTCCCATGTGTGCAGCTGTTACAGCACTCAGAGATGGACTGACACGAGTTCTGGAGTCAACACAGAGGTTCCAGCTGTAATAGCTGTTGGTCAACATGCTGAGCTTACACACCTGCCACAAGGGCCCGGCTGTCAGCCAGTCTCCCATCACACTCATCCCAGAGTTGACACCATGGATTTTACCAACCAACTTGAGTGTTTATCGTGGAATGCCTTCAGGAGCTTCAAAGAAGGGCAAAGGGGACAAAGAACCTCTGGCTCTGGGAACATCTTTTTGACTCCACAGCTCTTCCTGCACTTAACATACGCCTAGAGACCTGGGCCCTATGCAAACATTATGACAGCGCTATTCCGGTCTCCCAAAGAGGAATTGAAGAGCTATGCTAGGAATATCATGTTTTACTCAACTGAGAGAAGGAATCCGGAGTTCCACTGTCTCCTTTGCCAAGGTGTCAAAAATCAGATGGGCTGGACATGTAATGCGATTTGGAGATGACCGCTGTACTAGAGCTGTTACTGACTGGATTCCATGGGACATCAAAACAACCTATGAGATGGTCAGATTTCTTGTTCAAAACCCTGAATGAATGGTTTGAGGCTCTTCGTGTTCCTGGAGTGAGCAGATACCACTGGGCTACATTACCACGCTACAGGGATGAATGGAGTTGTTACTGGCACCCACTCGAGCAAATCGAAGATCAATGGGATGACAAGTGATACAACTGACAAGTGATTTATTTATTTTTGCTTTTTGGGTCACACTCGGCAATGCACAAGGGTTACTCCTGGCTCTCAGGAACTACTCCTGGTGGTGCTTGGGGGACCACAGAGAATGCTAGGAATTGAACCCCGGTCTGCTGCATGCAAGACAAATGCCGTATCCACTGTGCTATCGCTCCAGCCCCAACTTGAGTGTTTTTATATTGAATTTGTGTTTGATAATGCTGTGTATGAGTATGAATTAGAAAAAAATACTCATTAATTTTAAAATTTTATGTGTATTTTCAGGTCCTGTGCTGCTCATAGATAAAACACATGGCCCTCTCCCAGTTTCCATGTGTTTTCTTTCTCTTCTTTGTGTGATAGGAAAGAACCTCGAGGACAATACTGGACAGCAGCATTAAAGTCAGCATTCTTTCTTGTCCTTCCAAAGACTTACTGTCAGTTATCAGTGTGAGGAATTGTAGCTGCAAGAATAGTACTCTCCTATGATTCAACATTAAAGATACGATTTATAAGTCCCTTCCATTGCTAATCTTTGTTCATTCATCTATCGAATGTCCTTTGGTTGCTTTCTATCTTTGGCAATTTTGGGTAAAATTGGTTATATGTGTTTTCCACAAATATTTGTGTGGACATGGTTTCAACTCATTTAGATAAATACAAAAAAAATGTGATTGCTGGATCATGTGGTTAACTTTTAGGTGTATGTGTAGGGGGGAGGTGGTGGGGGCAAAAGAAATCATCTGGTATTTCTCTGGGTTCTTCAGAGGTTGTAAAAAATAATCATTGGACAGATAGATAAGTGAAAAGGAAGGAGAAATTTGTTAATAACATGTTTATCCCATTACAGAGGAGAAATCCACAAAGCTGAAACTCACCCGGCAGATTGGAAGTTGTCAGTGAGCTTTGCTGGGAAGGTGGGAGAAGAATGGGGAGGTTGGGGCACAGTGAATGGGCATGGATGTCAGTCAGGCAGGGAGGCAAGGGCACAGTGAGTGGGCAGTGATGTCTAAGGTTGGGTCAGGCGTCAGGGCCTTGGGGAGATGCATTCTTTCAAAGGTGCTCTCTGCCTCTCCTCCAGGGAGTCTCTGTCCAGTCACAAAAGTCGCATCTGGGGAGAGCAATGTTGGTTCCCTGTCTGAGAAACTGGCAAACTGTCTCCCGCAGTGGAAGGATCCTGCATTCCCAGCAGCAGTGAATGAGGATCCATTTGCTCCACAATGCCTCTAGCATTCATCAACGTTTCTGATTTTAACTATCCTAAAGATGCACAGAGGTACTTGGTTTCAATATGCAGATAACTTAGGAGGAGGTGGAGCCTCTTTTTATACTGCCACCTGGTCATGTGTATGCTTAATTTTTTTTGCTTATTTTAATTGGGATATAAGTTTCTTTATTTTAGCATCTATATTTCCATGTATATTTAATTTTTATATTTATTTTTAAACTAAGGCACTGAGATGTACAAAGCTGTTCATAATAGCTTCAAGCATAAGATGTTCCAGCGCCAACCACACCACTAGTGTTAACTTCCTGTTGTACGAACGTTCAGTTAGGCACTCATTTCATCATCTGGTTGGGCACCAACAACTTCCTACCACCAGGGTTCCCAGGTCTCCTCCCACCCGACCTGCCTAATTTGTGTGTGTGTGTGTGTGTGTTTTTTTTTTAACTGAATCACCGTGAGAACAGTTACAAAGCTTTCAGGATTAAGTCTCAGTCATACAATTATCCAACACCCATCCCTTCACCAGTGTACATGTTCCACCACTAAGAACCCCAGTATACCACCCTTCCACCCCCCACCCTGCCTATGTGGCAGATGATTTTCATTTTACTCTCTCTTTACTTTGATTACATTCAATTTTTGACAGAAAACCCACTATTATTATTTGGAATTCCCTCCCCCCAACAATCACACCTGCTGAAAAGGCATCATTAGATCATTTGTTTTCCATTGCTGATAATGAAGAGCATATGATGTTGCATGGCCACTAAAGCGGCCACACGGTTTTGGAATTTGGAATTATGGTATTTTAGTAATTAAGTCTAGAGGTATTTCTGCCAGTAGCTGCTGCATTCCAAGATTGGTCTGTGTGCCTCTGGAATCATGGCTGTTCAGGAGCGGAAGAGCTATTTGTGTGCGGCTGCTCAGGGTCCCGTTTGGGTGGGGAGCAGGGCCAGTTCTGCTCCCCTCCTCGAGAGATTTCCCAAGCACCCATAACTGCAGGCTCCTACCTCTCTGTCCAATTGGCTCTGAAAGATGGCAGTTGCCATGTTGCCGCGAAGGGGAAAAGGCCGAGGGACAAAAACCCTTCCCCTCCCGGGGCTGCACAGGGCCGTAACTTAGTTCACAGTCCAGGAATTTATCTGCCAGCAGCCGCTGCGTTCAGAGATTAGTTTGTGTGCCTCTGGGATCATGGTCACTCAGGGGCGGAGGAGTCATTCCTGAGTGGTTTTTTGTATATCAGGAAAAGACGCAGCTGCGTGGTTTGGAGAAATAGTCCCAGTCCCCACATACCAGAGCTGTGTTAGTAGAAGCTCAGTGTTGCTGGGATTCCATCTGGAGAAGGCGGGACTCTGCCAGCCTGCCTTCTTGGCAGGCATTTCTTAAACTTCAGTTATTGTAGATTGAGTCGCCTGCTTGCAGAGTTGTTGGCTTTGTGTTTTAGACATATACATATGCGACACATCTACACAATCAATGTAACAGGTGCCCCTGATCCCTGTCCCTGTTACCTCCCTCAATTTCTTTCTTTCTCTGTATGTTTTTTTTTTCTTTTTGGGTCACACCCAGCAATGCTGAGGGGTGACTCCTGGCTCTGCACTAAGGTTCACTTCTGGCGGTGCTCAGGGGGCCATATGGGATGCTGGGAATCGAACCTGGATCAACCGCATGCAAGGCAAATGCCCTACCTGCTGTACTATCGCTCCAGCCCTCTTTCTCGGTCCTTAACGCCCCCTCCCACACATTGTATTCTTCTGTCCTGTTATTTTATGTATTACAGATAAGTGAGATCATCCTATGTTTGTCTTTTTTCAGACTTACTTCACTTAACATGAGATTCCTCAGTTACATTCAAATTCCAGCCAATTGCTAGATTGCATGATTTCATCATTCCTCACAGCTGCATAGTATTTCATTGCATATATAATCCATTTATCTGACATTGGACACCTAGATTGTTTCCAAATCCTTTCTATTGTGCTAGGTGCCACAGAGAATAATGGTGGGCACATATCCTTAGTGTGAATGTTTTTGTGTCTTAGGGATAGATACCAAGAATTGGAGTAGCTGGATTATTTGGAATGGCTCTATTCTAACTTTTCTTGGAAATCTCTATTCTGAGAAACCTCCAAAGGAATTGAACTGAGTGACATTACACCAGCAATGTATGAGAGTTCCTTTCTCACTGCACCCCCCTCAACACATTTTAAAAACTATGCCATAATATGCCATTCTCACTGATGTGAGATGATATCTAATTACTGTCTTGATTTGGATTTTCCTAATAATAAGTGACATTGAGCATTTTTTTCACCTATTGACCAACTGTCTGTCTTCAGAGAAGTGTCTGTTCATTTACTTTCACTGTTTTTATAGGGTTTATGGAATTTTTGTTATTGATCTTCATGAATGCTTTATTTATCTAGGATATTAACATTTTATATGATGTGTTGAGAGTAAATATTCTCTCCCGTTTAATTGGGTGTCTATTAGTTTTAGCTCATGTTCCTTTTGCCTTGCAGGAGCTCTTTAATGTGATGTATTATTTGATGGAAATAAAATTTATTTTTGTTTTGGTTGTCTTTTTAAAATGTAATTGTATCTTTAAAATCACCTTTAATGGAACATGCTGCCTATATAGTTTCCTTAATGCATTTTAGTGCATTCTGGTCTGATATCAGATCACTTTGAGTTGACTTTTGTGTAAGTAAGGTGATAAATACTTTGTTTAAACCCCTTGATGAGGAATGTATTCTTAGTCCACTACTTGCTGTTTTGATCAGTATTCATTTACAGTACAGTTTCAGTTAGGTAATGATATTCTGCCCAATTTTTTAGTTCTCAATATGACTTTGGATACTTAAAATATTTAATTATTCCATATAAACTTTATATTATTGACCGTTCTCAGTCCTTGAAGAATGTTATTGGACTATGGATGGGGATTGCATTGAATCTATATAACAATTTAGGTAGGATAGTCATTTTGACAATATTACTAAACATAAAATACCCTTCCATTTCCTAAGGTGTCCTTCTATCATTTTAAAAAGTGACATGGTTTTTATGATATAAGTTTCTCCCATCTTTTGTTAAATTGTTTTTGAATACTATTTTGAACAGAGTGGATTATTTGATCTTTCTCTTCTAGAACTCCAGCCTTCCACTAGGCTTAGAATTTCCTCCTACTTGGTAGCTTTTCATCTTATTATTTTAACCAGTGTCCCCTTTATTCATTTATTATGTCCAGCTTATCCATTTTCCTTTTATGAGTTGCTTGTTATCATATCTAATTCATCATCCTCCAAACCAAGGTCACTTAAATTTTCTCTTTTGCTATCTTCAAGAATTTTCAGTTTGGCATTTGACCTTTTGGGCTATCTGTTTAGATTGTTTTTTGATAATTGTCATTTCCTCTTGACACATACAATTTGACTGTTGTATGTAGAAGCCCATGGTCCCATAACAATTGTGGAAGATGGGCCTATATTGACAGACTTGAATTTGCTCACATATGAAGATCAGTGGACTCTTGTAGCTTGTGGACTGGTGTGCTTGGAGCTTCCATAGACCCACCACTCACCTGCAACTGTTCCTTGCTCTCTGGCCTCTGCAGCAGCCTCTGATCTAGGGCTGCTTGCCACCCTGCCTGACCCCCTCTACCTCCCAGGTCAGCTTTTGGTCTGTGGCCTCTGCTTTTTGATGCTTCCAGAAAGTGTTGGTTTTTAGTTTGCCAGGAATCGCCCCTTGTTATAAGGGTAGAGTGGTTCTATGCTCACGTCATGCTGTCCTGCTGACTGGTTTTTGAGTCTGCCTTTTGTAAGCTTCTTGTGTTTTCCAGAGGAGTCCTTATTCCAAATGTCTCTTCTGAAGAAAGTGACAGGTTTAGATACTTGAGAGGAGAAGATGTGGGGGACACACCTTCAGCTTCAGCTTTTGTGTTGGGCCATGGCCTTTGTATTCAGAAGGTACCTGAGGCTGGTGGTGGGAGTGCGGGGTGAAGGGGGTAGAAGTGAGAACTGCCAGTGTCTACCCTTCCCTTTGGAGCTCTTTATAGAGACAAAGACAACAAACCCACCTTGTTGGCTTATTATCTATAAGAACATTTAGGATTTTTTTCTGCTGAGTCTCCTGTTGTTTTCTCCCACTCACAGGCACACCCAACCCGTCTAATTATGGAAAATTTAGAAGTCTGCCCCTCACCCCTCACCCCACAATGCACCCCTTTCAGGATTTCAGGTTGGTGGATGGGTTTTCTTTTGTAGTTGTACTTTGTGGATGGGACTCCCCAGGGTGGGGTTCTCCAGGAGCAGGGACAACTCCTGGTGATGCTCAACTGACTAGAAGGGCAGCTTCAGCCACTGGACCTGATGAAGGTGGCTGGCCTCCCTGCTGACCTGAACAAAGGTTCAGGAAGTGTTTATGACTCTAGCAGTTTCTGCAGACATGGATTCCAAGGGCATATACTGGTCTCCTGCTGGGTGGGCACAGTGGAAGCTGGCGGAGAGCACAGAGCGTTGGGGACTAAGAAAGTTCCAGAAATCCAGACTTTGTAGATTACGGGATTGGTTGGGATGGGCTGACCACCCTTGAATCCTTTGGTGGGAAGCAAATGTGCACATGGATGATGATATGGAAGCTTGGATGTAGAAGAAAGGCTGAGAGAAGCTTGGGAGCTGGCTAGGCTTGAGGCATATGAGAACTCCTCTCAGAAAAACAGTGTGGGGCTTGTTCTGGAGGAAGACGTGGGATGTGGGTCTGTGGCCTTGAGGGGCCCCTGCTGCTCAGGCTTGAGGCATCAAGAGCTTCCTATGTGGACACTGGTCACTTTTGTCAGAATTATTCATATTTCCTCACTGAAACAGACTCATGTACCATGCACATTTATTTAGTCTGTTTTTGTTCATTGTGTGGCATGGTATCCTGTGCATTTATCTGCTCCCTCTGAGTGTATTTATTTCCCTCCTCATAGAACATGGGTGAGAGAACCCTCAGAACACACTGATCTACTTTCCCTTTCCCCTCCCCACATCCAATCTGAGATGCATGTGTGGGAGGCTCCTGAGTAAGGGCTGAGGGGAGACTGGAGTGTCAGTGAAGTATCCTGGTTTCACCAGAACTTTCTTGTCACCCTGAAGCCCCCACCTAGAATCTACTCAGATCTGGACACTCGGGAGGTATATTCGAGGCTGCCCTCACTCCAGGCATGCTTGTAGACCCCAAAGGAGTTGGACTGGGGACCGTCTGGTTATGGAGGGGTTCTGGGATGGAGACTCAAATGAAGGCCCTGTGGAGGACTTTATAGGGGGTGTAGTAAAGCCACAGAATAGGCATCCCAGCTGCTGCCTTGTCTGTCCATGTTTGGAGAGTGGTGCATGCCTTCAGAAGGCACCTGTCCAGTGACAGGAATGAGGAAGGTCCAGTGAAGTGAGAGGACTGAGAAGGCTCTTGAGAGTTGACAAGAGTGAGGAGGGATATGTTAGGTGACAAGAGTGAGGAGGGTCCTGTGAGGCATGAGGAAAGGTCCACAGAGCTGGAGTGGAGGGACCAGCCTCTGTGTGTGTGTGTGTGTGTGTGTGTGTGTGTGTGTGTGTGTGTACAGGTGAGGGGAACATGGGCTATGGCCCATTTGGACCCTCTCTTTAGGACAGCATAGGCTATTGGGAGGCTTTCTGAGGATGAGGCATTGCAGCCTGAGGAGCACACCGAGGCCTTGCATTGTGTGAACCCCCTAACTAACCCTAGTCAGGCCATAAACACCCCAAGAAATGTGGTAGTTTTGATTTCACACCCTGTTCTCTTGGACTTTTTTCCCCAATAAAGGTTGTTATTGAAATAAAAGCAGACATTTAACCAGTAACCTTTTTATATCTCATTCTGTACTTTTATTGAAAGGTTTTCCAGTGGTTGATTGGATAGTGACATTTTGTGGGCCTTAGTATTATGTATCCTTATTTGTGTAAATAAGTGTGAGACATTTCAAAGGGGGTACATAGATGTACTAGGCCAAATACAAATTTCAGTAGAAATGGGTGTGCATTTAAAAACTGATATTTAAACCAAGCCCATGTTTCTTTCCCATAATACAACAGGGCTTAATTTTTCCTTCTTCCTACATCACTCCCAGTCCCTTTCTGGGTTGCCTGGAGCCTTTCGAATCACTTTCCTTACTCCCCAGCAGGACCCTATACTTCAGGAAATCTGGTTCAGTTCTTAAAGAACCATCGGTGCATGCTGCAGCCTCCCATTACCCACCATCCTTGTTCCTAACACACAAGAGCAAGAACGGGCATCCAGCACGAGTGCTTCGTCTTTAGAGAAACACAGGGCCAGACCTATGGAATCAGAGGTCCCAATTTTAGTGGGACATTTTTCACTCGACTTCTCTTTTCTGCTCCTGATTTGAGAGACTGCTCCCAGGAAACTCATCTCCAAGACGTGAGCTCTCTTCCCTGGGGAGCTGGCTGGCCCAGCAACTCAGGTGAGGTCCATCCCTGCTGTTCCTGGTGGTCTCCTCCAAGACTACCAGTTCCAGAGAAAAAGCAGTTGCATTCTCTCCCCCGATGTGTGGCCCAGGTAGACCAGGGTATTCTTCTCTTCTCTGCCTTGGGAAGTGTGAGTCAGTGGTCAGCCGTCATGAAAGCTGACATCCTTCTGAGAAACATGCAAATCTAAGTAAGATTTCTCCTTCAGCTCTACTGGTCACAATGCCTGTCACTGCAGGCCAGGAGGGGTGGGAAAGTTCTTTGTCTCTCACTGGAGTGCATTGGTCTTGAGGAGGATGGCACTGAGTTTGGCTGATAGTAGGTCAGGACTCCTAGTAAGATCCCACAGGAGTAATGCTTAATCAGAAGGACTGATGCATCAGGCAGTAAAATGGCCCTGTGCTTTCCTGCAGGGTGTTTGGTTGTGGTTTCTCGGAGGAAACAACACGTCCACTATTAGTATACTGCAGAGGATAGAGAGAGCACAGCAGTGCATACTCCCAAGGGCTGCAGAGAATAGAGAGCACAGTGGAGAGCATGCTGCACTGAATTGACAGAGCACAGTGGTGCATGTTCCTGAGGACTGCAGAGATGAACACAGAGCACAGTGTTGCATGTTTTTGAGCGCAGTGGTTCACTGCTGATCGCTGCTTTGCTATCCTTAAGAGATTTGCAAGAAGAGGTCTGTGTCACCAGAATGCGGGGTCAGGCTTTCTGTGTGTTTTCCTGGCCCTCACCCCACTTCTGCTCAGCATGTGGGGAGCCTTGGTCACTCTCCCTCCTGCAGCTCTCTCCTCTGGCTCTCTGTCAGGGATGGGCACAAGGCCTCTATTCTTCTCACTCCTCTTGTCTGAATGCTTAAGCCACATGGACACAATTTGCTGCGTTAAAAACTCAAGCTGGTCCTTTCTTGACACAGCAGGTCACAGGTAACCCCAACATGCATCCAGATGACCTGCTGACACTCAGACCATACGCCTCTGGTATGGAAGTCACCTCATGCCCACAGTGCACCCACGTGTGCTTGTAAATGACCATGCCCTGTGCACACTCCATGGCAGATGGTGAGTCTGGAACACATCCCTGCCCCCAACAGCAGGGGTGTTTCCACCCTGTTCTTCTGGGCACCTGTATGAGCCCATCACTGCTCCCCCCACCAATTCTGCATCCACAGTCCAAACCAGGCCTTCGTCTCTGGGTGAAGTTTCCAGAGGTACAGATTTTTATTTGTTTTGGAGGTGGGGGTGTTCTAGGACATGCTCAAATGGTTGAGGGGCCCTTCTTGGTGATTCTCAGTCAACCAGGCTGACAGTTCAGTACAAGAGTCTGAGGATGCTGGCTGCTCACCCACTATTGTAGGGGTGTGAGATTAACTGGGCCTCAAGGGCCACACCTGGAGATGCTCGGGTGGTGGCCAGCCTGGGTTGGCACATTCATGAACTTCTGAGCCATCTCTCTGGCCCACAGGGGTGCAGAATATTCACTTCTGAAGCATACACTCCTGCCCTGCCCTGAGTTCAGGTTTCCTTGTTGATTCTCCCAAATCTGTCTCCTCTCCTTCCTGCCCCGTGTCTCCTTCCCGTCCCATGTCTCCTCTCCTTCCTGTCCCATGTCTCTTCCCTGTCCCATGACTCCTCTCTTTCCTGTCCTGGTCTCCTTCCTGCCCCATGTCTCTTTCCTGTCCCATGTCTCCTCTCCTTCCTGTTCCGTGTCTTCTTCCCGTCCCATGTCTCCTCTCCTTCCTGCCATGTCTCCTTTCCTTCCCATCCCTCCTCTCCAGGAGCTGTTCTAGCAGCAGAGTGACAGAAACCCGAGGACAGTCACTAATTGATCCTGTGCATTCTTGCTACTTGCTCAGTGCAGTGGAGATGTATTGGGTGTCCTGTGAACTTGCTTTCTGAAGTGGCCCAACACTCAGCACCTTTTTCTTCTTTCCTGGTCCAGAAGCACCTTCTGAGTGGACAGGTCTCTGGGGCGATTTCTCTCTTCTTGTTACCATGAAAGGCTGTAGCCACCTGGGCCTGCAAGTGACAGTGCCAGCTCATGTGGTGCTCAGGAGTGCCCTGGTTCTGCCCACAAAGCTGGGTGTCTTTGCACAAATCATTTGTCCTTTCTCCTTCCCACTTTCACAGTCAAGAACAAAGCAGTCTGATAAAAAAAAATAGGCCAAAGACTTGATGCCGGCTAGCAAGAAAAATAGCCCATTCCTATTATCAGGGACATGCAGTTAAAACAGTGAGATTCCTCCCCCACCCCCCATGCCCCAACACATACACACACCTGTTGGTTTAGCCAAAGTACTCAAAAAAGAAGTAGTGTTTCAATAAAAATAAAAATTAGAAAAAAAGTAGTGTTGGCAAAGGCACAGAGAAATGGGAGCTGGTACGCTCTGTGGGTGGAATGAGCAATAGTGCATTTGCTATGGAAACAGTACAGCAATGCCTCAGAAAATTCATAAGGGAACTACCCTATGATCCGGTCATTCCACCCCTGGGAATATATCTAAAAGTATTTGCATGTCCCTTAGGACACAAAGACATTCATTCAAAAGACAGGTGCACATTATTATTCATTGCGGCATTTAGTACAATAGCTAAGATATGGAACCAGCTTCGGTGTCCAACCGAGTGGATCTTGAAGCTGTGGTATGTGTACACAGTGGAATACCACACAGCTATGAGGAAAGATGAAATCATGTAATTCACTGTAATAGGGATGGAAATGGAGGATCTCATGTTAAATGAAGTAAGTTAGAAGGACAGACAGCGTGATCTCATTTACATGTGGTATATAGAATAACTAGATGTTTGAAGGATGGCTGTGCCTAGGTCACTCTTGATCCCAGAATATAGAGAGAAGGAAACAGAAGGAAAGAAATTGAAGGGAAAGAAGAGATAGATGGGGAGCAATGAGGAGCAGAGGTTGGGAGATCGAGTACTTTGGTGGTGTAGAAGAGCGGGATAGCTATTTATTTATTTGATTTTTGGGGGGTCATACCCAGTGACTTTCAGAGTTTACTACTGGCTCTGCACTCAGGAATTACTCATGGCAGTGCTTGGGGACCAAATAGGATGCCTGAAATTGAAGCTGGGTAGGCTGCATACTACACGCTGCAGTATAACGCCAGCCCCATATACTTCTAAACCAGAGTCAAACAAACACTGCAAACAAGAAATCCAAACATCGACAACCAAAATTAAAAATGTTCCTGTGGAATCAAGCAATCCTAAAATTCATATGGAATAACAAACGTCCAAGGATAGCTAAAACAATTCTTGGGAAAAAGATGATGGGAGGCATCACCATCCCCAACCTCAAACTTTACTACAAAGCAGTAACAATTAAAACAGCATGGTACTGGAACAAAGGCAGAGCCGTAGACCAATGGAACAGGGTGGAATATCCCTACACACAACCCCAAATGTATGACCATCTAATCTTTGATAAGGGAGCAAGAGATGTGAAGTGGAGCAAGGAAAGCCTCTTTAACAAATGGTGCTGGCACAACTGGACAACTACATGCAAAAAAATGGGTTTAGACCTTGACCTGACACCATGCACAAAAGTCAGATCAAAATGGATTAAAGACCTCAACATTAGACCACAAACCATAAGGTACATTGAAGACAAGGTCGGCGAAACCCTCCACGATATTGAAGATAAAGGTATCTTCAAAGGTGGCACGGAACTAAGCAATCTAGTAAAAACAGAGATCAACAAATGGGACTACATTAAACTAAAAAGCTTCTGCACCGCAAGAGATACATTGACCAGAATCCAAAGACTATCCACAGAATGGGAAAGGATATTTACACAATACCCATCAGATAAGGGGTTGATATCAATGGTATATAAAGCACTGGTTGAACTCTACAAGAAGAAAACATCCAACCCCATCAAAAAATGGGGCGAAGAAATGAACAGAAACTTTACCAAGGAAGAAATACGAATGGCCAAAAGGCACATGAAAAAGTGCTCTGCATCACTAATCATCAGAGAGATGCAGATCAAAACAACCATGAGATACCACCTCACACCACAGAGACTAGCACACATCCAAAAGAACAAAAGCAACCGCTGTTGGAGAGGATGTGGGGAGAAAGGGACCCTTCTTCACTGCTGGTGGGAATGCCGACTGGTTCAGCCCTTCTGGAAAACAATTTGGACGACTCTCAAAAAATTAGATATTGAATTCCCATTTGACCCAGCAATACCACTGCTGGGAATATATCCCAGAGAGGCAAAAAAGTACAATCGAAACAACATCTGCACATGTATGTTCATCGCAGCACTGTTTACAATAGCCAGAATCTGGAAAAAACCCGAATGCCCCAGAACGGATGACTGGTTGAGGAAACTTTGGTACATCTATACAATGGAATACTATGCAGCTGTTAGAAAAAAGGAGGTCAAGAATTTTGTAGTTAAGTGGATGGGCATGAAAAGTTTCTTGCTGAGTGAAATGAGTCAGAAAGAGAGAGACAGACATAGAAAGATTGCACTCATCTATGGTATATAGTATAACAGAGTGGGAGACTAACACCCAAGAACTGTAGAAATAAGTACCAGGAGGTTGACTCCATGGCTTCGAGGCTGGCCTCACGTTCCGGGGAAAGGTCAACTCAGAGAAGCGATCACCAACTACATTGTAGTCGAAGGCCATGTGGGGGAAGGGAGTTTCGGGCTGAATGAGGGCTAGAGACTGAGCACAGCGGCCACTCAACACCTTTATTGCAAACCACAACAGCTAATTAGAGAGAGAGAACAGAAGGGAATGCCCTGCCACAGTGGCAGGGTGGGGTGGGGGGGAGATGGGATTGGGGAGGGTGGGAGGGACGCTGGGTTTACGGGTGGTGGAGAATGGGCACTGGTGAAGGGATGGGTTCCCGAACTTTGTATGAGGGAAGTATAAGCACAAAAGTGTATAAATCTGTAACTGTACCCTCACGGTGATTCTCTAATTAAAAATAAATAAATTTAAAAATTAAAAAAAAAATGTTCCTGTGGAGGTGGTAGGCTGGGTGGGTGGGAGGGAACCTGGGAGCCCTGGTGATGGGACGGGTGCTGAGGCACATATGTCTAAACCCAAGTATGAATAGTTTTGTGGATCATATGCTTTAAATAAATAAAAATATAAATCTAAAAGCGCTTGCAGGTGCATCTGGAGCGATGTCCCATTTTGCGTTCACGACATGACTCCCAGCAGCCAAGGCCTGGTGCGGTCTGCATCTGCCTGCGCGTGCGGGAACAGAGTAAGTGTGGAATATTGTTTGGTCTTTAAAACGGAGAGAGTTCTGCCACCTACAGCACAGGGTTCCCTGGATGGCACCTAGCTGGCTGTACAGAGTAAGCTGCAGAAAAGACACAAGCTGTGACACGGTTGGTCTTCAGAGACATGGAGAAGGAAAGTTCTTGCTGTACTGGAGGAGAGAGAAATTGATAGATAATCACAGGTATTAATTTGCATTTATGTCAGATGAATTAATTGTTGAGATCTGGTGTACAATAGAGTCACTACTGTGGATGGTATTGTCTTAATTGTCTATTTGGGCCCCAAAGCAGTGATGCTCATGGGATTTTCATGGTTCTGTGTTCAGGTGCCCAGGAGTGAGCCCCGGAGCTTAGGGGACTATGTGCAGTGCTGGGTAATGGAACTGGGGCCCACCCCATGCATGCTTAGACTCACTCTCCCAGACAATCTCTCGGTGCCCACAGTGCTTGCTCAGGCAGATGCAGAGGGTCATCTCATGTGCTTCTTGCTACAGTGGGAACAGATGCCTCCTCATTTATCCCTGGGATTTGCTGGTGCCTCTCTGCATGATGCTTCTAGGTGCTTTGCTGACCTGTGTCCATCAGGGACTGCAGGGCCAGGCCCCTGCCCGCTGCAGATCCCTAGTGCATTTACACTGGGAAGGAGGTCTTGGCTGTGCCCCTTCAGAATCCCCAGTGTCATCTGAAGGTTCTGGTCTCTGAGGTTGATTATTGGCTGAGTTTTCTGCCCTTCACGGACACCCCATAGACTCTGGGGTGTTGGTTCAATGGCTCCCTAGCTTCCCACCATGCTCTGAACTGGGAGAGACATCTGCAGCCTGCCTCCGAGTTTCATCTTTAGGGCAGGACCTCACAATTGTGTTTGGAGAGAAAAAGGCAGTGCTGTCTGGTGCCCCTGCACTGCCCAACACTCATTTATGGCCTATGAATATCAGTGCCTGTTCTCTTACACCCCTCTCCAAAACCCTGGCCCCCACATGCCCTCCATGTCCCCTCCATTTCTCCACAGCTCCTCACCACTGCCAGAAGAGGTTCGCTCCAGCTCCTCCATCCCCGCCTGCTCCTCTGCTTCCTGAAATGGCTTTTTCATTTGAAGCGAAACCCCACTCAGAGATATTTCAGTTTCTTTCTCTCTGGATTCCCTCCCACCACTTCCAGAAATAATGTAGAACCGATGAGCCCACCTTGTGGCATTGCCACTCAAGTCTTGTGGAGTTGTTAACACACTTCCAGCTTCACACTCTGTCTTGGGCTGCTACAGCCATGCTTGTTTGCACCCCTGAAATTTTTCCCAGTCACTCCTTGGGGTGTGTTTCACTTTCCTTCCATCTTCACCCTTGAGACCTCTTCCCATGTGTATACACACAAATATATATTAAAATACATATAACATTGGTAACATTGGTTTGTGTTTTCTCCTCTGCCACAAGGAGCTTAGGTTTATTGGGTCATACCCATCACAATGCTCCCGAAGAACTCTCATTTCCTTAGTATTCATCTTTAACTTCTCTGTGCTCTGCTTTCTGTATCTGTTAATCACTAATTTCCCCTAAGCAGTACCTGTGACTTGTAAAGTCAAATTCTTCAGAGATCTCTGGTTTTGTATTTGTAGTGAAATACTGCTTTTCTCTTTTCCTTATGTCCTTTGCAAAGTTTACTTTAGAGCAATGTCCTTTTTGTATAGACACAGGAAAGCAGTTAATGCTATGCTTTTATAACTTGGGAATTAATTGAATAATATTTTCCCCTGGGCATCTATTTTATTTACTTGACTTAGCCTCAGTTGCCTTTAGTTCCTAGCACCTCAGAAGCAGAGTCCCGACAAAGATATTGGTTGGACCCAGGGCAAGTGGCAAGCTACCCTGGCATCGAAACAGGACAGGCCAAGTGTCATAAAACTTATGGTAAGAGCACGGTCATGGACAAATTCTGTCATGACCCAAGGAGAAGTGATTGAACAAGAATGCTGCTAGGGTTAGGAGGGACTAAACTGGCCTGAGGGATGTGGTCTGGGATCCATAGTGAGATGTCTCCAGGAGAAGCTTAATGTTTCTCTTACTGTGTCCATACAAAATGACTAGAAAGATTATTAAGAAGTAAACTTAAGGTGACTGTTTAAAGAGTTATGGACTAGGGAAAGAAGAAATATGTCCTTAGATAAAAGTACGCCCTTGAGTGACTGATTAGCAAGAGAAGATTTTTGTCTTTTTTTAGAAGAGCGTCCCCCTGCCCCAGCCCCCAAAGAAGGGCTTTCATCTGTGGATTGTACTCTCTGACCTTTGGAGGTCTAGACTAAGGCTGCAGGCTGGGCTCAGGGAGACTGGCATGGGGGACAGGAGAAATACAGGAGTGGGTGAGACTGGAAGGAGGCAGAGGGAGACGAGATTGGAATAAAGGACAAATGATCACCCACTAGCTTGGCCCTCGTTTTCTCCTTCGTCCACCATTGCCATCAGCTGTCCCGGGTGAGGGAAAGTGGTCCCAGACCACTGAACGCAGGCAGCGAGAGAGCGCCAAGCGCCTTGCCTCTCATTTATTTTGTGATCACACACACACACATACATACACACACATACACACTATATGTGTGTGTATATTTTTTTAAATTTGGGGGTCCCACCTGGGGATGCTCACGAATTCGGCACTCAGGAATTACTGTTGGTGCTCAAGGGACCATCTGAGGCGCTGAGGGTTGAACTGGGCCGACCGCTGGCAAGGCCAAGTGCCTTCCTTGCTGTACTATTGCTCAAGTCCCTCCCATGTATTTTACCAAAATGTTGCCAGGTTTCCTCTGTGACCCCATCTGGAGGGCAGGATGCGCCCTTGCGGCTCTGTGCTCAGTGTGTGTCGGGCATGTGCAAGCAGGAACGCAGAGGGGCAGTTTCCTCTGTCCTGCCTCCGCCTTCAGCCTCCTCCTGTCCAGCACAAAGCAGTGCCCTCAGGTCCCGAGGAGAAAATGCGCCCTAGCCCCAGCTTCATTTCCTTTTCTGGATCTCCAAAGCAGCACTCAGGAGACCCTGGGTTCCTCCCAGCGATTCTCAGCCACCTGCTGCTTAGGGCCAGGAACCTCGGCTTAAAGCTGCTGGGCCCTGCGGTTCCATAATTCCCCGGGTCATCCCAGTGATCTTGGGGGACCACATAGTGCTGGATGGAAGCGGAGTCACCCGTTTGCCAAACCTCAAGCGCAGAATGTCTGTAGTCCTTCTGCTCCCTCCTGGGGCATGACAGGGGAACTCTGTGGATCAGCCACATGCAAGGCCAGCGCCTCAACCTGTGTGATCTCTGACCAAAGTTTCTCAGGACTTTATTTACTGACTTATTTTGGAGGGTCAGGAATGGAACCCAGGATCTCACACACGTGAGAAGCTCCACCAAGTTCCACCCATCCTGGTGCTGCTGAATCTGGCAGCTACCATGAGCAGGATGGCTATCTGCATGCAGATTTTGTGGACATAAATTCTTAAGTGCTTTTCACAGTACCAAGAAGTGCTGTCACCCTTCCAGGTTGCTCTGACTCTCTGTTATGGATTGATCCACAGGAAAAGAAGTCATTTTTTATTCATTTATAAAATGCAATTGACCTATTAATTAATAACTCTTCATCACTACTTCAGATTGAGTTATTGATTCTGACTGAGGGAGAGCTTCACTTGCTTCTTAACTCAGCAGATTTTTGTAAAGTTTCTCAGCAGATACTGGAGTGTGGATGGAGGGAAAAGGCTGAGCTGACGTTTGCCCTGGCATGGCCGGAAAGTGGACAGGGAGTAGAGGGGTGAGCATGCAGCTCCTGCAGGGCTGTGCAGGGCACAGACTCAGAAGCAGTTCTTGTGGCTTTAGGAAGGATTCTTAGAGGAGGCCAGAGGGAGCCCGTCTCACCACTACTGTCCCCCACCCCCTTTCCCTGCCCAGGTGGGCTGTGAATTCCTCCAGAGGGTCCATGTGGGTCAAATGCTGGACGGCGGAAAGGTTACCAGGAGTAGGGGAGTTGGGGCGAAGGTCCCATCAGGAATCTGCACTTATCACTAAGTGACAGTGAAGGAGGAACGAGGCTGGTCTGAGGATGGCCCAGACCCATGGAGGCCTGTGGGGGGACATGTTGGGGTCACACATAGATCTGCCACTTCAGCATTGATGTGAGGTGGTGTTGGGGGGAAGTTAGGGGTTGTACTTGCAGCAGAACGGTGGTTGCTCCCTTGGTAGTAATGCTAGGGTCATGCTCAGCCATGACAGGACCACACTTGGCATGTGGGGTGGTTCTGGGCATCAGCTCAGAGCCTCATACCTGCAGAACAGTGGTCCACTAACCAGCCCCAGGCCTACTGTTCCCATTGAGGCACCCAGACCCCCAGTCCTCACTGACTACCCCCAACAGGCACACTAACCATGTCTTACAGCTCTCACTAACCACCCCCTACATAAAGGTGTGGGGCAGCTGCAAGGAGGACAGGGTGTGTGTGGTGGGGGACAGAAAGGTGGAGAACAGAGGGTGGGGTCAGCAGGAAGAAGGGTGTGGATGAAGGTGGTGGGGGCATCTGCTTTCCTATAACCAACTCTGAGGGATGTCCCTGAGTCATAGACATTTTTCCACTGTCCCGTCCTAGAACTGTCTCCCCAGCTACCTTCTGTTGGAACCCAGAGACTGGAGTCAGCCTAGAGGTGCAGCCCTCAGTGTCGTCCAATGGACAACAGCCAGTGTAGACCTAAGCAGTCCATACCAGTCGGCCCAGGAGGGACTGTGGAGTCTGGCATGTGGATGCCAACCCACTTCTTGCCTGCACTTCTCCCAGTGCCCTCCCCAGCATCCCTGAATGCTGGGCTTCTGGGGGCCCCTCCACATTTCACCCGAGTCACCCACTCAGCATCTGTGATGTGGAAGGATTCCGGGTGCTCAGTGAGGGGACACTGAGACAACTGTTCTCTGGGGACATGAAAAAGAGGTGTTCACTGACCTTAGCAGACCATTCTTTTTCAATATGTTGTTTTGTTTTGAGGCCACCTGGCAATGCCCAGGGTTTACTCCTGGTTCTGCATTCAGGCATCATTCCTGGCGATACTCTGGGGACCACATGGGGTGCCAGGGATTGAACCCAGGTCCAACCCACACAAAGCAAGTGCCCTCCCCACTGTCCTATTGTTCTGGACCTAACTGACCGTTCTAAGGCTGAGTGACCATGCAGAGGAGAATCCAGCCTGAGCACTGAGCACAGTCCTGGAGCCCCACAATCTCTTTCACCACCTCAGCCCCTGTCCCTTTTCCATGGCAGTAGAGGGCCCGGATCCCAAACATACCATCTCACCCGGAAGCACTTCACCACCCAGGGCTGCCATTGAGTCATGTTCTGAGAAAGGGTCAGAGTGGAGATGGGCCTGTTTCTTCCTCCACATTTCTGCCATGTTCCTGCCACATTCCTGTCATATTCCTGCCCATTCCTGCCACATTCCAACTATGTTCCAGACACGTTATTGCCATGCTCCTGCTCTGGTCCTGCCACACTGCTGCCACGTTCCTGCGATATTCTTGCCACATTATTACCATGTTGCTGCCATATTGCTGCCACATTCCCGCTATGTTCCTGCCACATCCCTGCCATTTTCCTGTCACATTTCCACTGCAGAGAGGGCCTGGGCCCCTCCTGGCTGCGTCAGGGCTGTGCAGGGCCTGCCGGGCATACTCTTGGTGCTGTGTTCTTCTGCACTCTCTCCTGTAGTAAACAAAGGTGGGAAGCAACGAGAGCCTGGCTCTCACCCTCGCCAGACTCTCCTTGCTGGGGTCACAGTCACATCATGATGCAGACCCTCTTTTGACAGGATCAGGCTCAGGAGGGTAGAACCCAGTCCTACCTATGAAGTTTCTACAAAATAGCGGCAAGCAGGAAAGTGATCAAGTGTCTATTTAAGCTTCCAGGTTCCATTTAAGCACACACTCCCCCGAGTTAAATATGGAATATGGGCTTGCAAATCACTGAGTCTTCCTACACCCTGGGGCAGGCAGCAGAAGGACAGGCTCCAAGTCAACAGCTGTGACCCTCCCGGGGAGCTCGACTGATTTAGATGCGGCTGTGAGAGCTCTTTGAGGGGCAGAAAATCAAGGAATTTGAATAGAAGAATTAGTCGGTGGTAAAGAATCAGACATTTGATTACATGCTCACAGGATCCCAGCCCAGTCTACACATGTTTACTGACTAGGAATAGCAGCGGAGCAGTTTCAGGTAAAATGGCAGTCTTAGGGATTTGCATTAAAGTTTTGTGGGTGCGGGCAGGCAGCTGTAGCGAGGAGGTCATAAACAGTGACTTTGATGCCAGGAGACATGGAAACAGAATGGGCCAAGTTCTTCCTACTCTAGACTTTCAGGCCCGGGTAAAGGTTTGTGATGGATTGTTAAAAGCTGGGTGGCACAGGGTCTCCCCCTTCAATGTCTCCCAGTGTGGCCCAGTTGCACCCTCTGGGGAACCTTTTCAAGACTGAGATCCAAGGGCACCAGCCCTCCACATCCACCTGCTCTAGACCCTGCTTGGATACTCCCTCCACCAGTGGAGTCCAGCAGTCCCCAACTTCTGTGAGTCTGGGAGTCTCATCTCAAAACTGGGTGGTGCCATCAACCCCCCAAATGTGCTGCATTCACCTGCCCTGGCAGGCTGCCCAGGTCTGGCTCAGGGAACCCCCAAAGATTAGGACTTACACAGGCTCAGAAACCAGAATGGGGGGGCTGAGGTGGGATGAGAAGATCCTGGAGTGGGGGTGCAGGGAGTAAGAAGGAGGAGGGGTCTGGAAGGACCGGGGAGTCTGGAGTTGGGGAGAGGGGTTGGAAGACAAGGGCTGGTGGACTTGCTGAACACTACTGGGGCCAGGGTCCTCTCCTTCAGTGTTTGTGGACCCCTGGGTGATTGTCTGCTCTCCCATCTTCATTCTACAAGTTCTCAGAGCTGTAGCTTTGTCAACCTGGTCTGGGAATGGGAGACACGGGTCAGCTTCCTACAGGCTTGGAAGCTGAGTGGATTGTGGGCCCCTGAGAAGCACACCCAGAAATCCCCGGGGCCCTCTGAGGCCAGACCTACACCCCTTTCTTCACAGAGGATCCTCATGACCAAGCAGGGGCTGGGCTGTACGGTCTGGGGCTTGGGTCCAGCCAGGGGAAGGAATCTGGGGTGTGGGCAATGAGTGAAGCCATGTCTCATCTGGGAGGTGCCATGGCTGGGCCACTACTGTGTGTTCACACACCCCAGGCCATCACGAAACGGCAGAGCTGCCCAAGCTCAGGGTCCAGTCATGCTTTAGAAGGATCTTGCTTCTGGGGTCACACCACCAAGACCAAGCCAGCGTGGGGCTCCACAGCACCTCTGAGACAGAGGCCCCATTGGCACAAGGCCCCAGGCTGCAGTTTAGTGTTCTACCTCCTTCCTCCTTCCTACATGTGGTGGGGAGATACTCAGCACCTCTGTGCACTCAGAATGGGTGCAAGTCCACATCTTCCCCTGGGAAAACCGCAGAGGTCCAGGTTAGAGACCCCACAGCAGGGCCTCAGTTCACAGAATCCTGCCTCATGTCCCCAAGCCATGGGACCCTCCTGCCGAGGCTGAGGGATGTGTGGGCCAGGCTCAGGCCTTTGGCATGCCCGGGTCAGTGGCTGGCATGTTTCATCAGTTCCTCATATGTTATGTGTCTGAGTCCTTGATTGTGACCCACAGGTCTCAGTGTCCATGTCAGCAGACACCTCTGTCAGACATGCTCCTTCATGTTTGACACCACGTGGTTGCCAAGAGTGCTGGAACATGAACTCAGGTGTTCTTAACTTGATTGTGAGTATGTAGAAAGCGTAAGTATTTTGTGTCAGTTTGCTTGTATTCCTTGACATTCTGATGACAATGCTGCTGCTGCTGATGTTGGTGCTGCTGCTGCTGATGACGGTGATGAAGATGACAGGAATGGACTTTCTTTTTACTGAGTCAATATTGGTTTATGAGACTGCATGTTGAAGGGCATAGGTTCACATCTTTTCTTAATTCATGCTGCCCGGCAAGCTGACAATTTCCTCATCACTACCCCACTCCCCAGTCCAGGGGACCTTCTCTCTACTTTGAACTTCCTGGGGAATGGAACTCTTCTTTTGTAAACACCAGAGGAAAACATTTTTTCCTGTTATCATTACACATAATGTTAGGTAATAAAGTTTTCTGATACTTTTTAACGAGTTCAAGAAAGTTAGCTCTACTATTGGCTTTCTATTATTGAAAAACTAATTTTAGTAGTGTTCATTAAAGAATAAGTTAGAAACTTTGATGATACCCGATTTGTCTGTTCTTTCAGTCATGTGTGCTTAGGTGTTACACCCAAGCAGTCATTCCTTCGTGTCATGTCTTAAAGATGTACCATTTCCTCCAAAGATATTATTTTAGTTTGAACTCTACTTTTAGGTTTTTTGTTGCATTTTTCATTTTGAGTTCAATGTAGAGCTAGGGTCCTAATTCCACCCCTCCTATGTGAACATCTGTTTGAAAAATTGTCTTTCCAACCGAGCTGTCTTAGTGCTTTTGTTGAAAATCATGTGTGAGGTAGTGCTGTAATTTCATCACATATGAATATCTATTTGAAATACTTCTTTTCTCCATTGAATTGTCTGGCAGTTCTTATTGAAGACCCTTAAGTTTAGGGGCCTCAGATATTTTTCATATAAGCATATAGGTGTATTTGTGGGCTGTCCCACTGGTCTACGTGCCAATCCTTATGGCAATATCACACAATCTTGGCTGCTGCAATTTTAATAAGTTTTGAAACTGGGATGTGTCAGTTCCCTAACTTAGCTTTTATCTTTCTAAATTGAATAGCTCTAGATCCTAAAATCTCCCTGCGTATTTCTGAATCAGATTTTCTCTTTTGGCAACTAGCTGGTGTTTTGATGGCATAGATGTGTTGAATCTATTGATCACGTGGGAGAATTCTGCCATCTTCACAATATTGCATCTTTGCATCTGTGAACTCAGGCATCGTGCTAAGGATTTAGTCTGGAAATTCCTTTGATAATTTTTCCTAGTTCTAAGTATGGACTGGAGTGATAGCACAGTGGGTAGAGTGTTTTCCTTGCACGTAGCCAATCTGTGTTGATTCCTCCGCCCCTCCCGGAGAGCCCGGCAAGCTACCGAGAGTATCCTGCCCGAACGGCAGAGCCTGGCAAGCTACCTGTGGCGTATTCGATATGCCAAAAACAGTAACAACAAATCTCACAATGGAGACGTTACTGGTGCCCGCTCAAGCAAATCGATGAACAACAGAACGATTGTGCTACAGTTCTAAGTATGAAAATCTTGTGTCTTGTCCTTTGGAATTTTAAATATTATGAAAGATACTTGGAATTACAGAGATTTAAAATGTCTTCATTTCTTACTTTCATTCCCACGGCCTGGATGTCTCTAATGTCTAACACTCCTGGTGTTGCCAGAGAGAGGGAGGTCCCTGGAGCACTGCAGCCTGGTATGTGGGAGCACTGAGGCCAGGAGAGTGCTTTGAGGAGTAGCTGTGTGAGCCCCACAGAGCCTCCTGGGAACACTGCCACATGAGCATCCTGTGAAAAGATCATAGTACGAGCCCTGTGACCAGGGTAGGTGTGACCCTGGTCCTCACAAAGTCCAAGGGAATGAAAGGAAAGGGGAAGAGAAAATGAACACATTTGCCCTTCCCATTGAAAATCAGGATGTCTAGTTTTCATAAGTCTGACATTTATGTGTCCTGTAAGGATGCCCAAAGTGATCTTTTGGATTAGGTCTGCTTCTCAAAACTTTATGTTTATATCTTTGGACAAATTCAATCCATTTTCAGAGAATTTTTTTGGCCCCAAACATCTCCTCCCAGGAATCTGAAGACACAAATTCAGAATTTTGCATAGTCTCTCAAACACTTGAGTCTGTTCATTCTACGCACCCCCCCCCCCATCCATTTTGTTTTTCTGTTGCTCAGAAAGGGTGTTTTCCTTGTGAAATCTCAAATTCACAGAGTATTTCCTTGGTCCTCCCGTCCTGATGGTGACATGGTTCATGGTACTCATGGTCTCGAAGAGATTCCCTCGTCTCTGTCGGCCAGTATTCGGGTGTCGTGGAACAAGGCTGACTTTACAAGCTTCTCTTTTACCTAGCTTATCGCTGCGTGTAAAAAGCTGGGCATGGGGCAGGGGATGCTGCTCGCCCCAGGAGTCAGTTGCCTGCCCACCACTGGCACTGGCAGCAGGTTGGGGCACCCTTAGGAGCTCAGGGGTGCCCAGACCCTCTGAGCTCCAGCCTTGTCCCCTCCCTAGGCTCCCTGAATGTGATGTTTGATGTCAGACACTCCAGGAGAGGTGGCTACTTCCCTCCCTTCTGGACTTGGCAGCTGAAACTTCAGGAAACTACATTATGTGCATGAGTCACAGACCCTGAGAGGTGGTGAGTAGGGAAAGGATGGAGAGGTTGGATATGCTGGCAGGCAGTGATGTAATAACTGAGGGAGGAGCCATGCCTGAGGGTGGTGACATCATCACCGAGGGAGGAATCCCGCCTCTAAGGGTGATGACATCATTGGTGTTGGTGGGCAGTCACACAAATGAGGGTGGTGATGTCAGCACCTCTGATTGGACAATTGACATATCGCAGTTGGGGAGTTGAGACCCCAGCAGGCCCAGGCTCAGTCTTGTCTGCAGCTTCCTTGGATACACCACCTCGTTACCTGTGGGCTCAGCAACCAGCTCCCCACCTGCAGGAGAACCAGTGTGTGTGGAACCAGCATGACTGGCGCTTCCCGGAAGCTCCGTCCCCTCCTTGCTGCCTTGCAACCCATCCCAGACCCAGAGGTCCCTGCACACGATGTCCATGGGAACTTTCTCCCCGAGACCCAACGGGCCCAAAACCTCTCCCAGTTGGAAGTGGGGCTGCGCACCACACCTCTCAGTGTGTGTGCCTGCGGAAAGGTCAAGATAAAGAGTGTTCCAGAAGGAGTGTGCATGCAGGCAGGGCTGGCGGCAGTGTGCACTGTCCCCTTGGCCAGTCTCTGGTGCCTGCATGTTTGCGCGGGACATGAGCCGCGCTGATGCTCCAGCAGCCCACTGGGCAATTCTGGGCAGGCAGGGAAAATGAATCGCTGGTGGTATGGGACAAGGCAGGCCCAGACTGAGCAGTGCATGGGGCCTGTGTCTGCGCTGCACCGCCGTGGCGGGAGCTGATGCAGGCGAGGCTCATCCCTGTTCCAAACTCCACATGGACCCCACCCCAGGCCACTGGTCGCTCTGTACAGCAATAGAATTAATTGGCTTATACTTTTTTTTGGAAGGGAGGTTGGGCCCCACATGGCTGTGCTCAGGGCTCACTCCTGGCTCTGGGCTCAGGGATCACTCCTGACTCTGTACTCAGGGATCACTCCTGACTCTGTGCTCAGGGCTCACTCCTAGCTGGGTATTTGGTACTGCGTGCGGGGTGCTGGCCCAGCACCTGTTGCTTGAGGCTGGAGACAATGAGGACAAGTGTCCCTGCCCCCCAGGTCGAGTCCGTCAGTCCTGCAGAAACACCCATCCCAGGAGCATCTCCTCTCACCAGTGCCTATGTCCAACGACCCACAAATCACAGAGTTTGACAGGCAAATCAGCTTCAAGTCCCATCTAGCTGGTGGCACTAAGTCTGTGTTTCCCCTCTCCAGAGCCAGCACTCAGCACCTAACACCAGCACCCAGAGGACTGATTTGTATGTATGTTGATGATGTGATGTGTCAGCTCCCAGGGGACCCCAAATTCTGATGTATCAACTCACCATCCCAGGAGACTCTAACTCATCCATCCACCCAAAAAGAAAATAGAACTGGGGTACCACATGCAGACATGTACCCATGGCCCTACCCTAGCTCCTGGGTCCCAAGATTGGTGATTTTTATAGGATTTTCCAACCTGATAATCTATTTAATTATCATATTTCTTGCAATGTGCCATTCAAATTGTTATTTTTCCATTTGATAGAAAACTCTTTTTTTTGCTTTTTTGGGGTCACACCCGGTGATGCACAGGGGTTACTCCTGGCTCATGCACTCAGGAATTACTTCTGGCGCTCTCAGGGGACCATATGGGATGCTGGGAATCAAACCCGGGTTGGCTGCGTGCAAGGCAAACACCCTACCCGCTGTGCTATCACTCCAGCTCCAGAAAACACTTTTAAAGGATTCTTGTGTTTCGTACAAATTTTAACTTTATGGTATGAAGTTGTTCATAGTATTTTTCTTTTGAAAAATTTATGTCTGTAAGATCTTCAAGTTATTTTTTTGCATTTCTGATATTGAAAATTTGATTGTAGCTTTGATTTCACGTTTATTTTGTACATTTAATTTTACTCTTACCTCATTTCTTCTCTACTTCCTTGATTTACTTTATTATACTTTTCTGTATCTGTTGGAGATTAAATCACTGATTTTTCTCTTAAAATATAGTTATGCACTTGTAGTCATAAAGTTCATTTTAAACATTGATTTACTATATTCTATAGCTTTGATACATCAGATTTTCTATCTCTGCTGGGGTTCTTCCTGGTGTAGCTTCCCGACCATCTTGGCTGCTGGGCTGTTCGAGGGGAGGGGGAGGAGGCGGAGGTGGACACACAGTCCCATCTTGAGGAGGGTGAGCTATTTGTGGGGGAGTTGGCATTCCCTGGCCATTAGCATGGCTCAATGGCCTGCCAGTGTCTGTGGCTGGGGTTTGAGATTAGGGACAGCTGGCACCTGTAGTATAAAGCACACCGTTCCACTTTTACTTTAGCTTGTAAAGATCCTGTGACACCTCATGACACCCCCTTTGTCTAGCCCATGTAACCATAGGATTCACCTCCTTCCTGTCACATGATATGCATGTAATGCATCCCTCTCTGCCTCTATAAAATCATTATCCTCCCCAATAAACTTTTTCATATGACTATGAGTCTGTGGCCTGTGTGGTTGGCTTTGTCTCGGTCATGCTGTGCATGAGAACCTTTAAGCATTTGTTGACTTAGGTGCTGTCTCACTCTTCCAGGACTCAGTCGCTGCTGGCTGGCTACAAATCTCGTTGAACCAAACCATTTTCAGGAATACGATACTTACAAATCTCCCAAGGTAGACTGATCTTGGCTGAGAACCCTGAATGGGGTGGCAGGTTCCCTTTTCTGCCTGAAGGCACAGCAGCCCCCAGCCACACCTGACAGCCTCCAACAGAAATATGAACTGGCCCAACTCCACAACTGAACTTTATCAAACTGCCAAGCCACCAAATGGTTCCATATCTAGAGTTTCTGGACCTGATCACAATAAATTTAGTGGAACATTTCATAAAATCCCCCCACGCTCAATGAGCCCAAACAATAACACAGACGCTCAACTAAAACCAACCAGCACAACAGATTTTCAGACAATGGCTTTAGAAGCATCATTGTGAGAGATAACAATTATCACAAATTGACTCTTACTGACCTAAGTCCTCCCCCCACCCCACACCTTTTTATTTATTCACTGTGAAGTACAATAACAAAGCTTTTCATGTTTGAGCTTTGTTCATACAATCATCAAACACCCATCCCTTTACCAGTGCACTTTTTCCACCACCAAAATCCCCAGTGTCCCCCCCTCCCCATTCCACAACTACCTCTGACTGCGTGGCAGACAATTTGCACAATACTCTCTTTCTCTACTATGGTTACCTTCGATATTTCGAGATCAGTTCCACCACCACTGATACCTGCCAAAAAGGCAATGCTAGACAATGTGTTTTGTATTGCTTGTTATGGATACAATATAATGTCTAGGAATTCTAAAATTTTAATAATTAGGTCTGGAGAGATCGCTGCAGCAAGTTGCTTGGATCTGAGATTCATGTGTGTGTCTCTGGATCATGGCCATGTGGGAGCTTAAGTAGACAAGTAGACAGTGGCCATATGTGGGCGTCATCTCAGAGTCTCATCAGAAGCGGGGAGGAGAAGGGCTGACTCCTCCCCTGTCCCGTGAGGCCTGGCATTTCCCGCCACCTCCACCCGTACCTGGAAGCTTTCGCTGAGTTCTAGAAGATGGCAGCTGCCAGGATTCCTAGGGGACAGGTGGATTGATCTAAGTTTTGATAATTCTATTTGCCTTTGTATTGTACAAAACAATACAAAGTAGTTTTTTTGTTCCTGAAAGGGGCAGGCAAGAGTTGTGAGTGGGAAACTGGGAGCATTGTGTCAGAAACTGGGAAAACTGTGGAGGGAAGGTCACACTGGTGATAGGATTGGTGTTGGAACATTTAATGTCTGAGACACTGCATTGTGAACAACTTGGGAAATCATGGTATCATAATAAAAATTTAAAAATATTTTCAAAGTTCTATTTTGATTATTTAAGTATGGGGTGCTGGGAATTGAACCCAGGGCTACACTTTACCTGCTATCTTTCTGGTCTTGTTTTGACTTTTCTTTTCATTATCATGTGTCATTTGAAAGTATGCATATTTCAAAATATCCAGGTATTTGAGAATTTTCTAGATACGGTTTTATTACTGATTTTCAATTTAGTAGCATTAGAAGCAAAGAGTGTGTGAAGAATTATTTCCATTTTTAAAAAAAGTGGATAGGTTTCTTTATGAGACCAATAAAGAAAATAAAATAAAATTTTATGTCTAATAAAGTAGAATTTTATATGCATTTGGGAAAAATAAATTTTGTAACTTTTGAGTACATTTTTCATATCAAAATTTTGCGAAGATTAGCAATGAGGCTGGTGGAGTACATTTTGAAGTATCTTCTGCTGTTGGTTAGACAGACTGTCTCGAGTACCGACTTATCACAGGCACGTTCACATGCTAGGACCTGGCGCTGCTGCCAAGCACAATTAGTCACACCTTGGAGTTTTGTGCTCTTATCACTGGGATACCCTGGAGTGGCCCCACACATAGCTTCTCTCTATGGGAGAAACAGGAGGGTGTAGACACGTAACCACCCACTGCCACAGACCCTGACCCTTACCACTACGGACCTGTAGCTTCTCATAGAACTGCACCATGCTGGTGCCTCCGTCCCATTTAGAACCACAGCCTGCCCAGGGCCTTTACAGCACATGGTGGCCAACGTGTCTCCTCACTAAGGTCAGTCTATAAGGTGACAGTCCCTTCAAAGCAAAGGCACCAAGGGAAGCCTGAAAGGAACAGGGAAAATCAAGGAGTGAGGCTGCCACCAGGGAACCACAGTCCAGTCCCATTTACTGACTCCAAAGAAGCAGGAGGATTTATTTGTTGCCTATCCAATAATTCAAATTATTTTAAAGAAGCTCAGTGAAGCACAGGAGAATAAAATATGAAGCCTAAAAGAGATAGATGCCTGAGAAGGACCAAAGAGACATCATACAGGGCATGAGGCGTGCGATGAAAGAACTGGGAGAGACGACAGAGAACTTCTACAGCACACTCAGACCCAGTGGGGGAAAGTATCAGCATACTTGGATACATCAGGTGAAGCTACCCAGCTATAGGGGATATAAGTAAAAGGAGTGAAAAAGAATAAATATGTGAGATTCATACGATTTTATTTATTTATTTATTTATTTATTTGCTTTTTGGTCACACCTGGCAATGCACAGGGGATACTCCTGGCTCCTGGCTCTGCACTCAAGAATTACCCCTGGCGGTGCTCAGGGGACCATATGGGATGCTGGGAATCAAACCCGGGTAGGCTGCATGCAAGGCAAACACCCTACCCGCTGTGCTATCACTCCAGCCCCAGGATTTTACCTATGGCATTCTACACAAGCTAACCTCTATGGCAGGTGATTCCAAGGCAGGAGAGAAAGAAAAGGAGCAGAAAGAAGTCATGACTGAATACTTCCTAAATACATCCTAAAGACTGAATTACAAAGAATTCCAGATAACATCAAGCTAAGGCAGTGGACACTAAGATACATTATAATCAAATTGTAAAAAGGCACAGAGAGAATTTGGAAAGCAGCAATGATCAAACAATGGACCTGCTGCAAAACATTTACAGCTCAGGTGAGAGTGAAATGATTCATTTCATCTGTTGGCAGCGGTGTTTACCACCAGTAACCAACACTCAGATGTGGCTTAATTCATTCAAATTACAGCCCTGGTTTCAATGTGCTAAAATACTGAAAGAATGACCAACCTGTGTTCCATCCCCACATCACAGAGAGTTTCCCGAGCACTGCCAAGAGTAGTCTCTAAGCAAAGAGGCAGGAGCAGGCCCTGAGTACCACCACATTTAAATATATGTGGGAAAACCCCCCATAAGGTAAAAGTTGCAGTCCTGGTGTCTGGATTCTGACCCTAAAAAAAATCTAAAATGTCAGAACTTATTAAAGCTTATACAATAAAATCTCTGATGACAAAACCACACACGATGTGTGTGGAGAGTGAAAGTGTAGTTTTAGTATATATTAAAGTTCAAGCATTATCAACTTAAAGGAAATGATTTTGGCTACTGAGATATTTAACACAAATATTGAGCTAACCACAAATAAAAGAACCCATAATAGACAAACCAAAGATAATAGAAAGGGATTAAAGCAAATTGCAACAACAGAAATCATAAAAAAAAAGTAAACCACCAAAAAACAAAGGGAGATATCAACATAAAAACATAAGGACAAAACATTTCAAAACAAAAATTTACATGAGAATAACAATCCCTGATCTGTCATAATTACCTTAAGCTACCTCAAAATATGTTGAGTGGCTAGCTAAAGTGATAAAAACAAAAACAAACAAACCCAAAACAAGGTCCAGCAATATTTTGTTTGCAACAGTCTCACTTTATCCAGACACTGACAGTGATGTAGGCAGAGAGATAGGAAAGGACCCAAGGCGAAGGAACTCCTGGGAGGTAATGGTGCAGGTGAGGCAGAAGTGATGGTGGTGGTGGGTTTCTGTTCTCAATCCCCAGGCTCTTCGATATTTTCAGGAATAAAAATGTTGAATAATAATTATATATTCAGACTCAGAGTTGGAAAGTAGAAAAGTTTATTGGAAAGTAGAAGAGAAAAGAAAAGAGACACACAAACGAACCTCGGACCCGAGCAACTTGCTGTAGAGATGCCTCTGGACTGTGCAACAGGCTGTTTCTGTTTGGCTGCTCCAGACCGGGGTCGGTGCCATCCCTCCGCCTGCCCTCTAGGAGCCCCAGTGGCCACCATTTTCTAGAAGTCAGTGACAAGCTCCAGGTATGAGCAGTGGTGGCACCAAGAGCCAGGCCTCATGGGAGGGGGGGGAGAGTCCCACCCCAATGGGACTCTGAGATGATGCCACACCTGGCTGTCTACTTAAGCTCCCACAGGCCAGGATCCAGAGACACAAAAACCTTGGACCCGAGCAACTTGATGCTGCAGCGACCTCTTCAGACAGTAATTATTAAAATTTCAGAATTCCTGGAGCGCATGGCCGCTATATTGCATCCATAACAAAAAATACAAAACACATTGTCTAGCATTGCCTTTTCAGCAGATATGAGTGGTGGTGAGTTTGGTCTCAAAATATTGAAGGTAACTAAAGTAGAGAGGGAGTATTGTGCAAATTGTCTGCCACACAGGCAGGGGGAGGTAGTGGGGGAGATACTGGGGATTTCGGAGGTGGAAAACGTGCACTGGTGAAGGGATGTCTGTTTGATGACTGTATGATCTAAACTCAAACATAAAAGCTTTGTTACTGTACTTCAGGTGAATCAATGAAAAAAAAGAAGAAAAGAAAAGAAAGGGAACTTCCCAAATGTGGAGGAACTCAACATAGGACTCAGTTAAAAGTAAGGGTTTGTGTGGGCCTTTTAAAAGGGACTTTGCATTTCTTACCAATTAATAAGTATTACAAAGAATGCAGGGAACCTATAGAGTGATCGGAGGGTTTGAGTCTCTCTGATCATCTGCCTCAGGTATTGTCCATTGTCTTAGTTTTCCTGTGAGCCTAAGCTCTGAGGCAGAATTTTATGATGAACAATGGTTAACTCCCTATTTATCAGAAAAAGCTCAGGAATTTGCAGGCAGCCAAACCTGTAGAATGGGCCTCCAAAGGAGGCAAAGCCAAAGCAGGTCTGCTCACAGCAGTTGGCAAGGGTAAACTGAGGCTTAATATTTCAGTAATTGAACCAATAGCCCTGAAGTTGCAAAAAGCTCACCTGTGAGCACAGGAATTAAAGTCTAGGAAGACCTTCTTGGCACCAGTAAACAGATAAGAAAAAAACAAAAAAAAACCCAAAACAAGATTTGCAAGAGACTTATTTTATCCAGACTGGGCAAAAAATGAAGAGACGTTGAAAGATACCTCACGTAAACGATAACTGAAGGGAAATCGGTGTGGTTAGGCTTATAGTAGGTGAGATAGATATTGTGTCAAATTACAAAGAAGAGGTGAAACTTTGCTTTCAGTAGACAGAAATAAATATATGAAGATGATAAATACATAAGAATGAACTACATTTAACAGAAAGTGTACTTTTTTTTGTTTTATTTTGGGGTCGCACCTGGCCGTGCTCTGCTCTGTACTTCAGCCCTCTCCCTCTCATTCCCCACGTTATTCCTGGACTGCTGCTCTGACCACGAGAGAGAGGGGAGGACTTGCAGCTAGCTCAGGGAGATGGGCCAAATTGAAGGTTTGAGCAGGGACCAAGGAGAGAATTCAAAGGGCTGGAGTGAGTGGGTTCATTTGTGAGACCCCCACAGCCTCTGAGCACCTCTGGGAGTGTCTCCTGAGTCCTGAGCTAGAACCGCCCAAGTCACAATTTGAAGTAGGTTTCTACTGAGTGTGCATTCCTTTGTATTATTGTGAAATCCCAAAATTCCTATATTGAAGTATGGTCATATACATGTTGTATTACTGAATTTTTTACTGTTCCAAGATGGCTTTTAAAGTGCCCCCCAAACCTGCCCTATATGGGACTTTCTACCTAAAGAAGAGTCTGTTGCTTAGTGGTTGCCAAGGGCAAGAGCTTGAGCAGTTGATGGGCTACTTTGATAATTTGATATTCCTTTCCTGGTCTTTGTTCCTGCTGGAGCTTCTCTTTGTTTGGGGATCCAGACTTCTCTGGGTCTGTGTTGGTGCCAGATAAAGGTCTTATCAGGCTTTAGTTCCTGCACCCTCAAGGTTGGTTCTTACAGTTTAAGGCTAGTTGATTTATTTACTCACAAGAACTCATTGTTCTAGAGGGTCCTTTTCCCTATCTGCCTGCCTGCCTGCTTCAATTGTAAAGTCCAAAATTCCTAAGTCAGATAATGGTCATATATGTGTTGCATTAATTAATTTTTGTACTGATAAATGATTATTTAATATTATAATGCATAAATGTGAGGAAACTTTGTAAAGAAATAGCTCATGGACTGATAACAATTCAATGAATCACCACTGTGTACAACATTAAATAAAAGATATTTCCAAGTTCATGAACAAAAGGGATTTGCTTCAGAAATATAAGGTTGGCTATACATCTCCAAACCAAATAATGTAATGCAGTATTTGGATAGAATAAACCTAAGATCCAATGGTTATGTTAATACATGTGCAAAATTTAGATGAAAATCTCAACACTTTTCTCCATTCTGAAAAAATTCCATGAGTAGTATTAGAAGGAAAATTCCTCAGTCTGATAAAATACACAGATCCAAAGCCAAAAAACAAAAAACAAAAATAAAGCCACACTCACAGCTAACATCATGCTTACTGGAGAAAGGATGGGTGGCTAATAGCTATGCTACATAAGGGTTTTCTTTCAAGGTGAGGAAAATATTATAAAGTCAATTGATCTAAGTGTACTGAAAAACAAATGAATTGATTTGAACTCTGTAATTTGTGAATTGTATGATTTGTAAATTATGAGTATAGAACAAGGAATAATCCCTGAAGCATACTGGGTGTGACCCAAAAAGCCAAAAGAAAACAAAACAAAAATTAAGATAATTCATCAATTTTGGTTCTACTATTGAAATAATACTTGTATTTAGTATCATTTGGTGGTTTTCTTCGCATATAATTAATCTAATAAAGTCATTTACCTTTGATAAACCACTTGAAGCTTCTTGATAATTTCACTATTTTCACCTTCATTCTTCAGAGCAACAATGCTCTGATGTGTGACCTCTTTAATATGGAGTAAGATTTTCTGAACATATTAAAATGGTGATACCTTAGACTATAAATTTGTCAAAGCCTGAGGGCTTTATAGTATACTTCAATGTAGTCATGTTTCAAAATATATAATTAAATGAGGTAGGAAACAAAGCTTCCTGCAGAGGAAGTTCCTGTGACTTATATAAATATTCTACCTTCACAGAGGCATAACTTTGCTTCTTAAATGTGAGCTGTGTGGATGGAGCCAGAGTGAAGGTATAGCCAGAAAAGTGCTTGTCTTGTACATGGCCAACCCAGGTTTGATCCCTGATATGACATATGTGCCCTGAATGTAGGGGCAGGAGTAAGGCCTGAGCACCACCTGCTATGGCCCAAAAGCAAAGAAACAAAAAATGAGCTGTTGTGTTATCACTCCCTGCCAAACAGTTTGCTTCAGAAAAGGGATACATGATATCAAGGCAGCCTAATAAGTACTAAACTCATCAATGTCACCTGATCATCAGTATGATCACATGGCATGATCACATTCCATGTCATTCAGACAAATACTGACAAATGTGGGAATATAAGAGCCTTGCCATTTGGCCAAACAGGGGACAGCTTTGTGGTTCTTCCACGAAGAACCCCAAGGCTGCTGTGGGGCCTGCAATGCAGCTCAGGCTCTCAGTCTGCATGGTTCTCCCTTTCCCTCTTTCCATGATCTTGAGGATGCTCCCTACCCAAACCTATCTTAGAGTCACGTCTTGTAGAAACCCAACCTTGCATCTAACTTGACAGAGTCATGGCAAGCATTAGTGACACAGTACATAGCCACACATTTGCAGGACAATGTTCTTTATCGTTCCTCCTTGATACAGTATCGTTGATTAGATCTATTATAAAACCCTCATAAAGTCTAGACCTGATATATGGCTTCCATCACTAATTCAAACAAGAACCAATTTAGTGGGTTAAATCTTCTTACTTCTATCCCAAGTCAAAGCCTAGAAGTTCAGGTGGAAATCCTGTCTCTTGGTTAATGTCTGCTTCATACATCACAGATGAAGCCTCTGCTTTCTTAGTCTAGTCTTCACATCCTCCAGACTGGGAATACAAGTTTGTTCATGATTCCAGTGATTGTACAGGAACCATGCTTAATTGCATTAGAAAACGTGCAGATTTGCATAGAGACTGTCAAGGTCCTTTGCAAAGCAAGAAAATGCACATGGTCAGACGGTCAAAGTAACATTGACCATAGCCATGAAAACAATGTTACAGCAGATTAAACACACTTAGTCAAAAAAGCTCAGCTCAGAAGCCATCTCAGCACTGGAGTTTACCTAGCAGGCAGCTGCGAGCTGGAGGGGCAATGATTTCCTCTCATCTGTCCTTACAAGACTGTTTTCTGTGGGTCAGTCAGAGATTCTCTGTGTTTGGTGAAGATTCTTTCAATCTTCTACAGGGGAAAAGGGATTGGAGAAGAGAGAGGAGTCTTACAAACGATGAGCAACTTGGTGTCAGACAAGTAGAACAAAGCAGTCACCCGCGATTGTCATAGATCTGAGTTGTCATTGGTCTAAATGCACCATTTAGCATTTTCATTCTCAGCTGTCCAAACTCAAGGCCTGGTAGTCGCTGTCCACTGCTGAAGTGTCTGTCTATTCAGTCAGGCTATTTCCTGGCAAAGTCTCAGGAAGTGACTCTTCTACTGAACTTCTCTTGCACTTAATTTTTTTGTGTGTGTGTGGTAAAAATCCAGAGATATTTGGGCACTTAAAAGTAATAAATAATATGAATGACATTGGAAAGTACAAGGCCATCAGAATCATTTAAAATCTCCCTACAATGGATGACTAGCAATCTCTGGACCTAGACTCAAAAGTATGTCTTAGAGAGGGACAAATGAGTATATTTTGATGTTGATTCATTGACACAACACCAAAAAGAGAACTGATATTTTTCTCTTGAGTAATGGTCTTCAGAGAGCACATGACCCCGTTAGGTCTTGTAATTTATTCACCATGTAAGAAGCCCTGGGTTTCTCTAGATTAACCAATCTCTACTTACAGGCAAATACTCGTTGGGGAAAGAAAATTATAATCACATTAATCTTAAGCCAAAAAACAGGAGTAAAAAGGAGAAAGGTAAAATTGTCATCTGAGAGCAAGTCTCTTTTGATTGCATTATGAGGCTCAAATAATAAAGCAAGGGCTATAGAGTAATTAATTAGGGCTGATTTAGGTTGAATGATACCTCCCCAAAGAATATATAATTATGCACCAAACCACAACCACCTCATGACTGACCTCATTATAAATACTCTTTTCCCATTGAAACAAGCTAAGATGAAATCACCAAGTGGACACTAATCCAAAGTGACTTGCACCCTTATGAAAGAGGGGGATATGCTCTAAAACAGATAGGTACAGGTGCTTTCAGAGATTGTACAATGGGTAGGGCACTTACCTTGCACATAACTGACCCTGGTTTGTCCCAGACATCCCATAGGGGCCCTCAAACCCTACCAGGTATGATCTCTGAGCTCAGAGACAGGAGTAAGCCCTGAGCACTATTGGGTGTGGCACAAAAATAATTTAAATAGATACAGAGAAGGGACAACTTGAAGAGAGAGGAAGGTGGAAGGATTAAACGATGCAGTTAAAAGCTGTAACCTTGTTACAGAAGAGCACAGGACAATTAGCTCTGTGGAATCTTCAGAGAGAGTGAGATCCCTCTAGCACTGAGGAAAGAAAGGTGTTGTTGGAGAGTGTCCCATCAGTGGTTCCTGGCTGCAAACAGATTGACCGAGGGCTTCTAGGCAATAGTCCCATTCAATAGCAAACAACTGATGACTTGCCTCTAGAGAGAAAGCCCATATCTTAGTCATCCTTCCATGTAGCATAAGACCTTGGATGGGAACCTGTCCAGGCAATACAAAGGTTCTGGTTTTGCCATAAGAATGGCAGGGTTCAGAGCACCGCCAGGAGTAATTCCTGAGTGCAGAGCCAGGAGTAACCCCTGCGCATCGCCGGGTGTGACCCAAAAAGCAAAAAAAAAAAAAAAAAAGAATGGCAGGGTTCATAGGTAGAGAGGAGGAGGAGGAGAGGATTGATGGGGATGACACAGGGACAGCAGTGACGGAGGATGAAGAGCTTCTCCTTCCCTTTCACATGCCTTCTCAGTGCATCACTCCCATACTCATGAGTTCAACCACCACTAATGGCTTTTCTGGGAGGAGGGAAGTTTGGACCTCATCCAGAAGTGTTCAGGGCTTACTCATAGCTCTGTGCTCAGGGGTCACTCTTAGTGGTGCTCAGGGGGGCATATACATTGATGGGACTAAGCCAAGGTCAGCTGTGTGTAAGGCAAGTGTCCCTGTGCTCTCTCTCTGTAGTCACTTTACCAACCATTGCTCAGGGAAGTGAAGAGTGGGGTCCGTTTCCAGTCAATGAGATAGTCTATAAGTTCACAGGGCATTTGCTTACACAAAAACTAAAAGAAAATCAAGTGCTGCCTAAAGTGTCTTCGTAGTTTAAGACAAACGAAGTTCAATTATTTATTCTAAAATGAGCAAGCTGGAACCAGGACTCTGGGCGCCAATGCTGCACTCAGATGCTCCCCAGACACAGCCCTGTGATTTGATGGGACTCTGGTTCACATCCTGGGAGAGTAGCTGTAGCATCGCATCCCATGTCTAGGTAGAAGGAAGAGGTGATAGCAGAGACCTCTTGGGTGGTTTACTTTATTATTACTTATTTATTTTCTTCTTAAAATTTTATTTTACTAACAGTTTCCTGCTCATTTTATTTAAAGCAAATCACTTTTAAAGTCTTACTACAGGGGCTGGAGCAAAAGCACAGTGGTTGGGGCATTGATCTTGCACATGGCCGACCCAGGTTCTATCCACAGCATCCCATATAGTCCCTCGAGCACTGCCAGGAGTAATTCTTGAGTGCAGAGCCAGGAGGAACCCCTGTGCATTGCTGGGTGTGACCAAAAAAAGAAAAAGCAAAAAAAGAGAAAGTCTTACTACAATATTCCCAATCTTTCTTTGGATGGTTTAGGTTTATTTTTATAGGAAAGAGGAATGCTGCTCAAAAGATAAGAAATAGTGGATTATTTTCCTGCATCCCATGACCACACCTAATAGTCTGATCAGACAGTATGTGCTGACTTTCTTGCCTCTGCAGTGGAAGAACAGCAGGAAAAAGTGCTCCTTTGTTTGGGAACTAGCCACACTGAATGGGCACTCAAAAGGACAGCAACTCCCTGTTAGAACCTCCTGAATCAGCATGTTCTAGAATGTTCTAGTCTTCCTTCCACAAATATTAAGGTTCTCAAGTACTTGAAGTATGGACCTAAACCTTTCCGCCTGGATCTTCACCTACAGATGCAGTAACTGCAGAAGTTCATGGCCCTGGTTGACATGGTGACGTCCCTGAGGTCAGGGATCTTCTGTGCCCCCAACCGGGATGGGGGGAATCAGACCCAACTATAGCAGGAGTGATGAGCACTGAAATGAATAGCCCTAGCTGTTTCTTTGTCTTTATAGGGTTACTCCTGGCAGTGCTGGCGGCAGGCGGGAATCTTAGGGCTTCACAAATACTAGTTAAGTGCTCTGATATTCTAGTGTCTGCCTCAACCTTGCTGGATTTTGGTTTCCTATCAGGGATTACTATTTTTACCCGTGTGTTTTGGTGAGGAATATCACGATCCCTAAATCAGGGGTTTCAAGCATTGTTCTTTTTTTTTTTTTTTTGATTAAGGACACACCTAGACTCAGATGATACCCTGGGGGTTAATGGAGCTCCTCAGTCTCCTGCTGGGTTAGGGCTTCTGTTTCCTTTGGGAAGGAGGGGCGCCCTAATGGATGGCTCTGTGCCTTGAAGGTCTCTGGGAAGTTACATCAGCAGGGGAAGGCAGGCTGGGAGGGATGGAGGAGCTGAGTTGAGGGGGCAGTCAGGAGCTCCCCACCCAGCATGGCTGCCATAATGGGTGCATCCTTCCTTGGTGCTGGGAACTCCATTGCATGCTCACTGGAGCATCCAGCTATCTGCATGCATGCAGCTATCTGCAGATAGCCCCTCCCTGGTCTGATCACTGCCCACAGAAATTCATGCATCTCCATGAGATCTTCTCAATCACTACAAGGAGTGATTTGAATTGTCACTCAGGAGGAAATGCATTTCCCCAGGTAGTAGTGACACTCTCCCACCCTGTGTTTTCAGTAATACTGAAACAAATAAAAAAAATCATGTAATATTTCACACTCCACTCTCTTGCCAAAGATAAAAATGTATAAAGCTTGTGACAATTTTGTAAAATATAGTCTCTGAGAATTTCCTTCTGGAAGGATAAGCTCTTCCTTCACACCTCCAAGAAAGAACATTCTGATGGGAAGGATAGTCCCAGGGCACCAGGGGAAAATGGGAAGAGGTAACTGGCTGCAATGATGGTGGTGAGAGGCTCCCTGAGGTCCTTCCACTGAGGCAGGAGGGGAAAAACTCTGACTTGCTGACATGGCTTTGGCTGTCATCGGACATGTGCCAGGCCCACCCTGACATCTCACGTGGCAAGGATAGGAAGAGGTTACTCATAGATGGACCACCCCCATGTGGCATAAACAGGACTCAGATCTCTCCCATGTGGTATGAACAGAGCTTGGATCTCTCCCACGTGGCATGAACAGGACCTGGATCTCTCCCAGGTGGCGCGAACAGACCCTGGTTCTCTTCCATGTGTGAAACAGGAGGAGGTAGCTTGTGGGAAGCTGTTCACAGAACCTTGGAGACACAGGCAGCGAGAACGGATCCTGTAAGCTTTGTCTGGAAAATTATCTCTGCACTTTCTTCCTACATCCTTCCCCAGTTTCCTTTTCTGAAACTTTCAAGGTTGGATTGATAAAATTTGTATAAAGCAAAGAAGAGTTTCTTCTTGTCCAAAACCAATGTTCCAGGCTCCCCCAGAAGTGCTACCATGTGGGGGTATCTAAGTGACACCCCACTGAACAGGAGAGAATATTTGCATACCAGACACCTATCATCCATCACCTCAGCACTTAGAGATGATGCTTAAACAGAAAAACAGACTTTGTTTGCATTATTAAAGATTTTGGGAAAAAAGCCAACCATAAATATGATTTGGGGGCAGGAAAGTACAGGGGCTAGAGAATTTGTTCTGCATGCTGCCGTCTTGTCTGTTCCAATCTCTGACACTGTATATTGCCCCCCAATAATACCAGGAGTCATCCCTGAATGCAGAGTCAGGAGTAAGTCCTGAGCACAGAGTTAGGAGTATGCCCTGAGCACTACTGATGTGCCTCCCCCCAAATCAAATGAACAAACAATTAAGACTATTTCCCCCAAAAGGATTTGGATAAATGAGTCTTCTGTGAAACACAGCATCCCGCAATTCAATGAAAAAAAATTAAAATTAGCTAAAAGAGAAGGCTTCCCTACTTTTGCTCCAGATGGCTACAAAAAATAAGACACTAAGGAAATAGTAAGAAACAGGTCTCCAGATGCCATCGCAAAGTTTTTGAAAGAAAAAAAATCACAGGTTCCAGGATTATTAATTATATATGGAATAGCTTCAAACCACAGCTTGGAGAAGTGTCTCAGAGAATGAAACTAATGCTGAGGGCATTCTAGTATAAAATTGGCTGGTGTGTGTGTGTGTGTGTGTGTGTGTGTGTGTGTGTGTGTGGAGGGGGGCAGGAGGGAGAAGCTGTTTCTCTTTCATGACTTAACTCATCACACTTCTTGTTACAGAAACCCAGTTTGAAACGCAGATTTTCACATGAAAATGAGGCATTCATTTTTATCTGAAGTAAGTTTTTGCCTCTGCCCTTCTCCGCTGCGCCTCCCCTGCCCCATTTCCTTCCCTCCTGGTTCTCCTCCATTGGCTCCTGACCTTGTCTGTCCTTTCTGTCCTCCCTCTCACTTAGCTTCACTTGCTAAAGTGTTATCTTTATAGAACAGAGGTGGCCATTGCTTGCATTTCTCATTTGTGCTAAAGTTCTAGATTGGAGGAGAGTGACAAGAATTGCTGTTGTTATTATTCAAGGTGAAAGATAAAAATAAACAGGTTGATTCCACCAAGGCCTTCTGGGACCCCCGGGCATGACAGGCTCGTTCTTTGGTGGATGGGAACGGGCTCTATGTGGGGAGCAGGAGAGAATGGGCAAGCAGCACCCTCAGAGGGAATGACATGCCTGCGCTCATCCAGCTTCCCCTTTGATCTGGGTAAGATCAGAAAAGACCTGAACACATGGCACTAGGCAACATTCTTTCCAATAAAGAACCATAATCTCCCCTCTGCCCGAACTTTTTAGTTAGATGTATTTGGTGATCGTGAATACCTACAGAACCGCAGCATTATGTGGCACACATTATTTCCATTGGCCCACAAAGCATGTGTTCTTTTATAAAATCCTTCCCCGCCAACACAGGTCTAGTGCGTGGCACTCTCACACTGCAGGTGAGTTTGGCTCATATGCAATGTGCTGTTTTGTGCCTGGTTTACTTCCCTTGGAATAAAGTTTCTGAGACCCAAAACTGCCAGTCCATGTTTCAGTAGGTTATTTTTAGTACCATGAACAGTTCACAATTTGGTTATTCACTCTTCAATTTTCAGCTCTTCTTTTGTAAGATTGACTGTATCACGGTATCACTGTCATCCTGTTGTTCATTAACTTGCTCGAGTGGGTGCCAGTAACATCTCCATTCGTCCTAGCCCTGAGATTTTAAAAGCCTCTTTTTACTTGTCCTTCCCAATGGTGTTGCACTGGAGGCTCTTTCAGGGTCAGAGGAATCAGACCCATCATTGTTACTATATTTGGCATATCAATACACCACGGGGAGCTTGCCAGGCTCTGCCATGAGGGCAGGATACTCTCAGTAGCTTGCCCTTTTTGTAAGATTAATTTTAAAAACCTTAAAATTTATTTTGATGTAGACAAAAGCCACAACATTGATACAATTCTAGAGTTGAAATTGATTAGATGACAAAGCTCCAATATTAAAATCAATAAGCATGAAACAAATCATTTTTATGTTAAAATTGTTATGTCTGATCACAGATTGTTAAATAATTGTCTAAGTTTTATTAAGCTGTTTGCTGCTAGTTGAGGCATCTGTGTTATTGTTTTTGTTTGTTGAGTTGGCTTCTATGTCACTTTTACATCTAATTTGGTGTGCTCCTTCTGGGATTTCAGTATTGAGGAATTAGGAGATATCCTGGGGCGACATATGGAGCTGTGGGGTCCAGAGAATTCAGGACCTGTGGTCTGGACCAATAAATTGACTGGGGTACTTGAAATTATTCACAGTTTGGCATCTCTGCAGAGAATATTTGTGAAGCAGTGGAGGTGAGTTCTTGGTGTAGTGCAACAGTGGGGTATGGGTGGGCTGCAGGGACAGCCTATCTGTCTTCAGGAGGGTGCCCCAGAGTTTTCAGCCTTGAGGACTGGTATTTCCATGAGTCTTTTCTGCTTGACTTGCATCTCCTCGGAGATTTAGTCATGAATTGGTAAAGCAGGGCTAGTAGGTGAGTCAACATCACAGCAGCTGTGGGAGGAGGTCTGCAAGACTCATTTTGTAAATACATGCTTTAGAATCACTGTGGTAAGTAGTTAGGAGTGCCATTATATTGGTTAGATGCATGCTTAAGTTCATAAAAAAGAAAACCGAAACCCAAGTCAAAGAATTTTCCCAAGAGAATATTCCATTCTGCACTCCCTGAAGATGATGGGAGGTTTTAGTCTCTTTGCAACCTTGATTTACCAGAGGGTCTGGGTTTGAGTTTGAATCTCAGATGTGCGGCAGGGTTGCAGGCAGTGTCTCCTGTGACTTCTGTCCACTGTCCTGATAGAGAATGACATGGAACACAATGCTGTGGGTATAGTGGTATGCAAGTATCCTGCTTAGCAAAGAGCCTGTTTGAATTTTTGCCCATTTTGAATTTTTTTTTTTGTATACTAATTGTTGACCTGAAGACAAAGAATGATTCTCTACTTTTTACCTGTGTATCTAAATCTGTATATGTATATAACCTCTTTCCTAGTTTCCTATTTATTTTTAATAATGTATAAGCCAATCAATTTAATAAAAATAAAGTCTTTTTTCTTTGTTGTGTGTGTGTGGTCCCCCCACCCCTGCATCTTCTATGAAAAGGTTGTCTTTTGTTGTTATTTTGTTTAGGGGCTACACCCAGCTTGCTTAGAGCTTACTCCTGGCTCTCAGCTCAAGGATCACTCTTGACAGGGCTCAGAAGTCCATATATAATGCTGGGGTTTGAACCTGGGTCAGCTGCAGGGAAGGCAAGCTGCTATCTTTGTATCCAAGGATGATTTCTTTCTTTAATTAAAGAACTGTGATTTACAACGTTATTGATAGTTGAGTTTTAGGCATGTAATATTTCAACGCCAATTCCACCATCATGTCAACTTCCCTCTACCAGTATATCATATTCCATCCCCACTCCAATCTCCACTCAACTTGACAGACACATTACAAAGTTCCAGTGATTGCAGCTTAGATCTCTTGTTTGCAATGTTGATGAGTCTGTGTTTTGGCTATATGACGACGCCGCTCTCCCACATCACTGGTATAACTGAAACCTTGGTCCCTGCTCACAGAGTACTTTCCGCTTTCTTTTTTATCCCCATGATTTCTTTTCTTCTCTGTCCTTCTCCTCTCTAAACACTGGGGTCAAGGGTGATCTTCCTTTACTACAATATGTTTTCTCATCCAGTATTCTATATACCATAGATACACAAGATCATTTTATGTTTGTCTTTGTTCTTTTGATTTACCACTTGACAAAATATCTTTCGGTTGCAACCAGGTTGCAGCAAATTGCATGAGTTCATTGTTCCTTGAAGCTGCATAGCATTCTGTTGTGCATATATATATATATATATGTATATATATCACATCTTCATAATCCATTCGTCTATAGTTGGACACACACGTTGATTCCATACCTAAGTTATTGTACTGAGCACAGCCATGAATAATGGTGTGAAAATGCTCTTTTGAGAGTGTTTTTATGTCCTGGGGGAAGATGCTTCAAAGTGGAATTGCTGGGTCTTATGGAAGCTCAACTCTGAGTTTACTGAAAACTTTCTTTACTGTTTTCCACAGGGGTTGTAGTAGACAACTTTCCCACCAGCAGTGAATAAGATTTTCTTTTCTGCTACATCCCTGCCAACACAGATTGCTCCTACTATTTTTTATATATACCATTCTCAATTGTGTAAGATGGTATCTTGTTGTGGTCTTAATTTGGATTTCTCTTATGATAAGTGATACTGAGCATTTTTTTTCATGTGCCTACTGGCCATCAGCCTGTCTTTCTCTGAGAAGTGTCTATTCATTTCTGCTCACCATTCTTTTTTGACAGGGCTTTTGATTTTTTTTGTGATCTTTGTGAGTACTTTATATATCAAGTATGGTTTTTTAAAAGTAGTTATCACTCTGCAGTGGTATAGGGACAGGACAGAGAACACAGTGCTGGACGTTCAGCTCAGGGCCTCTTGCCTGCTCTACCACCAGAGCTATCTCTTCAGCCTCCTTTCTCCTTTACTTTTGTTGTATGTTTAATATCTTCCAACTATATTCTGATGTTTTGTACACAATCAGTAGCAATGTTAAAAGCACAGCCACTATGGTAAACTATATGAAAGTTTCTCAACAAATTAAAAATTGAATTATAAGTGAAGCAGCAATTTTACTTCTGTGTATCTACCCAACGAAATTAAAACCAGCATCTCAAAGAGATATTTGCATTTCCACATTTATTGTTATATCACCCACAATAGGCCCAAATGTGGAAACAACCTAAATGTCTACCAACAGATAGGGAGAGGAAAAATGTCACATACGAAAATGGAATATTCTCCATCTGTTCAGATGAGCAACATCGGAGGACCTTAGGGTCTTTAAGCTAAGTAATATAAGTCAGACACTAGAGGACAAAAATTAATGTTTTCATCATTTAGGGGAGCTGGGGAGGGCATTACCTGTGTTGGTCAAAAGACCACTGGGGATGCTAGGAACTGAATTGGGGTAGATTGTCTGCATATGTGTATGAAGAATCGAAGTAAGTCAAACACATTAAAAACAAAGATTATATAAATAATGGAGGGTCCATGGGGTGGAAAGATGGGGGAACTGAGCAGTTTCTATTTAACAGGTATAAAGTTTCACTTAGGAAAGATTTTAGAAATCTGTTGTATAGTACTGTGCTCACTGCTAAGGTACTATATTATGAATTAAATTTTTTTGTTGAGATTAGACATCATGTTAAGTGTTAATACCACAATAGAAATCTATTACAGAGATATTTTAGATTCCTTTGTTGTATTGTCTATTTTTATACAAATACATCATTTTGATCTTTATAGTAAGGCTTGAAACCATAACATACAAGGCTTCTGAATTTGTTTTTTTACATTTTCAAATTATTGTGATATCTCTATATCCTCTATACATTCACATGCAGTTTAGAATCTGAATTTCAACCCCCTCTCTCCCAACACATGGATGGTCATTCTTAGCCATACTGTTTTGTCATTGGCCTTGGCTTTATGTATCTGGAGACATTTTCCATCTCAAACTTTTGATCTTTGTGAGAAGAAGGTGGGTGGAATTAGTGGCTTAAAACTATTGATTTTTATGATAGTTATGCACACCTAACTGTGACAGTCACTTTGACAAAATCAAATTCAGGGCACCTGGGCACTTGGATGCATTATTTACAATTGTTGTGATGGCCCATTTGAGATTGTGTGAACCTGGTAACTCAAATCTATATTCATTATTTGAAAGGTGTTTATTGGATATACATGCATGTAAGTAACTTCCATTTCCTTGCTACTAACACACTGTTTAAATCCTGTTTCTGACCAGAATGTGAGAAGACAAGATCGTCATTATTTGGGGCAGCTCTTGAGACCTTGCCTTTACCTGGGCCATGATCCACCATCATCTGTCAAAGCGTTTCACTTTCAGTGTTTGCTGACATCCTCTGGTGCCACCAAACTGGAACAGATGCCACATCTCTATTCTCTGACATATCAAGATATTTCTGCAAGCAGTCAGGGTCTTTGCTACTTCCATATCTTCCATCTCTGCCCTCCAACCCCCAATCTTCTTCTTAGCTTTCTTTGCTGGGACTGTAAACTAGTTTCAGTAATTATCCATGCATGGCTCCCCACCCAATTCTCCACTCCTGACTTCTTGCTGTGATTCAACAGAAAAGTAAATATGTTCCTTAAAAATATAATTTACACTGGCATTTGGTTAGGCAAGATGATTTGATATATAATGGAACTACTAAACGCTATGACTTCATTATTGATGGGTTGTCACGGACCATGACAAGTGAACTTTCAAATAGACATATTTGATGTTCCCATTTCTTTCTATGAGATTAGCTCAGAGCCAGGGACATTCAAAACAATGAATATACCAGCCAATTCAAACTAGCAGGTAACACCTGTGAGATATTTGGTCGCATCATTGTCCACTAGGTATAATGGATGGAATCCAAGACTGAGACTGACTTGGATCTCTGTTTCATTCTATGATTGTTCTTGGTTTTTTCAGTTTCTTTTTTCAAGCTCAAAATGGATTGCCATATAATATTTTAAAATCAAGAGGTTTCTGTCTCTTTCACATAATAATAGGGGCTATTTATGACCTTGGGAAACTCAATTTTCTCCTCCACACTGCAGTTTATTCCTCAAAAAAATTTTTCATTGGGCCAGAGATAGTCTAGACATTAAGGTCTAATCAAACCTTCGGGTTTGATTCCCAGCACCACATGGTCTCCCAAGAACAGAGAGGAGTAAACCCTGGGCACTAAGTAAGCATGGCCCAAGCACTACCCCAAACCAAATCAATATGGAGACTAAATTACTCAACATAAAGCTCTCTTACTCTTTACCAGCAGGGCAGTAAGGCTCTTACTTCTTACCAGAAGACAGCAGTTGAAGGAACTGCAATAATAAGACTATATTTGAGAAGTTTCAAGGGAAGCACAGACAGTAAGAAAGAAAATAAGAATCCATGAAGAAACCTTAGACATTTAAGAAAAAGGCAACAGTGAGTTGACGATAGTCCCTGAAGCAAAGAGTCAAAATCTTCACCAAAAATGTCTATTGATTTCAGTGATTACAGCCTAAAACATCTTATCTATTTTATTTTATTTTATTTTATTTTATTTTATTTTTTTTTCTTTTTGGGTCACACCTGGCGATGCACAGGGGTTACTCCTGGCTCTGCACTCAGGAATTACCCCTGGCGGTGCTCAGGGGACCATATGGGATGCTGGGATTTGAACCGGGGTCGGCCGCGTGCTAGGCAAACGCCCTAGCCGCTGTGCTATCTCTCCAGCCCCCTTATCTATTTTAAAAAGCTTTACAAGACATGCCAAATGCAAATTAAAAAATCACAGAGATGATGAAGAAAGCACCATAACTAACTTCAGATATGGCAAAATAATTGGAATTATCAGACCAGGAATTTCAGATAAATATGATGAATATGCTCGTCATATTTAACTTGATCACATTTAACTTCAGAGTTAATGACTCTGGAGGGAGAAATGGTAAACATGCCAGATCAGTTGTGAATGTGAAACATTCTCTCATGGAATGCTATGAGAGAATTAAAATGAAACACCAGCGATCAGAAACCAGTAGACTGTTGACTAAGCTGATGTAAGAGTCAGTGAGACTAAAATTATAGTCAGAAAAATTGTCCAGACTAAAATACAGGCATAAAAATAATGGGAGGGGCTGGAGTGATAGCACAGCGGTTAGGGCGTTTGCCTTGCACGCGGCCGACCCGGGTTCAAATGCCAGCATCCCATATGGTCCCCTGAGCACCGCCAGGGGGTAATTCCTGAGTAAAGAGCCAGGAGTAACCCCTGTGCATCGCCAGGTGTGACCCAAAAAGCAAAAAAATAATAATAATAATGGGAAAGGGGAATAGAGTATCTAAAAACAGTGGAATACTGACAAAAGGTGTAGATCACATGTGTGTTAGGGACCCTGGTGATATTATGCTGAGGAAAACAGTGAAACCTAAACCAGTCCAGAGGCATGGGGGGCTTTGTTACAAAAGATTTATTTCAGGACCCTGGAAATCCCCTGAAATGAAGAATTCCAGACTTCCTGAGAGGGGAGAGACTGGACCCCTGGGAGGAGAGGTTCCACTCCTAGAGCTGCCTTGAAGTAAAAGCTTCCCTCAAACAAAAGCTTCAGACAGTAAAAAATGGTAGAAGTCAATAAAAGGATTCAAGCATAGAAAATTGAATGGTAAAGAGAGCAAAGAGTTGAAATAAAGCCTTTTGCTTTCTCTTTCCTTATTGTCTTTTTTTAAAAAATATTTTTCATATTTTGTGTTTAGACAAGCTTTTATTTCCTCCATCTTAGCTACCTCTCCCACTCCTTTATCCTCAGATAAACTCAGTTTTATTATCGATGTATGCTAGTTTGTCTTTTTTGTTTATTTTTATATTCTTATATTATACACATGTGACATATTTGAATACTTCTCTTTTTCCTTCTGACTTATTTAACTTCATATAATTCCCTTGAGCTCTCTCATTCTGTTGCAAATGAAAGCATTTATCTTTTCATACTATTTTATTACTAATAATAAGGCATTCCACTGTGTAAATAAGTGTATCTTTATTCAATAATATATTGATAGATATTTTTATTGGTTCCATATTTTAGTTATTATAATGAAGGCTGCAACAAAATCAAAGTGCTTATATCTTTTTATGTTAGAATTTTCATATTCCTAGGATAGATACCCAAAGGTAGTATTGATATGGTAGTCCTATCTCTAGCTTCTTGAGGAAACTCCACAGAATATTAGAAAAATGGTTGTGCCCACTATGTACGTTATTTGTAAATGATCCGGACTGGGGCTGGAATGATAGCACAGCAGCAGGCGTTTGCCTTGCACGCAGCCGACCCGGGTTCTATTCCTCTGCCCCTCTCGGAGAGCCCGGCAAGCTACCGAGAGTATCTCGCCCGCATGGCAGAGCCTGGCAAGCTACCCATGGCATATTCAATATGCCAGAAACAGTAGCAACAAGTTTCACAATGGAGACGTTACTGGTGCCTGTTCGAGCAAATCGATGAACAATGGGAGGACAGTGCTACAGTGCAGTGCTATTTGTAAATGATCTAGTGGATAACTTATCAAAACCACTACAATAACTTTGAATGTATTATAAGTTCATAACTTATGGTTAAGTGAACTAGAATAGGAGAAATTGAAGAGGAGGGCAAGTTTAGAGTCAAGAACTGAAGGGCAGGTTAAGGGTTAACCGCTGAAGTTGCCCTTTGTAACTACTTGACTGCTTTGAAAGATGTTTTCAGGACCTACCGCTGGGCAGGACTCTGTCACCAAATGGGCCAACAAACTGCCCCTAGGAACTATAAACAAACATCTGCTCCGAACGGTCAACAAATGTTGAAATTAGCATATTAAGTGAAATAGGTGTGGTTTTCCCTTTTGTATGGTTTTCCTATTGATCCAATACCTGTGATTTTCTTTGATATGTATGATTCTCCTTTGATTCAATACATGTAATTTTCCCCAATATGTGTGATCCCCTTTGATATATAGATGTGATTCCCTTTGATATGTGAGATTTTCATTTGTCAACACATGTTTAGATATGCAAATTAAGTGACCTATGTGATTCCCTTTGATATGTGAGATTTTCATTTCTCCCCCAAAAGGGTATAAATACAGCCTGCTTTTTGGAGGTCGGGGCCTTCAGTTATGCCACGCTATTGAGGCACAATTGAAGGTCCCAATATAGCTATATTGGCTTAAATAAACCCCATGCATTTGCAGAAAGAGTTGTCTTGGTTTTGTTCTTTTGTCTCTCCGAGCCTCCCCCGGGCAGAGATCTGCCGCCCCTAACAAAATTAGAATAGGAGGAAGGAATTTTATAAGTACCTGCACCTCTCCATGAAGCTGCATGATATTATTTGAAAGTGCACTTAAAATTAACTGTAAGTATAAACTGAAAACTTGAAGGCATCACTAAAAAACATATAAAGAAGTATAAATAATTAGTGAGAGAAGGAAGTCAGATCCATAATCAGTAATCTAGGCTTTCCCCATAGAAACCTAGATAAAATAAAAATATACACTTAAGGCAAGTGTAAGAGAAATAATAAAAAAAAAAGCAGAAATCACTAAGCCTAAATACATGAAAATAATAGAGAAAATAAACAAATCCAAAAATATTCTTTGATAAATTTATAAATTCTGGGCCAGAGAGATAGCTCAATGGGCCCAGTGCATGCTTGGCACTTAGGAGGCCAGGGTTTAATTTCTGGCACCCTATGGTTCCCAGAGTATTGCTAGGAATGACCCTCAAACACTGAGTCAGGAATAGACCTTGGAAACTGCAAGGTGTGACCCCCAAAACAAAAAATAAAAGCTAAATATTAAAATGGATACATTCCTAGCCAGGATAACCTAGAAAAAGAAAGAATATATTACAACTTTCAGAAACAAACCAGGGCCATCATTCCTGGCACCACTGACATTTAAAGGACAGGAAAGGTATGTATGAATCGCTTTGTACTCACAAGTCTGATCACCAAGATGAAGTGGATTAATGGACCGATTCCTTGAGAATATAATTTACAGCAAGCTATAAAAGAATAATAGATCATTAAATAGACCTCTAACCTGAACAACTTGAGCCAGTTATGAATATTCTTACAGACATAACTAGGTCCACTAGTAACTTCTACCAACTATTCAAATTCTCTACAATCTCTTTTAGAAAGTGGTTTCAGAGAAAACAATCCTTAACTTATTTGATGAGCTAAAACCACTTTAATACCAAAGTAGAATAAAAACATGACAAGGAGAAAAAACTACTATGGAGCAGTAGTCCTCATCTGTGTATTAATGAATTGAACCCAACAGCATAAAGAAATTAACCCCATGACAAAATTGTATTTTGATTACATTTGTGAGGTTGGTTCAACATTTGAAATCAATGTTATTGCCCATGATATAAAAAGTCAAAGAAGAAAGATATTATTATATCAATGGATTCAGGAAAAATAATGAAATTCAACATTCACTCATAATTAAAAATGAAGCAAACTAGCAATAGAAGTAGAAATGACTCAGCTGGATAAAGAATATTCTGCAAAATGTAAACTTCACTGTATCACTGTATCACTGTCATCCTGTTCATTGATTTACTTGAGCGGGCACCAGTAATGTCTCTATTCCTCTCAGCCCTCAGATTTTAACAGCCTCTCCTTACTCGTCTTTTCCAATGATTGGAGGCTCTTTCAGGGTCATGAAAATGTGACCTACTGTTACTGTTTTTGGCATATCGAATATGCCATGGGTAGCTTTCCAGGCTCTGCCCATGCAGGCGGGATACTCTCGGTAGCTTGCCAGGATCTCCGAGAGACATGCATATACTGTCATCCTGTTGCTCAACAATTTGCTCTAGCGGGCCCAGTAACGTCTTCATTCATCTTAGCCCTGAGGTTTTAGCAGCCTCTCTTTACTTGTCCTTCCCAGTGGTGCTGCATTAGAGGCTCTTCGAGGTCAGGGGAATGAGACCCATCATTGTTACTGTATTTTGCATATGAATATGCCACGGGGAGCTTACCATGCTCTTTTATGCAGGCAGTAAACTCTCAGTGGCTTGCCAGGTTCTCCACGGGGGATACTAGGCTATCAGATGTTGCATGGCCACAATGAAAAGCTACTGGGAGCGTGGTTTTATACTCTCTGGATGTTGGATGTTGGATGTTGGCCATTGATGGGATTACATGGTGCTGGGGACAGTTTTTGGGTGTGACTGCCTAGCTACTGGAAAATGGGGAATCTGGTTGGAAGAGTCCCAGTCCCGATCTGAGCAGCCTTGGAGGTCTCGGCCCCAGGTCCCGCACACCTGGGTTTCTCTGCTGGTTCCTTCATGCGTGAGGCTCATTCGAACGAGTCTTGCAGATAAAGAATATTCTGTAAAAAGTAAACTTAATGGCAAAAAACTGGCTTTATTCCTATGCACTCTCTCACTGCACACCTTCAAAACTGTACAGTATATCCTGCTTTACACAAAAAAGACAAAAAGGGACACAATAAGTCAACAGACTTGGAGGGAATAATTAAAATTGTTTTTGAAGATTGTGTGGCTGTATGTGAAGAAAAGTGCTATAAACTGATAGGACAGTGATTGCAGCAATATTGCAGAAAGCATGGTCAAGGTATTTGCTATATCTAGAGGTCAGAGAGACAGTTCAGTCGGTAGGGTGCTTGTCTTGCATGTGGCCGACTCAAGTTCCATTCCCAAAACTATATATGGTCCCTGAGCACCATCAGAAGTAATTTCTGAAAACAGAACCAGGAGTAATCCTAAAGCACCACCACTGTGTGACTTCAAACCAAACAAGAAATTATTTTCTCTATCCAAAAATAAGCGATTGGAATCTGAAATTAAAAACACAATGCTGGGTTCTGAGAGATAGCTCCCTGTACTCAGAGGGGAGGGTGTTTGCCTACATAACTGACCCAGGTTCAATCCCTGGCATACCATGCCCCAGTATCATCAGGAGTAATTCCTGAGTAGAAAAACAGGAGTGATCCCTGAAAACCCCCAGTGTGATCCCAAAACAAACAAACAAACAAAAATCCACCCCCAAACACAATAGCACTTTTATTATTGCCCCCTCAAAATAGTACATATGAATAAAATTATTTAATGTAACAAAATAACTATATGAAGAAAGATTGAGGTAAAATTGTAGAAGATTTAAATTAATGGAGATGTGTTCCATGTTGATGGATGGGAAGACAACATCATTTAATGTTAGTCCTTCCCCTTTTGATCTATAGATTCAGTGCAATAAAAGTAAAATCTGAGTCAACTGCTTTGTGGTTATTAACAAAGTGATTTTAAAGTTTTATAATGATTAAAAGACCCAGAAAAACCAACACAATGTTGAAGAAGAACTTTTTAGAGCACTAACAGAAAATTACTCTATTGCTAAAAAGTTAAAGCAATAAATGTAGTGTTTTAATGATGAAGGAAAAGACAAATTGGTGAAGCAGGATGGGTGGGCAACAAACAGATTAATCCCTTCTACCATACCCACAAAACACAGGAGGGAGAAAACTCTCCAACAGCTAGAGATTAGTCTTTTCAGCAAGTGGTACTGAAAGAAATGTAAAACAAAAGGAAATTAGACACTGACTTTTGACAAAAAATTCACTCAAAGTTGATATTAGATCTAAGTATAAGTTGCAAACCTATGAAACTCCTGGAAGATGACATAAGATAACACAGGAGAAAATTGAGCTGATTTTGATTTCAGAAATGAATTTTTAGACAGAGCAACCAAACTTGAAGGAATAAATTGACAAGATGGAATTCATTAAAATTAAAGCATCTGCTCTGTGAAAACTACTGGTAAGAGATGAAAAGTGAGCCCACACTCTGTGAAAAAACTCTTTGAAAACTATATCTGATAAAATATTTTTATTCAAAATATACAAAAAATGAAAACTAAAAAAAAGAAAGCAATCAAAGAAGATTTGAGAAATCACAACCCCACAGAAGAGACATAGCTGGTAAGTAGGTGTCCAAAGTCCTTGGTTATTGGGGCCTCAGGCAGGACAGTGAGCCAATAATGCACACCTGCTAGTTCAGTGTTCAATGAAAATAAAGAGGCAGTGGTGATATTGGTCAGGAAGAACAGCAATAAGGAATCCTGACACATCAATGGTGGAAAACAAAAGTGGTGGGCAGTTTGGCAATTTACTACAAGGAAAGTATGGCCTTGTACCCAGCTATTGACCCAAATGAGTTGAAAATTTAGACCCACAAAAAAACCTGCACATGAATATTTATAGCAGGTTTTTCCTAATTGCCATAATTGGAAGCATCCAGAGTGTCCTTCAATAGGTGAATGAACGAGAAAACTGCTGCACTTTTATATAATGGCGTATTGCTCAGCAATAATAAAAAGATCTATTACGAAGGAAATGAAAGAACATTAAATGCATAATTCTAACTGAAAGAAGATAGTCTGAAAAGGCTACTTACAGTATAATTCCATCTCTCTGACACTCTGGAGAAACCATAACTATTAAGACAGGTTTTATATCAGTATTTTCCAGTGGTTTGGGGGGAGGAGGTATATTATGGGGATTTTTAGGGCAAAGAAACCATTTGTTATGGAAATATACTTGGTGGATGGTGAGACGCATTTATGAAACACACAGAATAGATGAGGCCACAGGAGTATGGGATGTGATGTGAACCATGACTTCAGTTAATGACAGAGGTTGCAAAATTGCTCCTGAATTATCACGTGTGCCACATTAATGCAAGATGTCAACAGAAAAATTATGATGGAAATTAGGTTGTCTATGGGAGCACTCTGTACTCTCTGCTTAATTAAATTATAGAAGAAGCCTGAAACTGCTCCACAAATGGTCTGATTATTTAAAAAGTTGATTCCAAAAGCACATTTGAAATTATTTTTGCATTTAATTGTTTTGCATTTAGTGTATCTTTTTGTGGTTTTGGTTTATCTTCTGTTTTAAAGAGGATGTGAAGCAGCCTATTGTTTGTGCATATGGACCCATGTGGGGCCCACTGGGACCCACTGTGGAGATTAAGGGAAAGTGACTGCTGGGGACAGAGCAGAGTTGGCCGGAGTCTAACAAGCAGGGACTTGGAAAGACTTGGAATGAGAATCCCTTTCCTAGCTGTCCACCTTCAGTACGGTACAGGAGTGGACCTGACTGTACTATCTTTGTCCACGTGAGCAGTGGCGATAGTGGCATCTCTTACCTGACTTCTGTGCCCTCCAGTAAGACTGTTCTTACACAAGACAGTATATAGTTGAAGGCATTTGCCTTGCACACAATGGACCTGATTCAATGCACAGCACTGCATATGGCCCCTGAATGTCCAGAGATCTGCCACATGTGGTTGAGGAAGGAAGGAAGGAAGGAAGGAAGGAAGGAAGGAAGGAAGGAAAGAAGGAAGGAAGGAAGGAAGGAAGGAAGAAAGGAAGGAAGGAAGGAAGGAAGGAAGGAAGGAAGGAAGGAAGGAAGGAAGGAGGGAGGGAGGGAGGGAGGGAGGGAGGGAGGGAGGGAGGGAGGAAGGAGGAGGGAAGAAGGGAAGGAGGGAGGGAGGGAGGGAGGAAGGAAGGAGGAGGGAAGGAGGGAAGGAGGGAGGGAGGGAGGAAGGAAGGAAGGAAGGAAGGAAGGAAGGAAGGAGGGAGGGAGGGAAGGAGGGAAGGAGGGAGGGAGGGAGGGAGGAAGGGAGGAAGAAGGGAGGGAAGGAGGGAGGGAAGGAGGGAGGGAGGGAGGAAGGGAGGGAAGGAGGGAGGGAGGGAGGAAGGGAGGGAAGGAGGGAGGGAGGGAGGAAGGGAGGGAAGGAGGGAGGGAGGGAGGGAGAGAGGGAAGGAGGGAGGGAGGGATGTGGGAAGGGAGGGAGGGAGGAGTGAGGGAGGGAGGAAGGAAGGGAGGGAGAAAGGGAGGAAGGAAGGAAGGGAGGGAGGAAGGAAGGAAGGAGGGAGGTAGGGAGGGAGGTAGGAAGAGAGGAAGGAAGGAAGGTAGGAAGGAAGGAAGGAGGGAGGGAGGTAGGAAGGGAGGAAGGAAGGAAGATAGGAAGGAAGGAAGAAAGGGAGGGAGGAAGGAAGGGAGGGAGGGAGGGAGGAAGGAAGAGAGGAAGGAAGGAAGGAAGGGAGGGAGGGAGGAAGGAAGAGAGGAAGGAAGGAAGGGAGGGAGGGAGGGTGGGAGGAAGGGAGGGAGGAAGGGAGGGAGGAAGGAAGGAGGGAGGGAGATAGGAAGGGAGGAAGGAAGGTAGGAAGGAAGAAAGGGAGGGAGGAAGGAAGGGAGGGAGGGAGGAAGGAGAGAGGGAGGGAAGGAGGGATGGAGGAAGGGAGGAAAAAGGGAGGGAGGAAGGGAAGAAGGAAGGAATGAGGGAGGGAGGGAAGGAGGGTGGGAGGGAGGAAGGAATGAAGGAAGGAATGAGGGAGGGAGGGAAAGAGGGAGGGAGGGAGGAAGGATGGGAGGGAGGAAGGGAGGAAGGAAGGAAGGGAGGGAGGGAGGAAGGGAGGGAGGAAGGAGGGAGGGAGGGAGGGAGGGAGGAAGGAAGGAAGGAAGGGAGGGAGGGAGGAAGGGAGGGAGGAAGGAGGGAGGGAGGGAGGGAGGGAGAGAGGAAGGAGGGAGAGAGGGAGGAAGGAAGGGAGGAAGGAAGGAAGGAAGGAAGGAAGGAAGGAAGGAAGGAAGGAAGGAAGGAAGGAAGGAAGGAAGGAAGGTAGGGAGGAAGGAGGGAAGGAATTCCCTGAGGGGTTGTGGCCTGCTGAAACTCTTCCAGAAGAACAGTGACTGCTGTATGGTTCTTATTGCTAGTCTTCAGTGTAGCATTTTGTTTTATTTTCTCTTGTTTTTCTTTACTCAAATCTTATTTAAAATCCCAGCCAGATTTCAGGACCTTAGAGCAGATTCTGACCAGTAGAGAATCACATTCTGTGACACAGATTAGGGCCAGAAACAGCTGCTGATCATTGCCAATTCCAGGATGCTAGCATCCTACTTCCGTATGTGAGTAATTTCCTTGGTTGTCTCTCCCAAAGTCCCGGTGCCATTCCACAACTTAAAGAACTTATCGTTCACCCCACCCTCTCCCTGCCTGCTCCCAGAGCCCCTAGGGTCTTCGCGGAGTCTAATGGTGTTGGTTCTTACCAGTTTGCTTCTACTGTATTGACATTGCACATGTAAGTGAAATCATCTGGCAATTGTACTCTATTTCTTAACTACACAACCACTTCAGGTTTTATCCATTTACTCCCTCAAGTCAAAGTTAATCTTTATTTAAATTTAAAAAATGTTTTTTATTCAGGTCTTGGGCCATACCCTGTGATTTTCAGGACTTACCTGGACTCTGCTCAGGGGTCACTACTGGCAGGGCTTGGGAGACCATATGTAGTGTTGGGGATCTATCCCAAGTTGGCCACATACAAGGCAAACTCAGTTCATGCACTATTTCTCTAGACTCATGATTCATCTTTTAAATCATTTAATCATTTTAATCGTTTAATGACTTTAATCATTTAATCATTTAGTCATTTGTTGATAGACATTTTGGTTGGTTTTGTGGTGGCAGCTACTGTGGGTTGGTGCTTTGCACATAGGGCTTCAAGTACCATCTCAACTTAGTGTTTCCCATTCAGATTAATGCCTGGGAGAGGGATTGCTGGATCAAATGAGTTTCCAGTTTTACTTTTTGAAAAAATTCTCCAAGCTATTTTTCATCCTCCCA